>NC_138307.1:15882500-15920000 GCF_965601325.2 Salmo salar
TGATTCTTCCTAAGACAGACGGGATGGAGATGTTGTTGTGTTATGAAGATGAGGGAGTGTACGTCAATACCTACGGACGCATCACTAAAGACGTCGTGCTGCAGTGGGGAGAGATGCCTACTTCTGTTGGTGAGTGTGGTGGGTGTGTGCGTGTGTTTGTGTGAGCTCAGCTTTGTTTTAGGCCTGTGGGAGCTTGTTTAGGTTCGTGTAAAGTTTAATCAGATTCAATCTCAACACTGTTGTGTTCCATAATAGAACAGTGTTGTCTACAGTGAAACTAATACTGTCTGTTTTAACTTCTCTCTCTCCTTCGTCCTCTCTCTCTCTCTCTACTCTCCTCTCTCTCTCTACTCTCCTCTCTCTCTCTACTCTCCTCTCTCTCTCTACTCTCCTCTCTCTCTCTCTACTCTCCTCTCTCTCTCTCTACTCTCCTCTCTCTCTCTACTCTCCTCTCTCTCTCTCTACTCTCCTCTCTCTCTCTCTACTCTCCTCTCTCTCTCTCTACTCTCCTCTCTCTCTCTCTACTCTCCTCTCTCTCTCTACTCTCCTCTCTCTCTCTACTCTCCTCTCTCTCTCTACTCTCCTCTCTCTCTCTACTCTCCTCTCTCTCTCTACTCTCCTCTCTCTCTCTCTACTCTCCTCTCTCTCTACTCTCCTCTCTCTCTCTCTACTCTCCTCTCTCTCTCTCTACTCTCCTCTCTCTCTCTACTCTCCTCTCTCTCTCTCTACTCTACTCTCCTCTCTCTCTCTCTACTCTCCTCTCTCTCTCTCTACTCTCTCTCTCTCTCTCTCTCTCTCCTCTCCTCTCCTCTCTCTCTCTACTCTCCTCTCTCTCTCTACTCTCCTCTCTCTCTACTCTCCTCTCCCTGTCTCTCTACTCTCCTCTCTCTCTCTACTCTCCCTCTCTCTCTACTCTCCTCTCTCTCTCTCTCTACTCTCCTCTCTCTCTCTCTACTCTCCTCTCTCTCTCTCTCTACTCTCCTCTCTCTCTCTACTCTCCTCTCTCTCTCTCTACTCTCCTCTCTCTCTCTCTACTCTCCTCTCTCTCTCTACTCTCCTCTCTCTCTCTCTCTACTCTCCTCTCTCTCTCTCTACTCTCCTCTCTCTCTCTCTCTACTCTCCTCTCTCTCTCTCTCTCTCTCTCTCTCTCTCTCTCTACTCTCCTCTCTCTCTCTACTCTCCTCTCTCTCTCTACTCTCCTCTCTCTCTCTACTCTCCTCTCTCTCTACTCTCCTCTCTCTCTCTCTCTTTATATCTCTCTCTTTCTGTCTCATGCTCTCTCTTTCTGTCTCATGCTCTCTCTTTCTCGTTATTTCTCTCTCTCGCTCTCGCTCTCGCTCTCGCTCGCTCGCTCGCTGTCTGTCTCTTTGTCTCTCTCTTTCTATCCTTAATCCTCCAGCCTATATCCACTCTAGCCAGATCATGGGCTGGGGGGAAAAGGCCATAGAGATCAGGTCTGTGGAGACAGGACACCTGGACGGGGTCTTCATGCACAAGAGAGCCCAGAGACTCAAGTTCCTGTGTGAGAGGAATGACAAGGTAAACAACATGCGCGTACACACACACACACACACACACACACACACACACTCACATTCATATTCTCTATTGCCTGCATCAATCATGTCTTCTCATGCTGTGTGTGTGTGTGTCTAGGTGTTCTTTGCGTCGGTGAGGTCTGGAGGCAGCAGTCAGGTCTTCTTCATGACCCTCAACCGTAGCTCCATGATGAACTGGTGAAACTAACTCCTCCCACCGTCTTCCCATTGGCCTGCTCAGCTGTCCATCACGGGCCAAGGCTAATTTCATAAGCCAATTAAAACAATGGACCAAGAGAATCAAATCGCACCCTGAACCAAACAAGTGAATTGAATAATGGGAGAGTCCAACACTGAATCTAACTGAGAGAATCAAACACTGAGAGAATCAAATATCAAATCAGTGTGAAAGAATTGAATTGTAAATGAATCAAGCTCTGAGAGAATCAAACTTGAAGACAGTGAAACACTGAGAGACTACAACACTGTAACAGACTTAAAGGACTATAAAGAATGAAATAATAAAAAGATACATGACTATTAAGACGAGGAGTCTGAAGGTAGAGGAGTGTTTGGATCAACGGGGGCGCTGGTTTTCCAGTTTTCCAAGATCTCGACTACTGTCTGTGGAGACGAACCGGTACTTCTGGATCCTAATCTTTCTTTCTCTCCTCCACTTCACTTTTCACTTCCCCTCTCTCCACCACTCCACCCCTCTTCTCTAAAATATCGGCTATGTCCCTTTAAAACAAAATCACAGCCTCTGTCTCCCTCCTCTTTTCCATTCCTCCTTTCCTCTTCTCCTCCTACCCCTCTCTCCACTCTAAAGTCTTTCCTCTTCTCCTCCTACCCCTCTCTCCACTCTAAAGTCTTTCCTCTTCTCCTCCTACCCCTCTCTCCACTCTAAATTCTTTCCTCTTCTCCTCCTACCCCTCTCTCCACTCTAAAGTCTTTCCTCTTCTCCTCCTACCCTTCTCTCCACTCTAAAGTCTTTCCTCTTCTCCTCCTACCCCTCTCTCCACTCTATAGTCTTTCCTCTTCTCCTCCTACCCCTCTCTCCACTCTAAAGTCTTTCCTCTTCTCCTCCTACCCCTTTCTCCACTCTAAAGTCTTTCAATTCTCAAGGTGCTGCATCAGATAAACTGTAATGTTATAACAAAAAAAAAGAATAACAACATTCTGCTGTTTACTAGAAATATGCTTTCATTCTGTCTTTTAAATAACATATTGTTCAAGTTTTGTTTCTTGTTTATTTAGGTACTTTAAAATTACTTTTGAATTGTAATGTTAAGAGCTTGATAACTTGCACAGCAGATTGCTAGTTTCTGTCGTTCATTTTGTGTGTTTTATTTTATGCTGAAATGCCAGAGTAAAACCTGATTCAACTGAGAATCATTTGAGAATTGTCTGAGAATGAACCACTCTGTGTCTGTCTGTCTGTCTGTCTGTCTGTCTTATCTGTCTCTGTGTGTAAAGAATTATTGTGTAAAGCTGTCTCCCACCTGAGTCTGATTTGATTGATCTGATTGTGACTCTTTCCTGTTTGTACAGTGCCTAGCATGATGAAGCAAACATCACAGAGGCCAACTGATTTATCTACCGTTGTTTTGTTCACTCTTTTCTGTTGGTTTACCATTTTATTTTAACACTTTGATAGCATCTTATGTCCTTAGATTGAACATGATCATTTCATCTTAAACAAAACTTAATTTATAAAAATTAAAAAAACATCTTTAAGACATTTTATTAAATACATTTGCATTTCTGAAAACAAAGACGAGAACATCTGAAGCTGTTGTCCTTAATGCTGTTTAAGCCATGCTGTAGAGCTCCATTACCCAGAATGCAACAGTTCTGTAAGGTGTGTGTGTGTGGGTCATGTATGTATATTTAGTGACTGCAAACACATTCATCCAAGAAACATTACAATCACCGAGACCCACTCCCTCAAATTACAAACAAGTGCAGGGGAAACACTTTTGTCCGGAAATTAAACTTCCAGACTGCTCCTTTAAATGCCATGCTTAAGTTACTGTTATGGAGACAGGTTGCTTTTTAGAATGTTAGCAATAATGAGCTGTGCTGATTGAACGTGTGTGTGTGTGTGTGTGTGTGTGTGTGTGTGTGTGTGAGAGAGAGAGAGTGATACACCTCTATCTGGTGAACAGACTGCTGATCACTACTGTTGGACTCTGTCTTTAAAAGAAAAACTCTAGACCTCTTTGTTTCTGAACGACAAACTCATCACTAATGTTTTGGTTTCTATGTTTTGTAAAACAGAAAAATAAATGATACTAGAACATTATTCCTTTTTTTTTACGTATTTTTGTGTGTTTGCGTGTTTGTTTGTGTGTGTGTGTGGGGGTTGCAGTGTAAGTTATCAGCTGAGGCCACCGACCCTCAGACTTTGTCCCTGTTGAAGGTATATCATTAACCCTACCTAATACTGTCCCTCCCTGTGTGTGTATGTGTGTGTGTGTGTCAGTGTCAGACCTTCCCCCTCATTTAGAGCCAATGTGCTGAGCTCAGGATGACCTATGTGTGTGTGTGTGAACAGTGGACACCAGCCCAGACACTGTGTGTGTGTGTTCACTAATCACGACACGGAGTTTAACCACCATGAAAACAGGGTGACAAACACAGCCTAAGACAGTGTATAAGGCACCATGTGTGATGTAATGATGTTAATGACATGATTGCTAAACGCCCAACAGTAAGGTGTACAGATAGAGAGGTGCTGTGCTCAGGTGTGTCTTTCTATCTAGTGCTGTGTGTATGTCGAGATGAGTGCATGGACACAGCGTGATCCCAGCGATTGATGATTACCCTGGAAGTGTGTGTGTGTGATCAGTTCGTGTTGTTGGAGCTGGTGTCGAGACTCTGAACCCATCATGGAGTCGGGAAAGGTAAGATCGCCGTACACTTCTACACACTCTAGCTCTCACACACACACGCTCTTTTTGAGGTATCTAATCCATTTACTAAACAAATATTGAAAGCCAAGTTGTGGGTTTTATAATGTAGTAAAAGCTCCTACTGTTCAATCCTGACTGACACTCTGTAGCTACACACAAGTACAGGAGTGAGAGTTTGTTTATATTTTATTTAACTAGGCATTAAGAACACATTCTTATTTACAATGAAAGCCAGGGAACGGGGGGCGCTGCGGGCGGGGGTTAACTGCATGCCAGGGAACGGTGGGTTAACTGCATGCCAGGGAACGGTGGGTTAACTGCATGCCAGGGAACGGTGGGTTAACTGCATGCCAGGGAACGGTGGGTTAACTGCCTTGTTCAGGGGTGGAACGACAGATTTGTACCTTGTCAGCTCGGGGATTTGATCCAGCCACATTTCCAGTTATTGGCCCACCGCTCTAACCACTAGGCTAACCACTAGGCTCCCTGCTGCCCCTGAACGTGTGCATCGTGTGTCGTGATTAAACAGAGGGAGAGTACCATTGATTTGACAGTTCATTTGTTGATGGCATGAGAGAGCTGGTTATACAGTGACGGAAAAAAGTATTTGATCCCCTGCTGATTTTGTACGTTTGCCCACTGACAAAGAAATGATCAGTCTATAATTTTAATGGTAGGTTTATTTGAACAGTGAGAGACAGAATAACAACAACAAAAATCCAGAAAAACGCATGTTATAAATTGAATTTCATTTTAATGAGGGAAATAAGTATTTGACCCCGTCTCAATCAGAAAGAATTCTGGCTCCCAGGTGTCTTTTATACAGGTAACGAGCTGAGATTAGGAGCACACTCTTAAAGGGAGTGCTCCTAATCTCAGTTTGTTACCTGTATAAAAGACACCTGTCCACAGAAGCAATCAATCAATCAGATTCCAAACTCTCCACCATGGCCAAGACCAAGACCAAAGAGCTCTCCAAGGATGTCAGGGACAAGATTGTAGACCTACAAAAGGCTGGAATGGGCTACAAGACCATCGCCAAGCAGCTTTGTGAGAAGGTGACAACAGTTGGTGCGATTATTTGCAAATGGAAGAAACACAAAATAACTTTCAATATCCCTTGGCCTGGGGCTCCATGCAAGATTTCACCTCGTGGAGTTGCAATGATCATGAGAATGGTGAGGAATCAGCCCAGAACTACACGGGAGGATCTTGTCAATGATCTCAAGGCAGCTGGGAACATAGTCACCAAGAAAATAATTGGTAACACACTACGCCGTGAAGGACTGAAATCCTGCAGCGCCCGCAAGGTCCCCCTGCTCAAGAAAGCACATATGTATGCCCGTCGGAAGTTTGCCAATGATCATCTGAATGATTCAGAGGACAACTGGGTGAAAGTGTTGTGGTCAAATGAGACCAAAATGGAGCTCTTTGGCATCAACTCAACTCGCCGTGTTTGGAGGAGGAGGAATGTCGCCTATGACCCCAAGAACACCATCCCCACCATCAAACATGGAGGTGGAAACATGCTTTGGGGGTGTTTTTCTGCTAAGGGGACAGGACAACTTCACCGCATCAAAGGAACAATGGACGGGGCCATGTACCATCAAATCTTTGGTGAGAACCTCCTTCCCTCAGCCAGGGCATTGAAAATGGGTCGTGGATGGGTATTCCAGCATGACAATGACCCAAAACACATGGCCAAGGCAACAAAGGAGTGGCTCAAGAAGAAGCACATTAAGGTCCTGGAGTGGCCTAGCCAGTCTCCAGACCTTAATCCCATAGAAAATCTGTGGAGGGAGCTGAACATTCGAGTTGCTAAACGTCAGCCTCGAAACCTTAATGACTTGGAGAAGATCTGCAAAGAGGAGTGGGACAAAATCCCTCCTGAGATGTGTGCAAACCTGGTGGCCAACTACAAGAAACGTCTGAACTCTGTGATTGCCAACAAGGGTTTTGCCACCAAGTACTAAGTCATGTTTTGCAGAGGGGTCAAATACTTATTTCCCTCATTAAAATGCAAATCATTTAATAACATTTTTGACATGCGTTTCTCTGGATTTTTTTGTTGTTATTCTGTCTCTCATTTTTCAAATAAACCTACCATTAAAATTATAGACTGATCATTTCTTTGTCAGTGGGCAAACGTACAAAATCAGCAGGGGATGAAATACTTTTTTCCCCCACTGTATCAGTGATTCATCATATTAGACGTCTGTTTTTTAGTTCTGAGTGAAACACATCTGTAAACAGGAACAGCAGCAAGCAGTATGTGCTTTATTCCATCATTGACCCACCTTTATTACTTTGTTAGGGGGCAGATCAGCTTTAATATTACAGACAGATTGTAGCTTCTATCATTGTAATTGTCTGCATCATCTCCAACCCCGCATATATATTTTTTTAGTAAATATATATTATTGTAAATATATATATTTTTTTATACATTTTCCTTCTTTGTTATTTTCTCCTAACCCTACCCCTTAATTGGAGTAAACAAGTGGACAACGCTTAGGCTTCTACTTCCAGTTTATACGTTCTACATACATTTCATGGACAGTATATTTTACCTAAGTTATCTTTTGTTTGTTTTTAGTCCCATCCTTCAGCTACCCTCAATCCATCCCATCTATCTCTGAAGACCAACCAGTTTTGATTTCTAGCTGCCGTAGATTTTCCACTGTGTGAGGTTTCACAAAAGTTCTGAACCTTTCTATTCTCGTAGTTTCTACAGATTGTAAATGAAAGATCAACACCTTTGCTAAGAGTATTATTATATTTTTGTATTTATTACAGGGTTTTTTTGTTGCCAATTTTGGTTTTGAATGCAGGGCCAATAAACAACTTCCCTACCTTCTCCCTACCTTTCCACTTGCCTCCTCCATTTTTGCGGTAATGCTGCAATCAGTCGGTTGTCATTTTGGGCAGAGCAGAAATGTCCATATATTTTTATTAACAGCATGTGTCACACACCTAATTAAACTAGTCAACTAAATATCAAGCCCTTGATTAGTTGAATCAGGAAACAGTAACACAGTAATGTGAAGATGTTTTGTTGCTCTGTTATAAGCAGTATTTTACAGCAGGTGGGACTGCATGGTGCGTTGAACTGGTTCCCTGCACTCTAGGTCTGCGCATTACAGGCACCTTTTAATATCTGTGTGTCTTACAGCAGCTGACAGGCACTCTAGCCCTAGCAGTGTTTTCAGCAGTCTTGGGTTCTCTACAGTTCGGATACAGCTTGGGAGTCATCAATGCGCCACAGAAGGTACACACACACACACTGTTTATTTTAGTAATGAGTAAACAGCAAGTACTATTATAAACCTTTACTTTGTTTCCTAGGTGATAGAGCAGCATTATGGGCAGTCCCTGGGGGTGCTCCCTGAGGAGCCTCTCCTCCTATCAGAGAACGGTACTGAGACAGAGAAGCGGGAAGTGCATCCCTCTGTGGTCATGTATTGGTCTCTGTCTGTGTCGATCTTCTCCATCGGGGGCGTGGTGTCGTCCTTCCTGGTGGGCTTCATTGGAGACCTGAGAGGAAGGTGTGTGTGAGCATCCGAACCTCCCTCTTCCTCTATCTGTCTCAAGATGAAACTGAACGCGCTTGTGTGACTGACTGGGTTTGAACTCGGGTTGTCTGTATGCCACAAGACTGTGTTAGCCCACTGAGCTAATGCCTACGCTGTCTGTGCAGGGTGAAGGGCATGTTGATGGTGAATGTGTTAGCAGTAATAGCAGGACTACTGATGGTGATGGCTAAGATGTGGAAACCTCACGTCATGGTCATCGCTGGACGATGTGTCATGGGATTCTACTGTGGTGAGTTATCAATACATTGAGTCACATACTACAGTACATCAGGAAGGAAGTATTCGGCCAGGCTCTGTCCACTATGTACATCCTTATCACTACAAGTGTGAACAAGGCTGGTACTGACTCTCTCTTCTCACCCCCTTATCCTCTGTCTCTCTCTTTCTCAATTCAATTTCAATTCAAGGGGCTTTATTGGCATGGGAAACATACGATAACATTGCCAAAGCAAGTGAAGTAGATAATAAACAAAAGCGGGGCAACCAGTGGACAACCCAGATTAAAATGCCACACAGGCGAAGCATTGGACGGGGAGGCGTCGGACAGGCAACAGTTCCAAAATAATAAAGACATTTCAAATGTCATACTATGTGTAAATAGTTAAAGTACAAAAAATTTAATAAATAAACATAAATATGGGTTGTTCTTCACTGGTTGCCCTTTTCTTGTGGCAACAGGTCACAAATGTTGCTGCTGTGATGGCACACATTTGGTAGGAGGTTAGGAAGTGCAGCTCAGCTTCCACCTCATTTTATGGGCAGTGTGCACATAGCCTGTCTTCTCTTGAGAGCCAGGTCTGCCTACAGCGACCTTTCTCAATAGCAAGGCTATGTTCACTGAGTCTGTACTGTATATAGTCATGGCTTTCCTTACATTTGTGTCAGTCACAGTGGTCAGGTATTCTGTCACTGTGTACTCTCTGTTTAGGGCCAAATAGCATTCTAGTTTGCTCAGTTTTTTTGTTAATTCTTTCCAATGTGTCAAGTAATTATCTTTTTGTTTTCTCATGATTTGGTTGAGTCTAACTGTGTAGCTGTCCTGGGACTCGTTGGGGTCTGTTTGTGTTTGTGAAAAGATTTAAGTCATTTAGCAGACGCTCTTATCCAGAGCGACTTACAAATTGGTGCATTCACCTTATAATATCCAGTGGAACAACCACTTTACAATAGTGCATCTAAATCTTTTAAGGGGGGGGTTAGAAGGATTACTTTATCCTATCCCAGGTATTCCTTGAAGAGGTGGGGTTTCAGGTGTCTCCGGAAGGTGGTGATTGACTCCGCTGTCCTGGCGTCGTGAGGGAGCTTGTTCCACCATTGGGGTGCCAGAGCAGCGAACAGTTTTGACTGGGCTGAGCGGGAACTGTGCTTCCTCAGAGGTAGGGAGGCGAGCAGGCCAGAGGTGGATGAACGGAGTGCCCTTGTTTGGGTGTAGGGCCTGATCAGAGCCTGAAGGTACGGAGGTGCCGTTCCCCTCACAGCTCCGTAGGCAAGCACCATGGTCTTGTAGCGGATGCGAGCTTCGACTGGAAGCCAGTGGAGAGAGCGGAGGAGCGGGGTGACGTGAGAGAACTTGGGAAGGTTGAACACCAGACGGGCTGCGGCGTTCTGGATGAGTTGTAGGGGTTTAATGGCACAGGCAGGGAGCCCAGCCAACAGCGAGTTGCAGTAATCCAGACGGGAGATGACAAGTGCCTGGATTAGGACCTGCGCCGCTTCCTGTGTGAGGCAGGGTCGTACTCTGCGAATGTTGTAGAGCATGAACCTACAGGATCGGGTCACCGCCTTGATGTTGGTGGAGAACGACAGGGTGTTGTCCAGGGTCACGCCAAGGCTCTTAGCACTCTGGGAGGAGGACACAAGGGAGTTGTCAACCGTGATGGCGAGATCATGGAACGGGCAGTCCTTCCCCGGGAGGAAGAGCAGCTCCGTCTTGCCGAGGTTCAGCTTGAGGTGGTGATCCGTCATCCACACTGATATGTCTGCCAGACATGCAGAGATGCGATTCGCCACCTGGTTGTCAGAAGGGGGAAAGGAGAAGATTAATTGTGTGTCATCTGCATAGCAATGATATGAGAGACCATGTGAGGATATGACAGAGCCAAGTGACTTGGTGTATAGCGAGAATAGGAGTGGGCCAAGAACAGAGCCCTGGGGGACACCAGTGGTGAGAGCACGTGGTGCGGAGACAGATTCTCGCCACGCCACCTGGTAGGAGCGACCTGTCAGGTAGGACGCAATCCAAGCGTGGGCGGCGCCGGAGATGCCCAGCTCGGAGAGGGTGGAGAGGAGGATCTGATGGTTCACGGTATCAAAGGCAGCAGATAGGTCTAGAAGGATGAGAGCAGAGGAGAGAGAGTTAGCTTTAGCAGTGCGGAGAGCCTCCGTGACACAGAGAAGAGCAGTCTCAGTTGAATGCCCAGTCTTGAAACCTGACTGATTAGGATCAAGAAGGTCATTCTGAGAGAGATAGCAAGAGAGCTGGCCAAGGACGGCACGTTCAAGAGTTTTGGAGAGAAAAGAAAGAAGGGATACTGGTCTGTAGTTGTTGACATCGGAGGGATCGAGTGTAGGTTTTTTCAGAAGGGGTGCAACTCTCGCTCTCTTGAAGACGGA
This sequence comes from Salmo salar, assembly GCF_965601325.2. NCBI lineage: Eukaryota > Metazoa > Chordata > Actinopteri > Salmoniformes > Salmonidae > Salmo > Salmo salar. The sequence goes on from NC_138307.1 coordinate 15,893,160, forward strand.
AGGGACGTAGCCAGCGGTCAAGGATGAGTTGATGAGCGAGGTGAGGTAGGGGAGAAGGTCTCCGGAAATGGTCTGGAGAAGAGAGGAGGGGATAGGGTCAAGTGGGCAGGTTGTTGGGCGGCCGGCCGTCACAAGACGCGAGATTTCATCTGGAGAGAGAGGGGAGAAAGAGGTCAAAGCACAGGGTAGGGCAGTGTCGTTTGACTTAGCAAACGAGGATCGGATGTCGTCAACCTTCTTTTCAAAATGGTTGCCGAAGTCATCCGCAGAGAGGGAGGAGGGGGGGGGGGGAGGGGGAGGAGGATTCAGGAGGGAGGAGAAGGTAGCAAAGAGCTTCCTAGGGTTAGAGGCAGATGCTTGGAGTTTAGAGTGGTAGAAAGTGGCTTTAGCAGCAGAGACAGAAGAGGAAAATGTAGAGAGGAGGGAGTGAAAGGATGCCAGGTCCGCAGGGAGGCGAGTTTTCCTCCATTTCCGCTCGGCTGCCCGGAGCCCTGATCCCCAGGCCCAGCTTGCTTAGGGGACTCCAGGTTCATCTCTCTGTAGGTGATGGCTTTGTTTTGTAAGGTTTGGTAATCACTTCCTTTTAGGTGGTTGTAGAATTGAATGGCTCTTTCCTGGATTTTGATAATCAACTGGTATCGGCCTATCGGCCTAATTCTGCACTGCATTTTGGTCTTTTACGTTTGTATCTCTCTCCCTTCTCTCTCTCAGGTCTGTCCTCAGGGTTAGTTCCTATGTATATAGGGGAGATAGCTCCCATGGCCTACAGAGGAGCTCTGGGAACCTTACATCAACTGGCTACTGTTACTGGTATACTACTGAGTCAGGTAAAAAAAAAACACACACACACACACACACACACACACACACACACACACACACACACACACACACACACACACACACACACACACACACACACACACACACACACACACACACACACACACACACCACACACACACACACACACACACACACACACACACACACACACACACACACACACACACACACACACACACACACACACACACACACACACACACACACACACACACACACACACACACACACACACACACACACACACACACACACACACACACACACACACACACACACACACACACACACACACACACACACACACACACACACACACACACACACACAGCCTTTAATCTCTATCCCCCTGCCACTGTCTGTCCTCTAATCTCTATCTCTCTGTCTGTCCTCTAATCTCTATCCCCCTGTCACTGTCTGTGTTCATCCCTAATCTCTGTCTCTCTCTGTGTTCGTCCCTAATCTCTGTCCCCCTGTCTCTCTCTGTGTTCGTTCCTAATCTCTGTCCCCCTGTCTCCGTCCCCTAATCTCTGTCCCCCTGTCTCTCTGTGTCTGTCCCTAATCTCTGTCCCCCTGTCCCCCAGGTGCTAGGTCTAGAGTTCCTCCTGGGTAATGACTACTACTGGCCACTGCTGCTGGGTCTGTCTGGAGCTCCTGCTGTGTTACAGTCTCTACTGCTGCCACTGTGTCCTGAAAGTCCCAGATACCTCTACATCAAGAGAGACATGGTGGAGGAGGCCAAGAAGAGTATGTACTGTAGAAATCTCAGCTCTCTCTTAGAAAATACATTACCAGTCAAAAGTTTGGACACACATACTCATTCAAGGGTTTTTCTTTATTTGTTCTATTTGCTACATTGTAGAATAATAGTGAAGACATCAAAACTATGAAATAACACATATTGAATCATGAAGTAATCAAAAAAGGGTTAAACAAATCAAAATATATTGTATATTTGAGATTCTTCAAAGTAGCCACCCTTTGCCTTCATGACAGCTTTCCACACTTGGCATTCCCTCAACCAGCTTCATGAGGTAGTCACCTGGAAGGCATTTCAATTAACAAGTGTGCCTTGTTAAAAGTTCATTTGTGGAATTTCTTTCCTTCTTAATGCATTTGAGCCAATCAGTTGTGTTGTGACAAGGTAGGGGTGGTATACAGAAGATAGCCATATTTGGTAAAATAATAAGTCCATATTATGGCAAGAACAGCTCAAACAAGCAAAGAGAAACAACAGTCCATCATTACTTTAAGACATGGAGGTCAGTCAGTACGGAACATTTCTTCAAGTGCAGTCGCAAAAACCATCAAGTGCTATGATGAAACTGGCTCTCATGAGCACCACCACTGGAAAGGAAGACCCAGAGTTACCTCTGCTGCAGAGGATAAGTTCATTAGTGTTACCAGCCTCAGAAATTGCAGCCCAAATAAATGCCTTACGGAGTTCACACACATCTCAACATCAAATGTTCCGAGGAGACTGCGTGAATTAGGTCTTCGTGGTCAAATTGCTGCAAAGAAACTACTACTAAAGGACACCAATAAGAAGGAGAGACTTGCTTGGGCCAAGAAACACGAGCAATGGACATTAGACCGGTGGAAATCTGTCCTTTGGTCTGATGAGTCCAAATTTGCGATTTTAGTTTCCAACTGCCGTGTCTTTGTGAGACGCAGAGTAGATGAACGGACGATCTCCGCATGTGTAGTTCCCACCGTGAAGCATGGAGGTGGAGGTGCTTTGCTGGTGACACTGTCTGTGATTTATTTAGAATTCATTCAAGGCACACTTAACCAGCATGGCTACCACATTATTCTGCAGTGATACGGCATCCCATCTGGTTTGTGCTTAGTGGGACTATCATTTGTTTTTCAACAGGACAATGACCGAACACACCTCCAGGCTGTGTAAGGGATATTTGACCAAGAACCAGAGTGAGGGAGTGCTGCATCAGATGACCTGGCCTCCACAATCACCCGACCTCAACCCAATTGAGATGGTTTGGGATGAGTTGGACCGCAGAGTGAAGAAAATGCAGTGCACAGCATATGTGGGAACTCCTGTTGGAAAAGACTGTTGGAAAAGCATTCCAGGTGAAGCTGGTTGAGAAAATGCCAAGAGTGTGCAAAGCTGTCATCAAGGCAAAAGGTGGCTACTTTGAAGAATCAAAAATATATTTAGATTTGTTTAAAACTTTTGTGGTTACTACATGTTATTTCATAGTTTTGATGTCTTCACTATTATTCTACAATGTAGAAAATAGTATCAATAAATAAAAAGCCTTGAATGAGTAGCTGTATCCAAAATACACACTTGATGTGTGTGCGTACGTTTGTAGGTCTGCGTCGTCTGAAGGGAGAGTATGACCCATCAGCTGACCTGGAGGAGATGAGGAGGGAGAAGGAGGAGGTAGAGAAGGAGGCGCAAGTCTCTATCGCTGTACTGGTACGTTCAATATCTAATCTACTGAACATCTGGTCTATAGCTGTCTAATCCATGTCGGTCTGGTCCAGTATTAATAATGTGATTTGTGTCTGTGGTCCTGTATTAATAATATGATGTGTGTCTGTAGTCTGGTATTAATAATATGATATGTGTCTGTAGTCCTGTATTAATAATGTGATATGTGTCTGTAGTCCTGTATTAATAATGTGATATGTGTCTGTAGTCCTGTATTAATAATATGATATGTTTCTGTAGTCCTGTATTAATAATATGATATGTGTCTGTAGTCCTGTATTAATAATGTGATATATGTCTGTAGTCCTGTATTAATAATGTGATGTGTCTGTAGTCCTGTATTAAACATGTGACATGTGTCTGTAGACCTGTATTAATAATGTGATATGTGTCTGTAGTCCTGTATTAATAATGTGATATGTGTCTGTAGTCCTGTATTAATAATATGATATGTGTCTGTAGTCCTGTATTAATAATATGATATGTGTCTGTAGTCCTGTATTAATAATGTGATATATGTCTGTAGTCCTGTATTAATAATGTGATATGTGTCTGTAGTCCTGTATTAAACATGTGACATGTGTCTGTAGACCTGTATTAATAATGTGATATGTGTCTGTAGTCCTGTATTAATAATGTGATATGTGCCTGTAGTCCTGTATTAATAATGTGATATGTGCCTGTAGTCCTGTGTTCATAATGTGATATGTTTCTGTAGTCCTGTATTAATAATGTGATATGTGTCTGTAGTCCTGTATTAATAATGTGATATGTGCCTGTAGTCCTGTATTCATAATATTTGTGTCTGTAGTCCTGTATTAAACATGTGACATGTGTCTGTAGACCTGTATTAATAATGTGATATGTGTCTGTAGTCCTGTATAAAACATGTGATATGTGTCTGTAGTCCTGTATTAACATGTGATATGTGTCAGTAGTCCTGTATTAATAATGTGATATGTGTCTGTAGTCCTGTATTAAACATGTGACATGTGTCTGTAGACCTGTATTAATAATGTGATATGTGTCTGTAGTCCTGTATAAAACATGTGATATGTGTCTGTAGTCCTGTATTAACATGTGATATGTGTCAGTAGTCCTGTATTAATAATGTGATATGTGTCTGTAGTCCTGTATTAATAATGTGATATGTGTCTGTAGTCCTGTGAATAATGTGATATGTGTCTGTAGTCCTGTATTAATAATGTGATATGTTTCTGTAGTCCTGTATTAATAATGTGATATGTTTCTGTAGTCCTGTATGAATAATGTGATATGTGTCTGTAGTCCTGTAATAACATGTGATATGTGTCTGTAGTCCTGTATTAATAATGTTGTATGTTTCTGTAGTCCTGTATTAATAATGTGATATGTTTCTGTAGTCCAGTATTAATAATGTGATATGTGTCTGTAGTCCTGTATTAACATGTGATATGTGTCTGTAGTCCTGTATTAATGATGTGGTATGTTTCTGTAGTCCTGTATTAATAATGTGATATGTGTCTGTAGTCCTGTATTAATAATGTGATATGTTTCTGTAGTCCTGTATTAATAATGTGATATGTGTCTGTAGTCCTGTATTAATAATGTGATATGTGTCTGTAGTCCTGTATTAATAATGTGATATGTGTCTGTAGTCCTGTATTAATAATGTGATATGTTTCTGTAGTCCTGTATTAACATGTGATATGTGTCTGTAGTCCTGTATTATAATGTGATATGTTTCTGTAGTCCTGTATTAATAATGTGATATGTGTCTGTAGTCCTGTATTAATAATGTGATATGTGTCTGTAGTCCTGTATTAATAATGTGATATGTTTCTGTAGTCCTGTATTAATAATGTGATATGTGTCTGTAGTCCTGTATTAATAATGTGATATGTGTCTGTAGTCCTGTATTAATAATGTGATATGTGTCTGTAGTCCTGTATTAATAATGTGATATGTTTCTGTAGTCCTGTATTAACATGTGATATGTGTCTGTAGTCCTGTATTAATAATGTGATATGTTTCTGTAGTCCTGTATTAATAATGTGATATGTGTCTGTAGTCCTGTATTAATAATGTTATATGTTTCTGTAGTCCTGTATTAATACTGTGATATGTGTCTGTAGTCCTGTATTAATAATGTGATATGTTTCTGTAGTCCTGTATTAATAATGTGATATGTGTCTGTAGTCCTGTATTAATAATGTGATATGTTTCTGTAGTCCTGTATTAACATGTGATATGTGTCTGTAGTCCTGTATTAATAATGTGATATGTTTCTGTAGTCCTGTATTAATAATGTGATATGTTTCTGTAGTCCTGTGAATAATGTGATATGTGTCTGTAGTCCTGTATTAACATGTGATATGTGTCTGTAGACCTGTATTAATAATGTGATATGTTTCTGTCGTCCTGTGTTCATAATGTGATCTGTTTCTGTAGTCCTGTGTTCATAATGTGATCTGTTTCTGTAGTCCTGTATTAATAATGTGATCTGTTTCTATAGTCCTGTATTAATAATGTGATTTGTTTCTGTAGTCCTGTAGTAAAAAAGTGATATTCGTCTGTAGTCCTGTATTAATGCTATAATATATCTGTGTTTTTTTTAGGTGCGGTCATCTCTCTACAGGCAGCAGCTGTTTGTAGCCTTGATGATGCATCTCTCACAACAACTGTCTGGAATTAACGCTGTGAGTTACTGAGAAAGAGGAAACAACTGTGTGGAATCAACGCTGTGAGTTACTGAGAAAGAGGAAACAACTGTGTGGAATCAACGCTGTGAGTTACTGAGAAAGAGGAAACAACTGTGTGGAATCAACGCTGTGAGTTACTGAGAAAGAGGAAACAACTGTGTGGAATCAACGCTGTGAGTTACTGAGAAAGAGGAAACAACTGTGTGGAATCAACGCTGTGAGTTACTGAGAAAGAGGAAACAACTGTGTGGAATCAACGCTGTGAGTTACTGAGAAAGAGGAAACAACTGTGTGGAATCAACGCTGTGAGTTACTGAGAAAGAGGAAACAACTGTGTGGAATCAACGCTGTGAGTTACTGAGAAAGAGGAAACAACTGTGTGGAATCAACGCTGTGAGTTACTGAGAAAGAGGAAACAACTGTGTGGAATCAACGCTGTGAGTTACTGAGAAAGCGGGGTAGAGAGGGAACAACTGTCTGGAATTGACGCTGTGAGTTACTGAGAAAGAGGGAACAACTGTGTGGAATCAACACTGTGAGTTGCTGAGAAAGAGGGAAAAACTCTGGAATCAACACTGTGAGTTTATGAGAGAGAGGGGGGAGAGGGAACAACTGTCTGGAATCAACACTGTTAGTAACTGAGAGAGAGGGGGGGAGAGGGAACAACTGTCTGGAATCAATGCTGTGAGTTACTGAGAAAGAGGGATCAACTGTGTGGAATCAATGCTGTGAGTTACTGAGAGAGGGGGAGAGAGGGAACAACTGTCTGGAATCAATGCTGTGAGTTACTGAGAAAGAGGGATCAACTGTCTGGAATAAACGCTGTGAGTTACTGAGAGAGAGGGAACAACTTTCTGGATCCAACGCTGTGATTAATTGAGAGAGAGGGAACAACTGTGTGGAATCAACGCTGTGAGTTACTGAGAGAGAGGGAACAACTGTCAGGAATCAATGCTGTGAGTTACTGAGAGAGAGGGGGAGAGAAGGAACAACTGTCTGGAATCAACGCTGTGAGTTTATGAGAGAGAGGGGGAGAGACGGAACAACTGTCTGGAATCAACGCTGTGAGTTACTGAGAGAGAGGGAACAACTGTCTGGAATCAACACTGTGAGTTACTGAGAGAGAGGGAACAGCTGTCTGGAATCAACGCTGTGAGTTACTGAGAGAGAGGGAACAGCTGTCTGGAATCAACACTGTGAGTTTATGAGAGAGAGAGGGAACAACTGTCTGGAATCAACGCTGTGAGTTACTGAGAGAGAGGGAACAACTGTCTGGAATCAACACTGTGAGTTACTGAGAGAGAGGGAACAGCTGTCTGGAATCAACGCTGTAAGTTACTGAGAGAGAGGGAACAGCTGTCTGGAATCAACACTGTGAGTTTATGAGAGAGAGAGGGAACAACTGTCTGGAATCAACACTGTGAGTTACTGAGAGAGAGGGAACAACTGTCTGGATCCAACGCTGTAAGTTACTGAGAGAGAGGGAACAGCTGTCTGGAATCAACACTGTGAGTTTATGAGAGAGAGAGGGAACAACTGTCTGGAATCAACGCTGTGAGTTACTGAGAGAGAGGGGGAGAAAGGGAACAACTGTCTGGAATCAACACTGTGAGTTACTGAGAGAGAGAGGGAACAACTGTCTGGAATCAACGCTGTGAGTTTATGAGAGAGAGGGAAAAACTGTCTGGAATCAACGCTGTGAGTTTATGAGAGAGAGGGAACAACTGTGTGGAATCAATACTGTGAGTTTATGAGAGAGAGGGAACAGCTGTCTGGAATCAACACTGTGAGTTACTGAGAGAGAGGGAACAGCTGTCTGGAATCAACGCTGTGAGTTACTGAGAGAGAGGGAACAACTGTCTGGAATCAACGCTGTGAGTTACTTAGAGAGAGGGAACAACTGTCTGGAATCAACACTGTGAGTTACTGAGAGAGAGGGAACAACTGTGTGGAATCAATACTGTGAGTTACTGAGAGAGAGGGAACAACTGTGTGGAATCAACGCTGTGAGTTACTGGAAGAGAGGGAACAACTGTCTGGAATCAACGCTGTGAGTTTATGAGAGAGAGAGAGAGGAGAGAAGTAACAACTGTCTTGGAGAGGGAATACAGGAAGAAATGGGAGGGAGTGTTAATGAGTGAGAGAGAATTGTGAGTGTGTGTGTGTGTTTGTGTGTGTGTTGAGTCACCAGTGAGTTTATTGTATATTTTTTATATTGTTTTATATTGTTTTACATCGTTTTAACAGCCTGGATGTGCCAGATTGCGGTTTTTATCACTCTGCTTTACTGAATGGAAACATAATGTTTGTTTTAATCTCTTCAGATCTTTTATTACTCAACAGCCATCTTTGAGAGAGCAGGAGTCACTCAGCCTGTCTATGCAACCATTGGAGTAGGAGTTATCAATACCGTCTTTACTATGGTGTCGGTACGGAAAGACACACACACACACACTGACAAACTAACACGTGCACACGTAGACTAACCATTCGTAGGTCAGTGATGCAAACAGTCACACTGAAATGTGTGTGTATTGCAGGTGGCTCTAGTGGACAGGGCCGGCAGACGAACATTGACTCTGATTGGTTTAGGTGGGATGTGTATCTGTGCCGTCGCCATGACAGTCGGCCTTGTGTACCTGGTATGACCAATCGAAAATCATTGTCTCTATCTCTCTACCAATAGGGTTTCCTGTCTGTATATGACTGTTTCCTGTGTTTTTTAACCATCTCTTGTCCCTCCAGAGTAAAACAGAGGTTCTCCTCTCCTCTCTTCTCCTCTCCTCTCTTCTCCTCTTCTCTTCTCTCTCCTCTTCTCTTCTCTTCTCTTCTCTCCTCTCTTCTCCTTCCCAGAGTGTCTACTCCTGGATGTCCTATGTCAGCATGTCGGCCATCTTCCTGTTTGTGTGTTTCTTTGAGATCGGCCCTGGTCCCATCCCCTGGTTCATCGTGGCTGAGTTATTCAGTCAGGGCCCCAGGCCTGCTGCTATAGCTCTGGCTGGCTGCACCAACTGGACCAGCAACTTCATCATAGGCATGACCTTCCCTTACATAGAGGTAAGATACATGGACAGACGGACAGACAGATCGACATTCCCATTAACTCTCTCTTTCTCTCTTTCTTTCTTTCTTTCTTTCTCTCTCCCTCCACCCTCCACCCCTCCTTCCAGGCTCTGTGTGGTAGCTATGTGTTCATCCTGTTTGCGGTGCTGTTGTTTGGCTTCACTGTGTTCACTTACCTGCGTGTGCCGGAGACCAAAGGGAAGACATTTCAGGAGATAGCAGCTGTGTTTAAAAAGGGAAGAAACCAGACACCAGGAACCAGAAAGACTGGAATTGGAACTGGTACTGGTACTGGTACCTCCACCGAGCTGGAGCAGCTCAAATCAGACTCCCATGCCTGACATGCTCACTAGTCCAGGGGGATCCAACCCTGGAGAGTTACAGGGTGTGCAAGCTTTAGTTCCAGCCCTGCACTAACATGTCTGATTAGCTTAATCTGGTGTGTTACTGCAGGGCTGGGATAATTAGCATTGTGACAGAATGTAAGTGATGATAGTCCTGAATCCTGATCGCCATCTAGATATTCGTTTACTTCCAGGAACAACTCCTGACATGACTAACTTTACATAACTCATACACAGGGCCCAGACTGTTTCCTGCTCAGTATAAAACAGCCTGAAAAACTCCTGACATGACTAACTTTACATAACTCATACACAGGGCCCAGACTGTTTCCTGCTCAGGATAAAACAGCCAGAAAAACTCCTGACATGACTAACCTTACATAACTCATACACAGGGCCCAGACTGTTTCCTGCTCAGGATAAAACAGCCAGAAAAACTCCTGACATGACTAACTTTACATAACTCATACACAGAGCCCAGACTGTTTCCTGCTCAGGATAAAACAGCCAGAAAAACTCCTGACATGACTAACTTTACATAACTCATACACAGAGCCCAGACTGTTTCCTGCTCAGGATAAAACCGCCAGAAAAACTCCTGTCTCTACTGTATCATTCATGCACAGTACAATAGCGAGAAAGACAGCAGGTGGTTTTGTTTCTAGAGGTTACATTATTCTGTTCTACCATGTTCAATGTGTAACTGACTGAATGTATTCACACAAGTTGAATGTCAACAAATGGGACTTTAGGATTACTATTAATAAATTACTACAAAGACAATGCATGTGAAATGACAGCTGAAATGCACACACACACACACACACTAGCACGCACACACATGTTTACATGATCTCTCTCTCAATCTATTTCTCTCTGTCTCTGTCTTTCTCTCTCTCTCTCTCGCTCCTGACAGATGGCTGTTAATGTTAAACTCAGAGGAAATTAAATGCAAGCACTTTTATCAACAGACTCAGACAAATACACACACACACACACCCCACACACACACACACACACACACACACACACAAAGCAAACCCCACTAGAGCAGAATTAACTCTCATGGCTGGTTGTGTCAATTGTCATCTCAGATGGCTGCTCTCTACGAAAGCTAGAGTTTTTCCTGATCATGTGACCTAGTGAAATAATATTACTGTGTCCATACTAGGAAGGAGGACTTTGCATGCCTACATTATCAGATTGGAACTGTAAGTTATTAATTAGGCTAAGGCCGTCACTCACCTCAACTTCATTATTGATAGAACACACAACCAGTGAGACCAACCAACATTTGCTAAAGAAGAACATCTGGCCTGGCGACAACGCTAGCCGTTGTCGTTGCCACGGTGTAAATAAATAAAGGATGAGTTAAGATGTTTGTTAGGTGTCTGAGTCAAGTTGACCTCCACTTCGAGACCCATTTACTACCTTCTCATTCACACTGATGGGATAATACCAGCAAGGCTGTGTTTATATTCTGTATGGTTGACCTTTTCACAGCTAGGAGTTGTTGCCATTTTCACTATTGCTGGTATACTATGGCCTCAGGACCCAGTATGTTGAAGATGACCAACATGACCAGAACTGTGAACCTGAATCAACAAAAGGTTCTGTTGTGTCCAGCCTATAGAGGGCAGTGATAAAGCCCATGGTTGGGCTATGTTTTTATCAGAAACCTTTACTCAAAAACAAATGCACATACATGCACATCTGGCCAAGCTAGACTTGGAGGTCCCTGGAATGTGTTGTTCACAATTCCTACATTTGTCAATTCGTATTTGTAGTAGATGTTTCCCTTATGTACAATTTTTCAGGGGCCACAAGACCCACGTGGCAAATCGTTATGGAAAGACTCCCAAAGTTAGAGTTTGGCGACCAGGCGTTGATGATAATGGGGATTTCCCACAGGGTTGGGAAGTATCAGCATCTGAGTGACAGATAACTCAACTTGGAGATCAGCCTCAACGAGGGGGCCAAATATGGTACAGTCTGGACAGAAGTGTCAAAATGTGCTTGTGGAGTGCCACATCTGTCAATCCTTATTGGTGAATGACGGCCTTACGTGAGTGTACCATGTCCTCTGTTACATCACTCTCTGTAATGGAAGAACGTTTTTGTTCTGTTTTCATCTATAGTATTAATTTCCAACTGACAACTTCTATTTTGTTGATACTTCACCGTGTTCAGAGATGGCACATCAGAACCGTGGCAACATGTCTGCCACTATATAGCCATGATGATAGGAGGACGGGCTCATTGTAATGGCTGGAATGGAATAAATTGAACGGTATCAAGCATATGGAAACCACGTTTGACTCTGTTCCTTTAATTCCATTCCATCCATTATAATGAGCCCGTCCTCCTATAGCTCCTCCCACCAGCCTCCGCTGATAGCCAACAGACAGGACTGCAACATTTGAAGGTAATTAGAATCATTTTATTAGCCACGTACAAGGTTCTAGGAAATTGTCTTGGTATCACTTAAAATGTCTATACTGTACATGAGAAAAGTTTATAATAACACACGCGTGTGTACAACAAAACTGAAGTCATTGAAGTGATGGAATGCGTCATTACTGTTAGCTGAAATGATGGACGATGTAAATTAATGCATCATTACTGTTAACTGAAGTGATGGACGGTGTAAAGTAATGCATCATTACTGTTAACTGAAATGATAGAAGGTGTAAAGTAATGCGTCATTACTGTTAACTGAAGTGATGGACGGTGTAAAGTAATGCATCTTTACTGTTAACTGAAGTGATGGAAGGTGCTGCAGTGTGTATGTTTGGTCACTACAGGTCTAACATCACATCTAACTGATATGAATAATGGAATGCGCCACTGATGATGATATGTCTCTCTCTACAGCTAAGCTCAGTAGCAGTCAGATCATTCTGTGTGTGTGTGAGAAAGAGCAATAGAGAGAGAGAGAGCTAGTGGGGGAGCTGAGCCACCTGCAGTCAAAGGAGCTGTGTCAGAGATGACCTTTCAACCCTTAACACTGACCTCTAAGCTCTGGAGTTACCACCCTCCCTTGCTCCTTCCCTCTCTCTCTTTCTCTCTCTATATCCACAGTAAAATGAGTCCTATATCGACATAACCTAAAGGCCACTCAGCAAGGAAGAGGCCACTGCTCCAAAACCGCTATAAAAAAGCCAGACTACGGTTTGCAACTGCACATGGGGCCAAAGATCATACTTTTTGGAGAAATGTCCTCTGCTCTGATGAAACAAAAATAGAACTGTTTGGTCATAATGACCATCGTTATGTTTGGGGGGAAAAGGGGGAGGCTTGCAAGCCGAAGAACACCATCCCAACCGTGAAGCATGGGAGTGGCAGCATCATGTTGTGGGGGTGCTTTGCTGCAGGAGGGACTGGTGCACTTCACAAAATAGATGGCATCATGAGGCAGGAAAATGATGTGGATATATTGAAGCAACATCTCAAGACATCAGTCAGGAAGTTAAAGCTTGGCTGCAAATGGGTCTTACAAATGGACAATGACCCCAAGCATACGTCCAAAGTTGTGGCAAAATGGCTTAAGGACAAGAAAGTCAAGGTATTGGAGTGGCCACAAAGCCCTGACCTCAATCCTATAGAATATTTGTGAGCAGAACTGAAAAAGCATGTGCGAGCAAGGAGGCCTACAAAACTGACTCAGTTACACCAGCTCTGTCGGGAGGAATGGGCCAACATTCACCCAACTTATTGTGGGAAGCTTGTGGAAGGCTACCTGAAACATTTGACTCTAGTTAAACAATTTGAAGGCAATGCTACCAAATACTAATTGAGTGTATGTAAACTTCTGACCCACTGGGATTGTGATGAAAGAAATAAAAGCTCTTTTTACTATTATTCTAGCATTTCACATTCTTAAAATAAAGTGCTGATCCTAACTGACCTAAGACAGGGAAGTTTAACTCTGATTAAATGTCAGGAATTGTGAAACACTGAGTTTAAATGTATTTGGCTAAGGTGTATGTAAACTTCTGACTTCAACTGTATTTATATATATATATACACTGCTCAAAAAAATAAAGGGAACACTTAAACAACACAATGTAACTCCAAGTCAATCACACTTCTGTGAAATCAAACTGTCCACTTAGGAAGCAACACTGATTGACAATAAATTTCACATGCTGTTGTGCAAATGGAATAGACAACAGGTGGAAATTATAGGCAATTAGCAAGACACCCCCAATAAAGGAGTGGTTCTGCAGGTGGGGACCACAGACCACTTCTCAGTTCCTACGCTTCCTGGCTGATGTTTTGGTCACTTTTGAATGCTGGCGGTGCTTTCACTCTAGTGGTAGCATGAGACGGAGTCTACAACCCACACAAGTGGCTCAGGTAGTGCAGCTCATCCAGGATGGCACATCAATGCGAGCTGTGGCAAGAAGGTTTGCTGTGTCTGTCAGCGTAGTGTCCAGAGCATGTAGGCGCTACCAGGAGACAGGCCAGTACATCAGGAGACATGGAGGAGGTCGTAGGAGGGCAACAATCCAGCAGCAGGACCGCTACCTCCGCCTTTGTGCAAGGAGGAGCAGGAGGAGCACTGCCAGAGCCCTGCAAAATCACCTCCAGCAAGCCACAAATGTGCATGTGTCTGCTCAAACGGTCAGAAACAGACTCCATGAGGGTGGTATGAGGGCCCGACGTCCACAGGTGGGGGTTGTGCTTACAGCCCAACACCGTGCAGGACGTTTGGCATTTGCCAGAGAACACCAAGATTGGCAAATTTGCCACTGGCGCCCTGTACTCTTCACAGATGAAAGCAGGTTCACACTGAGCACGTGACAGACGTGATAGAGTCTAAAGACGCCGTGGAGAACATTCTGCTGCCTGCAACATCTTCCAGTATGACCGGTTTGACGGTGGGTCAGTCATGGTGTGGGCTGGCATTTCTTTGGGGGGCCGCACAGCCCTCCATGTGCTCGCCAGAGGTAGCCTGACTGCCATTAGGTACCGAGATGAGATCCTCAGACCTCTTGTGAGACCATATGCTGGTGCGGTTGGCCCTGGGTTCCTCCTAATGCAAGACAATGCTAGACCTCATGTGGCTGGAGTGTGTCAGCAGTTCCTGCAAGAGGAAGGCATTGATGCTATGGACTGGCCCGCCCGTTCCCCTGACCTGAATCCAATTGAGCACATCTGGGACATCATGTCTCGCTCCATCCACCAACGCCACATTGCACCACAGACTGTCCAGGAGTTGGCGGATGCTTTAGTCCAGGTCTGGGAGGAGATCCCTCAGGAGACCATCCGCCACCTCATCAGGAGCATGCCCAGGCATTGTAGGTAGGTCATACAGGCACGTGGAGGCCACACACACTACTGAGCCTCATTTTGACTTGTTTTAAGGACATTACATCAAAGTAGGATGAGCCTGTAGTGTGGTTTTCCACTTTAATTTTGAGTGTGACTCCAAATCCAGACCATGGGTTGATAAATTGGATTTCCATTGATTATTTTTGTGTGATTTTGTTGTGAATAATTGTGAAGATATCAAAACTATGAAATAACACATAAGGAATCATGTAGTAACCAAAAAAGTGTTAAACAAATCAAAATAGATTTTACATTTGAGATTCTTCAAAGTAGCCACTCTTTGCCTTGATGCTTTGCACACTCTTGGTATTCTCTCAACCAGCTTCATGAGGTAGTCACCTGGAATGCATTTCAATTTACAGGTCTGCCTTGTTAAAAGTTCATTTGTGGACTTTCTTTCTTTCTGAGTAGGTGTGTCCAAACTTTTGACTGGTACTGTATATTTTTTCCCCTCAATCCCTCCCATCTATCGCTAAAGACCATCCAGTTTTGATTTCTAGCTGCCATATATTTTTAAACTGTGCTGTGATGTGATGTTTCACAAAAGTTCAGAATCTTTCTACTTTCATAGTTTCTACAGATTGCAAATTAAAGATAAACATTTCTGCTAACAGTATTATTATATTATTGATCAACTGACTATGACTTTGTTAGAGTTAGCTCTAGGTAAATGTTGCAATTCTTCAGCCATTCCTGAACCTATCAGACATACATGTTACATCCAGGTCTGTCTGTCTGTCTGTCTGTCTGTCTGTCTGTCTGTCTGTCTGTCTGTCTGTCTGTCTGTCTGTCTGTCTGTCTGTCTGTCTGTCTGTCTGTCTGTCTGTCTGTCTGTCTGTCTGTCTGTCTGTCTGTCTGTCTGTCTGTCTGAGATGTTATGTGCTGTTCTACGGTCCCCAGTGGTGGCCGATGCTGTACTGCCACCAGGCAGCAGATGGCGCTGTTCTCTATCTCTCTGAGGAGACATGAGAACACATACTCACTGAGTTACTGACAGTACAACAAAAACACTACTGCACCTTCTACCATCTCTCCTGATGATGAGGGGGAGCAGGTTACTTCAGGGCTACGATGTGTCATAACGCTGCTATATTACTGCTTCTGTATACTGTCACACCCTTCCCTCCTCTTCCTCTGTCATCCTCCCTCTCCTTCCTCCTCTATGTATCACACACATCAAACACTTTGGGAAGTTACATAAAAGTTTTATATGAGCTTCACATCTGGGATCCACCTGTTCGGGTGTGGTGCCAGTACATTCCCAAAGCAGTAAGCACCTGCGTGTGTGTGTGTGTGTGTGTGTGTGTGTGTGTGTGTGTGTGTGTGTGTGTGTGTGTGTGTGTGTGTGTGTGTGTGTGTGTGTGTGTGTGTGTGTGTGTGTGTGTGTGTGTGTGTGTGTGTGTGTGTGTGTGTGTGTGAGAGAGAGAGACGGAGAGACGGAGAGAGATCTGAGAGCCCTCTGCATCATTGTTTCCAAAGGCTGTTGCCGTGGTAGCAGTAGGACAAGGGAGGCTGACCAAAACACTTTCGCATAAATCTGCCCTTCAAAGGACGACCGTGTGTGTGCACGATCTTCCCATTCTTGTTTGCCTCTGCGCTAATACCACATGTGAGAAAGACAGAGCGAGAGATAGGGAAGAAAAAGAGAGAGACAAAGATGTGCTGACCTCCAGCCTCCATCCTCCATCCTCACTCTCCCACACAGCCAGTACAATAGATTTAATAAAGATATAGAATAATTACACCCTTAAAATCAACGAGACGGAAATAGAACAGGAGTAGGCTAGTCTAACTGTGACTGAGGCTGGAACTGAGTTAGTTAGGTCAATGTGTACATTGTGTTCATTTCCTCATAGACCCAGACCATGTTAACTGGGTCTGGTTGGATTAGGGGACTTGAAGGGGCCTTGTCTGGGGAAAAAAGGAGCATGAGAACCTTTCATCCAGAAACGGGCTAGCCAGAGGGCAGTTTGGCCAAATGTCAGATAGGCTGATCAATTAACCATGATCGTTATTTATTTCAAGAAAAATAATGGGCCAGAGATTTCTCGTCCTAGTCCGTCTCCCTGCTTTCTTCCATAATACGTGTTTCTAAGGTATCTCTGTCTCTGTCTCTTCAGAGTTCCCAGACACAACACCAAAACACATATGTGTGTGTGTGTCACTGATGAGGATCCAATCTAATTATACTAGTCTGATAACGCTGTGTGTGTGTGTGTGTGTGTGTGTGTGTGTGTGTGTGTGTGTGTGTGTGTGTGTGTGTGTGGATGCTGTTGCACACTGATTTGAAGGCCCCTCTCTGCCCCCACCATTGTTGCGCTGCCATTTCAGATTTGTGACCTGTTGCCACAAGAAAAGGGCAACCAGTGAAGAACAAACACCATTGTAAATACAACCCATATTTATGTTTATTTATTTTCCTTGTTGTGCTTTAACTATTTGCACATCGTTACAACAATGTATATAGACATAATATGACATTTGAAATGTCTTTATTCTTTTGGAACTTTTGTGAGTGTAATGTTCACTGCAAATTTGTATTGTTTATTTCACTTGGTTTATTGTCTACTTCATTTGCTTTGGCAATGTTAACATATGTATCCAATGCCTATAAAGCCCTTAAATTTAAATTGAATTGTAATTGAGTAGAGAGTGAGAAAGAGAGTAGAGAGAGTAGAGAGAGAGAGAGTAGAGAGAGAGAGCGAGTAGAGAGAGAGAGGGGGGAGAATTAGAGTCAATTCTTCCAGCAGAGGGGTAGAGGTCTAGCGGAGGAGGGATAGAGAGAGGGATGACACAGAGGAGAGGGGTGGATGAAGGGGTTGAGAGAGAAAGAGAGAGAGAGACTGAAGTAGGAATAAAAAGAGGTATGGAGAGAGGGATAACAGAGAAGGGAGGGATGTGGCCAGAAAATGCAAGACCACTAGCAGGCTTTCTCTGATCCGATGCGAGTGAGTGTGGTGGGGAAGGCATGTTTTTAAATGGGAAATTCTGTTCTCCATGAGAGCGGGGAGTTAAGGAACACACCCCCATTCCACACACACATACCACTCCAAAAACCCTGGTCAATACCCCAGCAGTATTAAATCAGTATTTCACTGGTTTCCACCCCTGTTCTAAGGAGGAGAACAGCTTAAACAACTTGACAGAAACGCAACTGAAAGTCAGTCGCTGACTGGTTTTTAGAACCTTGGACGTGGTCAAGGAACAGAGGTACAGCGGATGTTTACCATAGCCTTAGAAAGAGAGAATGTTCAGCCAGTAGGAACCTAGGAAGGGCCACCCGAACTTATGATCCAATAAGCAGTGATGTGGGAAGGGTTTGCAACCTACAACAAATCTCATCGCTCCATAACACAAGGTGTTCAACAGGTGCAGTTGACTCTGATGCTTAATCACCAAAATCAGGGACGGGGTGGAAGGTGGAAGACACTAGTCTTTTCTTAGCGGAAAGTGCCAATTTGTTAATGTGAACCTTAAACCCCTGCAACTTATCCAGAACGCTGCAGCCTGCCTGGTGTTTGACCTTCCCAAGTTGTCTTATGTCACCCCGCTCCTCCGCACACTCCACTGGCTTCCAGTCAAAGCTCGCATCCACTACAAGACCATGGTTCTTGCCTACGGAACAGAGGAACTGTCCCTCCCTACCTTCAGGCTATGCACAAACCCTACACCCTAACCTGAGCACTCCGTTCTGCCATCTCTGGTCTCTTGGCCCTCCAAGCTCTTCTCTGTTCTGGCAGCCCAATGGTGGAACCATCTACCCCCTGAAGCTAGGACAGCAGAGTCCCTGCCCGCCTTCCGAAAATATCAGAAACCCTACCTCTTCAAAGAATATCTTTATGAATCAAGAAACCAAGGTACTTGTACAATGTTCAGTGGGATCGCTGTCAGAAGTAAAGTTTTACCTGTTGGACACTTGAAGTATAGAATTAGTAAAAGTCTTGACCTTTGTCTTATCAGCATTTAAAAGACTAAACTGATAGAGGTTTTGCTGAAGGACATCAAAAGTAGTTTGAACATTTCGCAACAATGGATATTAGCATGAGCCACCGCAGAAGCAAGCTCCGGTGATTATATAGTCAACAGTGAAGTGTTATTTGGACTAGTGGATTTCCTCTTCAACTCTCGTTACTCTGGCAATACTTGCGTGTGGACATTCCTCTCCACATAGTCAGATGTAACTCAGTAAAAGGAGCCTGGCATCCCCTAACTCAATTAACTGTTGCATTCCCACTCCTCTCTCTCTCGCTCTCTCTCGCTCTCTCTCTCAAGAGCTGGTGTCTTCGTTCCCACAACAGGTTAGGGTGTGTGTAGTCCTGTTTGGGGCTTTCCAACAGCTGTTGTGTAACTCTGTGGAAACTTGTTACTAACTGGAATAGAGTTCAACACACACACAAAAGCACAAACACACACACACACACACACACAAAAGCACAAACACACACACACTCCTCTGATGGTTGTTACTGTGTTGAACAACACAAGACATAAAGTTGAAGTCGGAAGTTTACATACACTTAGGTTGGAGTCATTAAAACTCATTTTTCAACCACTCCACAAATTTCTTGTTAACAAACTATAGTTTTGGCAAGTTGTTTAGGACATCTACTTTGTTCTTGACACAAGTAATTTTTCCATCAATTGTTTACAGACTGATTATTTCACTTATAATTCACTGTATCACAATTCCAGTGGGTCAGAAGTTTACATACACTAAGTTGACTGTGCCTTTAAACAGCTTGGAAAATTCCAGAAAATTCCAGCTTCTGGTAGGCTAATTGACATTATTTGAGTCAATTGGGGGTGTACCTGTGGATATATTTCAAGACCTACCTTCAAACTTAGTGCCTCTTTGCTTGACATCATGGGAAAGTCAAAAGAAATCAGCCAAGACCTCCACAAGTCTGGTTCATCCTTGGGAGCAATTTCCAAACGCCAAACTCCTGAAGGTACCACGTTCATCTGTACAAACAATAGTACACAAGTAGACCATGCAGCCGTCATACCGCTCAGGAAGGAGATGCGTTCTGTGATGTGATGAAATAAATAAAATCTGAAATAAATCATTCTCTCTACTATTATTCTGACATTTCACATTTTTTAAATAAAGTGGTGATCCTAACTGACCTAAGACAGGGAAATTTTACTCTGATTAAATGTCAGGAATTGTGAAAAACTGAGGTAAATGTATTTGGCTAAGGTATATGTAAACTTCCGACTTCAACTGTATGTGGCAGGGTCTACAGACAATCACGGATTACAAAGGGAAAACCAGCCACGTCGCGGACACCGACGTCTTGCTTCCGGACAAGCTAAATACTTTCTTCGCCCGCTGTGAGGATAACACAGTGCCACGGATGCAGTTCTCTCCCAAGGACTGTGGGCTCTCGTTCTCCATGGCCGACGTGAGTAAGACATTTAAACGTGTTAACCCTCGCAAGGCTGCCTGCCCAGACAGTATCCCTGCGCAGACCAGCTGGCTGGAGTGTTTAAGAACATATTCAATCTCTCCCAAACCCAGTCTGCTGTCACCACTTGCTTCAAGCTGTCTATCATAGTTCCTGTACCCATGAAAGCTAAGGTAACTGAACTAAATTACTGTCGCCCCATAGCACTCACATCTGTCATCATGAAGTGCTTTGAGAGGCTAGTTATTAAGGATCATATCACCTCCACCCTACCTGATACCCTAGACCCACTCCAATTTGCTTACCGCCCCAATAGGTCAACTGACGATGCAATCGCCATTGCACTGTTCACATCCCAATCCCATCTGGACAAGAGGAATACCTATGTAAGAATGCTGTTCATTGACTATAGCTCAGCCTTCAACAACATAGTAACTTCCAAGCTCATCATTAAGGATTAGCCCCGTTTTAAATTTTTGCTTAAAATGACATACCTTAATCTAACTGTATGTAGCTCAGGCCCTGAAGCAAGGATATGCATATTCTTGGTACCATTTGAAAGGAAACACTTTGAAGTTTATGGAAATGTGAAAGGAATGTAGTAGAATATAACACAATAGATCTGGTAAAAGATAATACAAAGAAAAAAAAAACCTTTCTTTTGTATTTTTTTGAACCATCATCTTTGAAATGCAAGAGAAAGGCCATAATGTATTATTCCAGCCCAGGAATTTAGACTTTGGCCACTAGATGGCATCAGTGTATGTGCAAAGTTTTAGACTGATCCAATGAACCAGTGTATTTCTGTTCAAAATTATGTATCAAGACTGCCCAAATGTGCCTAATATGTTCAAAATTGTGCACTCTCCTCAAACAATAGCATGGTATTCTTTCACTGTAATAACTACTGTAAATTGGACAGTGCAGTTAGATTAACAAGAATTTAAGCTTTCTGCCAATATCAGATATGTTTATGTCTGTAACGGCTGTCTGTGGAAGTAGACCAAGGTGCAGCGGAGTAAGTGTTCATCTTGAGTTTTAATTTACGAACGAACACGATACACCAAAACAAGAAAACCGACAGCCAAACAGTACTGTCAGGTGCAAGACACTAAACAGAAACAATCCCCCACAAAACCCAAAGGAAAAACAGGCTCCTTATGTGTGACTCCCAATCAGCAACAACGAACTACAGCTGTGCCTGATTGGGAGCCACACACGGCCCAAAACAAAGAAATACAAAAACATAGAAAAATGAACATAGAACGCCCACCCAATGTGGGCGTTCTATGTTGGCCTAACCAAAATAAAGAACAAAACCCCTCTCTATGGCCAGGGCGTTACAATGTCCTGGGAAATGTTCTTCTTACTTACAACCTCATACTAATCACATTAGCCTACGTTAGCTCAACTGTCCCGTGGAAGGGACACCAATCCCGAAGAAGTTTTAATTAACCAACAATGTAGTTTTAAGAAAATAATTGTAAAGTATAAATGTATAAGCAAAAAATAATAAAGAAAAGTAACAATAATTAAAGAGCAACAGTAAAATAACAATAGCGAGGCTATATACATGCGGTACCGGTACAGAGTCACCCGTTAGTCGAGGTAATTGTGGTAATATGTACATGTAGGTAGAGTTAACCTCTCTAGGGCAGGCGGGACGAATTCGAACAGCCAGTATAATCCCGTGGCGCGTAATGCAAAAACCTCAAAAATGCAAAAACTTCAATTTTTCAAACACATGACTATTTTACACCATTTTAAAGACAAGACTCTCGTTAATCTAACCACACTGTCCGATTTCAAAAAGGCTTTACAACGAAAGCAAAACATTAGATTATGTCAGCAGAGTACCCAGCCAGAAATAATCAGACACCCATTTTTCAAGCTAGCATATAATGTCACATAAACCCAAACCACAGCTAAATGCAGCACTAACCTTTGATGATCTTCATCAGATGACAACCCTAGGACATTATGTTATACAATACATGCATGTTTTGTTCAATCAAGTTCATATTTATATCAAAAACTAGCTTTTTACGTTGGCATGTGACGTTCAGAACTAGCATACCCCCCGCAAACTTCCGAGGAATTTACTAACAATTTACTAAATTACTCACGATAAACATTCACAAAAAGCATAACAATTATTTTAAGAATTATAGATACAGAACCCCTCTATGCACTCGATATGTCCGATTTTAAAATAGCTTTTTGGTGAAAGCACATTTTGCAATATTCTAAGTACATAGCCCAGCCATCACGGGCTAGCTATTTAGACACCCGGCAAGTTTAGCACTCACCAATATCAGATTTACTATTACAAAAGTTTGATTACCTTTTGTTGTCTTCGTCAGAATGCACTCCCAGGACTGCTACTTCAATAACAAATGTTGGTTTGGTCCAAAATATTCCATCGTTATATCCGAATAGCGGCGTTTTGTTCGTGCGTTCCAGAAACTATCCGAAATGGTAAATCAGGGTCGTGCGCATGGCGTAATTCGTGACAAAAAAAATCTAAATATTCCATTACCGTACTTCGAAGCATGTCAACCGCTGTTTAAAATCCATTTTTATGCCATCTTTCTCGTAAAAAAGCGATAATATTCCGACCGGGAATCTCCATTTAGCTAAACAGAGGAAAGAAAACAAAGCTTTCGGTCGACGCGGGCATGCGCCTGAGTCTCACAGTACTGTAACCAGCCACTACCCAAACGCGCTACTTTGTTTCAGCCAGAGCCTGCAAAGCCACGATTCAGCATTTTGCCGCCTTCTGAGAGCCTATGGCAGCCGTAGGAAGTGTCACGGTACAGCTAAGATCCTCACTCTTCAATAAACAGAGACAAGAAGAACGACACCTTGTCAGACAGGCCACTTCCTGCATGAAATCTTCTCAGGTTTTTGCCTGCCATATGAGTTCTGTTATACTCACAGACACCATTCAAACAGTTTTAGAAACTTTAGGGTGTTTTCTATCCAAAGCCAATAATTATATGCATATTCTAGTTACTGGGCAGGAGTAGTAACCATATTAAATCGGGTACGTTTTTTATCCAGCTGTGTCAATACTGCCCCCTAGCCCTAACAGGTTAAAGTGACTATTCATAGATAATTAACAGAGAGTAGCAGCAGTGTAAATGGGGGGGACAATGCAAATCTGGGTAGCCATTTGATTAGCTGTTCAGGAGTCTTATGGCTTGGGGGTAGAAGCTGAAAATAAGTATTTTGGACCTACACATGGAGCTCTGGTACCGCTTGCTGTGCGGTATCAGAGAGAACAGTCTATGATTAGAGTGGCTGGAGTCTTTGACAAGTGGCGTCTTTGACAATTGGCGGTGTCTATACCTGACACCGCCAGGTATAGAGGTCCTGGATGGCAGAAGCTTGGTCCCAGTGATGTACTGGGCCGTACACACTACCCCCTGTAGTGCCTTGCGGTTGGAGGCCGAGCAGTTGCCATACTTGGCAGTGATCCAATCAGTCAGTATGCTCTCGATGGTGCAGCTGTAGAACTTTTTGAGGATCTGAGGAGCCATGCCAAATCTTTTCAGTCTCCTGAGGGGTAATAGGTTTTGTTGTACCCTCTTCACAACTGTCTTGGTGTGTTTGGACCATGATAGTTTGTTGGCGATGTGGACACCAAGGAACATGAAGCTCTCAACCTGCTCCACTACAGCCCTGTCGATGAGAATGGGGGCGTGCTCGGTCCTCCCTTTCCTGTAGTCCACAATCATCTCCTTTGTCTTGATCACATTGAGAGAGAGGTTGTTGTCCTGGCACCACACTGCCAGGTCTCTGACCTCCTCCCTATAGGCTGTCTCATTGTTGTCGGTGATCAGGCCTATCACTGCTGTGTCATTGGCAAACTCAATGATGGTGTGGGAGTCGTACCTGGCCATGCAGTCATGAGTGAACAGGGAGTACAGGAGGGGACTTAGCACGCACCCCTGAGGGGCCCCAGTGTTGAGGATCAGCGTGGCGGATGTGTTGTTACCTACCCTTACCACCTGGAGGCGCCCCGTCAGGAAGTCCCGGATCCAGTTGCAGAGAGAGGTATTTAGTCTCAGGGCCCTTAGCTTAGTGATGAGCTTTGATGGCACTGTGGGGTTGAACGCTGAGCTGTAGTCAATGAATAGCATTCTCTCATAGGTGTTCCTTTTGTCCAGGTGGGAAAGGGCAGTGTGGAGTGCAATAGAGATTGCATCATCTGTGGATCTGTTGGGGCAGTTTGCAAATTGGAGTGGGTCTAGGGTCTCTGGGATAGTGGTGTTGATGTGAGCCATGACCAGCCTTTTAAAGAACTTCATGGCTACAGACGTGAGTGCTATGGGTTGGTAGTCATTTAGGCAGGTTACCTTAGTGTTCTTGGGCACAGGGACCATGGTGGTCTGCTTGAAACATGTTGGTATTACAAACTCAGTCAGGGACAGGTTGAAAATGTCAGTGAAAACACTTGCTAGTTGGTCAGTGCATGCTCGGAGTACACGTCCTGGTAATCCGTCTGGCCCTGAGGCCTTGTGAATGTTGACCTGTTTAAAGGTCTTACTCACATCGGCTACGGAGAGTGTGATCACACAGTCATCCGGAACAGCTGATGCTCTCATGCATGCTTCAGTGTTACTTGCTTCGAAGCAACCATAGAAGTAATTTAGCTTGTCTGCTATGCTCGGGTCACTGGGCAGCTCGCGGTTGTGCTTCCCTTTATAGTCTGTAATAGATTGCAAGCCTTGCCACATTCAAAGAGCAAGCCTGTTTGATGGTTCGTCGGAGGACATAGTGAGATTTCTTATAAGCTTCCGGGTTAGAGTCTGGCTCTTTGAAAACAGCAGCTCTACCCTTTAGCTCTGTGCGGATGTTGCCTTTAATCCATGGCTTATGGTTGAAGTATGTACGTACGGTCACAGTGGGTACGACATCATCGATACACTTATTGATGAAGCCAGTGACTGATGTGATGTACTCCTCAATGCCATCGGAAGAATCCCGGAACATATTCCAGTCTGTGCTAACAACACAGTCCTGTAACTTAGCAGCTGCTTCATCTGACCACTTTTTTATTTACCAAGTTACTGGTGCTTCCTACTTTAGACTTTTGCTTGTAAGCAGAAATCAGGAGGATAGAATTATGGTCAGATTTGCCAAATGGAGTGTAAAGGAGAGCTTTGTACACATCTCTGTGTGTGGAGTAAAGGTGGTCTAGAGTTTTTTTCATCTAGTTGCTGGTAGAAATTAGGTAAAATGAATTTAAGTTTCCCTGCATTAAAGTCTCCTGGCCACTAGGAGCGCCACCTCTGGATGAGCATCTTCCTGTTTGCTTATGGTCATATACAGCTCATTGAGTCCGGTCTTAGTGCCAGCATCGGTTTGTGGTGGTAAATAGACAGCTACGAAGAATATAGATGAAAACTCTTGGTAAATAGTGTGGTCTACAGCTTATCATGAGATACTCTACCTCAGGCGAGCAAAACCTCGAGACTTACTTAGATTTCGTGCACCAGCTGTTGTTTACAAATATACATAGATCGACACCCCTTGTCTTACCAGAGGCTGCTGTTCTATCCTGCCAAAAAAAGCGTAAAACCCGCCAGCTGTATGTTATTCATGTCATTGTTCAGCCACGACTCGGTGAAACATAAGATATTATTGTTTTTAATGTCCCGTTGGTTGGATATACGTGCTTGTAGTTCATTTATTTCATTATCCAATGATTATACGTTGGCTAATAGGACAGATGGGGAAGGCAGATGATCCACTCGCCATCGGATCCTTACAAGGTACCCAGACCTACGTCCCCGATATCTCCGTCTCTTTCTCCAGAAAATGACAGGGATGAGGTTCTTGTCGGGTGTCTGAAGTAAATCCTTTGCATCCAACTTTTTAAAGAAAGAATGTTCTTCCAGTACGGGGTGAGTAATCGCTGTCCTGATATCTAGAAGCTATATTCGCTCATAAGACACGGTGGCAGAAACATTATGTGCAAAATAAGTTACAAATAACGCAAAAAAACACACGCAATAGCACAATTGGTTAGGGGACCATAAAACGGCAGCCATCTCCTGCGGCGCCATTCCTTGGCGTGTAGGTTATGGCTTTGTTATGGAAGGTTTGGGAATTGATTCCTTTTAGGTGATTATAGAATTTAATGGCTCTTTTCTGGATTTTGATAATTAACGGGTATTGGCCTTTCTCTACTCTCTCTGTCTGAAGAATGTAGGTCCACACACATATTTGGTTTCCTTTGGAAATCCCAATCTACTCATTCAGAAGGACTTTACTGAGAGACATTGCCATAATACCCACCCCAATAGAAAAGTTTATATCATAGGAAGCAAACAAATGTAATTAGGCATAGGACATGAATAAAGGTTAAGTTAAGGTTAGGTATAGTTTCATAATAGATTCCTGGTATTATTTCAGTGAGGTTAAGGCAAGGGTTAGTCAGGGAGAGGCATAAAAGGTAGTATTGGGTTAGCGTACCGCCGTCCGCCGCAATTCATTTTCTGCCGGTTAAATATACACTGCCTGTATAAAATGATAATAATGTTTCTAATGATAATATTAATAAATGCTTCCATTGTATTTTCCTCAGGCTGCCTGATCTGTTCTCATATACTGTAGTAAATACACACTGGGCTTAGTGAAGAATGGAAGGTATGTAGGCTGGTTGTATAATGCTGGGATACAGAACTATAGGAGGA
>NC_138307.1:15922500-15947500 GCF_965601325.2 Salmo salar
ACACACACACACACACACACACACACACACACACACACACTGGGACCGGACTACCTCATGTATCAATCAGTGTAACTAGATTCCCGTCATCTGGTTTTGCTTCAGACGGACCACTGTCTGATC
The DNA here is from genome assembly GCF_965601325.2 of Salmo salar. Lineage (NCBI taxonomy): Eukaryota > Metazoa > Chordata > Actinopteri > Salmoniformes > Salmonidae > Salmo > Salmo salar. Next base: position 15,922,624 of record NC_138307.1, read on the forward strand.
TGATATAATCTCTGTGTGTGTGTGTGTGTGTGTGTGTGTGTGTGTGTGTGTGTGTGTGTGTGTGTGTGTGTGTGTGTGTGTGTGTGTGTGTGTGTGTGTGTGTGTGTGTGTGTGTGTGTGTTAACCCCCTACTGCTCCTGGCCTTCTGACTTCTATGACTCACAGACTTTCAGTGCTCTCACACACACACACACACACACACACAAAAACACATTCTCAGAGCTCCTGCAATTGACCCCTGTGGCCTAATATGTTAATCATTTCCTGGTGTATAATCCAATCCCTCATAATTTGATTACAGACCTAGAACCTCTGTTGAAACAGCCGCTGTGTGTGTGAGAGAAAGTAACTCAGTAAGCCACCAGCGCACGCGCACTAGGCTCGGCACGGGGGGGGGGGGCAGCTTACTAGGCTTCAGAGACACGGGGTGTGGTGTGTGTGTGTGTGTGTGTGTGTGTGTGTGTGTGTGTGTGTGTGTGTGTGTGTGTGTGTGTGCAGCTTACTAGGCTTCAGAGACACGTTGTGTGTGTGTGTGTGTGTGTGTGTGTGTGTGTGTGTGTGTGTGTGTGTGTGTGTGTGTGTGTGTGTGTGTGTGTGGTGTGTGTGTGGTGTGCGTGCGTGCGTGCGTGTGCCTGTGTGTGCGTGTGTCCTACCTATTGAACCTGGGTCACTTTCGCTAGTGAATTTGATGTGAATTGTACTTCTGTTTGACAGTACATCTTTGATAGATTCCCAGTCAGTCATTTCATTTTTCAGCTGTGACCCCTCCCTCCTGCCCGTCTGACCTCTAGAAATGTCACTACATCACAGGTCACCTCCTCTCCAGACAGAGAGAGAGAGAGAGAGAGAGAGAGAGAGAGAGAGAGAGAGAGAGATTATAGATCAATTCTAGGTTACATCAATACCACACCTTGGGGAAATCAAATTACTACTATTCTCTCTTTCCCTCTTTAATCCCCTTCTTTCACTAGTTGAGTTATAGAGTCTAGAGTGTTATAGTGTATAGGGTGTTATAGTGTATAGAGTGTTATAGTGTAGAGAGTGCTATAGTGAATAGATTGTTATAGAGTCTAGAGTGTTATAGAGTGTTTTAGTGTATAGAGTGTTATAGTGTATAGAGTGTTATTGAAAGATTAGTGGAATCTGTGTGGGTAGCTGGACAGGTAGGATGACTGACAGTGAGGGTGAACAGGTGGTCACGGGTCAGGTGACAGATGAATGGATGAGACTGAGGCAGGAATTCCTTTAACCATAAAGTGGTATATTTACTGAGTAGTCTGTGCTGCATAACAAAGGAAACAGAATAATGTGTATCCAATCAAATCCATCATCACAAAGATCTAATCATAACAATCATTCATTATTAACATCATTTAGGGAATTCAACAATCCAGTTCATTAAGTCAATAGGAATCATCGGTGAGCAATTTAGGCTCGTAACTATTTATCATAAATCATGAAAGAATAATACAAACAGTGATCGGTTATTCGGTCTATAATCGCCATTAGTTGGATATCAAAATGTATAGAGTGTTATAGTGTAGAGAGTGCTATAGTGAATAGAGTGTTATAGTGTAAGAGTGTTATAGTGTATAGAGTGTTATAGTGTATAGAGTGTTATAGTGAATAGAGTGCTATAGTGTATAGAGTGTTATAGTGTAAGAGTGTTATAGTGAATAGAGTGTTAGAGTGTAGAGAGTGCTATAGTGAATAGGGTGTTATACTGTAAGAGTGTTATAGTGTATAGAGTGTTATAGTGTTATAGAGTGTTATAGTGTATAGAGTGTTATAGTGTATAGAGTGCTATAGTGTATAGAGTGTTATAGTGTAAGAGTGTTATAGTGAATAGAGTGTTAGAGTGTAGAGTGCTATAGTGAATAGAGTGTTATAGTGTATAGAGTGTTATAGTGTAAGAGTGTTATAGCGTATAGAGTGTTATAGTGTTATAGAGTGTTATAGTGTAAGAGTGCTATAGTGTATAGAGTGTCATAGTGTATAGAGTGTTATAGTGTATAGAGTGTTATAGTGTTATAGAGTGTTATAGTGAATAGAGTGTTATTGTGAATAGAGTGTTATAGTGTATAGAGTGTTATAGTGTATAGAGTGTTATAGTGTATAGAGTGCTATAGTGTATAGAGTGTTATAGTGAATAGAGTGTTATAGAGTAAGAGTGTTATAGTGAATAGAGTGTTAGAGTGTAGAGAGTGCTATAGTGAATAGAGTGTTATAGTGTAGGAGTGTTATTGTGAATAGAGTGTTATAGTGTATAGAGTGTTATAGTGTAAGAGTGTTATAGCGTATAGAGTGTTATAGTGTTATAGAGTGTTATAGTGTAAGAGTGCTATAGTGTATAGAGTGTCATAGTGTATAGAGTGTTATAGTGTATAGAGGGTTATAGTGTTATAGAGTGTTATAGTGAATAGAGTGTTATAGTGAATATAGTGTTATAGTGTATAGAGTGTTATAGTGTATAGAGTGTTATAGTGTATAGAGTGCTATAGTGTATAGAGTGTTATAGTGAATAGAGTGTTATAGAGTAAGAGTGTTATAGTGAATAGAGTGTTATAGTGTAAGAGTGTTATAGTGTATAGAGTGTTATAGTGTTATAGAGTGTTATAGTGTAAGAGTGTTATTGTGAATAGAGTGTTATAGTGTATAGAGTGTTATAGTGTAAGAGTGTTATAGCGTATAGAGTGTTATAGTGTTATAGAGTGTTATAGTGTTAGAGTGCTATAGTGTATAGAGTGTTATAGTGTATAGAGTGTTATAGTGTATACAGTGTTATAGTGTTATAGAGTGTCATAGTGAATAGAGTGTTATTGTGAATAGAGTGTTATAGAGTGTTATAGTGTATAGAGTATTATAGTGTATAGAGTGCTATAGTGTATAGAGTGTTATAGTGTAAGAGTGTTATAGTGAATAGAGTGTTATAGTGTATAGAGTGTTATAGTGTATAGAGTGTTATGGTGTAAGAGTGTTATAGTGTAGAGAGTGCTATAGTGAATAGAGTGTTATAGAGTCTAGAGTGTTATAGTGTATAGAGTGGTATAGTGAATAGAGTGTTATAGTGTATAGAGTGTTATAGTGTAAGAGTGTTATAGCGTATAGAGTGTTATAGTGTTATAGAGTGTTATAGTGTTAGAGTGCTATAGTGTATAGAGTGTTATAGTGTATAGAGTGTTATAGTGTATACAGTGTTATAGTGTTATAGAGTGTCATAGTGAATAGAGTGTTATTGTGAATAGAGTGTTATAGAGTGTTATAGTGTATAGAGTATTATAGTGTATAGAGTGCTATAGTGTATAGAGTGTTATAGTGTAAGAGTGTTATAGTGAATAGAGTGTTATAGTGTATAGAGTGTTATAGTGTATAGAGTGTTATGGTGTAAGAGTGTTATAGTGTAGAGAGTGCTATAGTGAATAGAGTGTTATAGAGTCTAGAGTGTTATAGTGTATAGAGTGGTATAGTGTATAGAGTGTTATAGTGTATAGTGGTATAGAGTATAGAGTGTTATAGTGTATAGAGTGTTATAGTGTATAGAGTGTTATAGTGGATAGAGTGTTATAGAGTAAGAGTGTTATAGTGAATAGAGTGTTAGAGTGTAGAGAGTGCTATAGTGAATAGAGTGTTATAGTGTAGGAGTGTTATTGTGAATAGAGTGTTGTAGTGTATAGAGTGTTATAGTGTAAGAGTGTTATAGCGTATAGAGTGTTATAGTGTTATAGAGTGTTATAGTGTAAGAGTGCTATAGTGTATAGAGTGTCATAGTGTATAGAGTGTTATAGTGTATAGAGTGTTATAGTGTTATAGAATGTTATAGTGAATAGAGTGTTATAGTGAATATAGTGTTATAGTGTATAGAGTGTTATAGTGTATAGAGTGTTATAGTGTATAGAGTGCTATAGTGTATAGAGTGTTATAGTGAATAGAGTGTTATAGAGTAAGAGTGTTATAGTGAATAGAGTGTTATAGTGTAAGAGTGTTATAGTGTATAGAGTGTTATAGTGTTATAGAGTGTTATAGTGTAAGAGTGTTATTGTGAATAGAGTGTTATTGTGAATAGAGTGTTATAGAGTGTTATAGTGTATAGAGTATTATAGTGTATAGAGTGCTATAGTGTATAGAGTGTTATAGTGTAAGAGTGTTATAGTGAATAGAGTGTTATAGTGTATAGAGTGTTATAGTGTATAGAGTGTTATGGTGTAAGAGTGTTATAGTGTAGAGAGTGCTATAGTGAATAGAGTGTTATAGAGTCTAGAGTGTTATAGTGTATAGAGTGGTATAGTGTATAGAGTGTTATAGTGTATAGTGGTATAGAGTATAGAGTGTTATAGTGTATAGAGTGTTATAGTGTATAGAGTGTTATAGTGCATAGAGTGTTATAGAGTAAGAGTGTTATAGTGAATAGAGTGTTAGAGTGTAGAGAGTGCTATAGTGAATAGAGTGTTATAGTGTAGGAGTGTTATTGTGAATAGAGTGTTATAGTGTATAGAGTGTTATAGTGTAAGAGTGTTATAGCGTATAGAGTGTTATAGTGTTATAGAGTGTTATAGTGTAAGAGTGCTATAGTGTATAGAGTGTCATAGTGTATAGAGTGTTATAGTGTATAGAGTGTTATAGTGTTATAGAGTGTTATAGTGAATAGAGTGTTATAGTGAATATAGTGTTATAGTGTATAGAGTGTTATAGTGTATAGAGTGTTATAGTGTATAGAGTGCTATAGTGTATAGAGTGTTATAGTGAATAGAGTGTTATAGAGTAAGAGTGTTATAGTGAATAGAGTGTTATAGTGTAAGAGTGTTATAGTGTATAGAGTGTTATAGTGTTATAGAGTGTTATAGTGTAAGAGTGTTATTGTGAATAGAGTGTTATAGTGTATAGAGTGTTATAGTGTAAGAGTGTTATAGCGTATAGAGTGTTATAGTGTTATAGAGTGTTATAGTGTTAGAGTGCTATAGTGTATAGAGTGTTATAGTGTATAGAGTGTTATAGTGTATACAGTGTTATAGTGTTATAGAGTGTCATAGTGAATAGAGTGTTATTGTGAATAGAGTGTTATAGAGTGTTATAGTGTATAGAGTATTATAGTGTATAGAGTGCTATAGTGTATAGAGTGTTATAGTGTAAGAGTGTTATAGTGAATAGAGTGTTATAGTGTATAGAGTGTTATAGTGTATAGAGTGTTATGGTGTAAGAGTGTTATAGTGTAGAGAGTGCTATAGTGAATAGAGTGTTATAGAGTCTAGAGTGTTATAGTGTATAGAGTGGTATAGTGTATAGAGTGTTATAGTGTATAGTGGTATAGAGTATAGAGTGTTATAGTGTATAGAGTGTTATAGTGTATAGAGTGTTATAGTGCATAGAGTGTTATAGAGTAAGAGTGTTATAGTGAATAGAGTGTTAGAGTGTAGAGAGTGCTATAGTGAATAGAGTGTTATAGTGTAGGAGTGTTATTGTGAATAGAGTGTTATAGTGTATAGAGTGTTATAGTGTAAGAGTGTTATAGCGTATAGAGTGTTATAGTGTTATAGAGTGTTATAGTGTAAGAGTGCTATAGTGTATAGAGTGTCATAGTGTATAGAGTGTTATAGTGTATAGAGTGTTATAGTGTTATAGAGTGTTATAGTGAATAGAGTGTTATAGTGAATATAGTGTTATAGTGTATAGAGTGTTATAGTGTATAGAGTGTTATAGTGTATAGAGTGCTATAGTGTATAGAGTGTTATAGTGAATAGAGTGTTATAGAGTAAGAGTGTTATAGTGAATAGAGTGTTATAGTGTAAGAGTGTTATAGTGTATAGAGTGTTATAGTGTTATAGAGTGTTATAGTGTAAGAGTGTTATTGTGAATAGAGTGTTATAGTGTATAGAGTGTTATAGTGTAAGAGTGTTATAGCGTATAGAGTGTTATAGTGTTATAGAGTGTTATAGTGTTAGAGTGCTATAGTGTATAGAGTGTTATAGTGTATAGAGTGTTATAGTGTATACAGTGTTATAGTGTTATAGAGTGTCATAGTGAATAGAGTGTTATTGTGAATAGAGTGTTATAGAGTGTTATAGTGTATAGAGTATTATAGTGTATAGAGTGCTATAGTGTATAGAGTGTTATAGTGTAAGAGTGTTATAGTGAATAGAGTGTTATAGTGTATAGAGTGTTATAGTGTATAGAGTGTTATGGTGTAAGAGTGTTATAGTGTAGAGAGTGCTATAGTGAATAGAGTGTTATAGAGTCTAGAGTGTTATAGTGTATAGAGTGGTATAGTGTATAGAGTGTTATAGTGTATAGTGGTATAGAGTATAGAGTGTTATAGTGTATAGAGTGTTATAGTGTATAGAGTGTTATAGTGCATAGAGTGTTATAGTGTAAGAGTGTTATAGTGAATAGAGTGTTATAGTGAATAGAGTGTTATAGTGTATAGAGTGTTATAGTGTGAGAGTGTTATAGTGTAGAGAGTGCTATAGTGAATAGAGTGTTATAGAGTCTAGAGTGTTATATAGTCTAGAGTGGTATAGTGTATAGAGTGTTATAGTGTATAGTGGTATAGTGTATAGAGTGTTATAGTGTATAGAGTGTTATAGTGCATAGAGTGTTTAGTGTAAGAGTGTTATAGTGAATAGAGTGTTATAGTGTAAGAGTGTTATAGGGAATATAGTGTTATAGTGTGTCGTGTCTTTGGGGGGTACCATTAAACTGAAGATATGTTTATCAATTAGCTCCCTGTAATTATTATCACGCGATTAAACTGATTAATAGTTTAATTGTAATTAACTAGGAGATCGGGGCACCAAGGAGAATATTCAGATTACAAAGCTATAATTTTCCTAATATAACTTTCCTGTACTATAATATTATATTCTATTATAGTATAGGCCGATTATCTTCTGGTTTAAATGGTGTATTTTACCTTTAGTCCAGTCTCATTCCAAACGTCGTAAATTGTTGTATCTGCACGAACCCAGTCTTTACTAAAATCATCCATACATCAATTGTCTTAAAATCATTTATTTACTACACTAAGTAATTAACAGAAAACATACAAACAGTAATTATCGTCACAAAGGTTTGGTAGAGGAATGTGCCCTCGTGGGCTAAACAGGCAGGTCGGCCTGTTGAACAATGGATCATAAAAGGTCAGCTGTGGCACACAGAGTTCATTAATATTAACAATTGACAATTGAAGGCTCACTCATTCGGGAACAATTGCAATCAATATATATTTACGCTCAGTGTGTCGTTCTGATTCTTGTTGGAGAGTAGTTCTGATGGAGAGTCTCTCTCTCGGTTAGAATGGATCTTTCAAAGCGACATTCATTAATGTCGTCATCGAATGGTTGTTTCGTTGGTCTTCGCGTTCAATGATATAATTTACTTAGCTGCAGACTAATAATTAATATCAAAGACTTGTTCTTATTCTGTCGGTATCAATAGTCTAAAAGTTAACTACGTGGTATGGTTCACTTTCAGTAGAGGAATTGGATGGTAAAACCTATTGGCCATAGAGTGTAGGCCTGGTCTGGTGAAATATAAATCAGGGGGTGTTTTATAGTGCCCATCGAACAGGCTTGTCAAATGACGCCTGGTCCTGTATGTGTCCCTGGGGCGTGCCTATGACTGAGCTAGACTTGGTTACAGAAATACAATTCTATCACATTAACATCAGTACAATAGCATCTCATGTGTATTATAAAAGCTTTATCCTTATTAATACATTCTATACAACCATTATGTTGCAAGTCTCAAGCTGATGCTATTATATAAACAGTTTTATGGTAATATGGCTATATTGTCTCTTCTGAGTATCACAAAATTGTACCAAGCGGATCAGTTCGTAGCTGGATTCTTCACCAATCTTCCATACCTTCTCCAGCACACACATGTCGCTCGGTTCTCCAATTCTAAGAGTTGGAAGAATTTCCTTTGTCTCTCTATGGGCCATGTGGCCAGAGACTCTCCTGGAATTTTAGAGTTTTTACAACCCTTTACACACCGGGTGGATTGGGGGGAAGGTAGGTTGGGTGGTGGTGCAAAAGGGAGGGGGTAAACTGTTCTCCCTGTACCAAAAGAGGCCAACGTCATGACAAGTGTATAGAGTGTTATAGTGTATAGAGTGTTAAAGAGTATAGAGTGTTTTAGTGTATAGAGTGCTAAAGTGTATATAGTGTATAGAGTGTTATAGAGTATAGAGTGTTAAAGAGTATAGAGTGTTTTAGTGTATAGAGTGCTAAAGTGTATATAGTGTATAGAGTGTTATAGAGTATAGAGTGTTATAAAGTATAGAGTGGAATAGTGTATAGAGTGTTATAGTGTATAGAGTGGTATAGTGTATAGAGTGTTATAGTATATAGAGTGTAATATAGTAAATGGTGTTATGGAGTATTATAGTGTGTAGAGTGTTGTAGTTTATATAGTGTATAGCGTGTTAAAGGGTATAGAGTGTTATAGTGTTATAGAATGTTATAGTGTTATAGTGTATAGAGTGTTATAGTGTATAGAATGTTATAGAGTGTTATAGTGTTATAGAGTGTTATAGTATATAGAGTGTTATAGTGTATAGAGTGTTATAGTTTATATAGTGTTATAGAGTATAGGGTGATATAGAGTCTAATAGTGTATAGATTGTTATAGTGATATAGAGTATAGGGTGTTACAGAGTGCTATAGTGTATAGAGTGTTATAGTGTATAGAGTGTTATAGTGTTATAGAGTATAGGGTGTTACAGAGTGCTATAGTGTATAGAGTGTTATAAAGTATAGAGTGTTATAAAGTATAGAGTGCTATAGTGTTATAGTGTATATAGTGTTATAGAGTATAGGGTGTTATAGAGTGTTATAGTGTAGAGAGTGCTATAGAGTATAGAGTGTTGTAGAGTGTTATGGAGTGTTATAGTGTATAGAGTGTTATAGTGTAAGAGTGTTATAGTGAATAGAGTGTTATAGTGTATAGAGTGTTATAGTGTATTGAGTGTTATAGAGTCTAGAGTATTATAGAGTGTTTTAGTGTACAGAGTGTTATAGAGTATATAGTGTTATAGTGTATGGAGTGTTAAAGAGTATAGAGTGTTTTAGTGTATAGAGTGCTAAAGTCTATATAGTGTATAGAGTGTTATAGAGTATAGAATGTTATAGTGTTATAGAGTGTTATAGTATATAGAGTGTTATAGTGTATAGAGTGTTATAGTGTATATAGTGTTATAGAGTATAGGGCGATATAGAGTGTAATAGTGTATAGACTGTTATAGTGATATAGAGTATAGGGTGTTATAGTGTATAGAGTGTTATAGTGTATAGAGTGATATAGTGTATATAGTGTTATAGCGTATACAGTGTTATAGTGTATATAGTGTTATAGCGTATAGTGTTATAGTGTTATAGAGTGTTATAGTGTAAGAGCGTCATAGTGTATAGAGTGTTATAGTGTTATAGAGTGTTATAGTGTAAGAGTGTTATAGTGTTATAGAGTGGTATAGTGTAAGAGTGTTATAGTGAATAGAGTGTTATAGTATATAGAGTGTTATAGTGTTATAGAGTTTTATAGTGTAAGAGTGTTATAGTGTAGAGAGTGCTATAGTGAATAGAGTGTTATAGAGTCTAGAGTGTTATAGTGCATAGAGTGTTATAGTGCATAGAGTGTTATAGTGTAAGAGTGTTATAGTGTAAGAGTGTTATAGTGAATAGAGTGTTATAGTGTAAAGAGTGTTATAGTGTATAGAATGTCATAGAGTGTTATAGTGTATAGAGTGTCATAGAGTGTTATAGTGTATAGAGTGTTATAGTGTATAGAATGTTATAGAGTGTTATAGTGTATAGAGTGTTATAGTGTATAGAATGTTATAGAGTGTTATAGTGTATAGAGTGTTATAGTGTATAGAGTGTTATAGTATATAGAGTGTTATAGTGTATAGAGTGTTATAGTGTATATAGTGTTATAGAGTATAGGGCGATATAGAGTGTAATAGTGTATAGACTGTTATAGTGATATAGAGTATAGGGTGTTACAGAGTGCTATAGTGTATAGAGTGTTATAGTGTATATAGTGTTATAGTGTTATAGAGTATAGGGTGTTATAGAGTATACAGTGTTATAGTGTATAGAGTGCTATAGTGTATCTAGTGTTATAGTGTGTATAGTGTTATAGAGTATAGGGTGTTATAGAGTGTTATAGTGTAGAGAGTGTTATAGAGTATAGAGTGTTATTGAGTGTTATGGAGTGTTATAGTGTATAGAGTGTTACAGTGTATTGAGTGTTATAGTGTATAGAGTGTTATAGAGTGTTATAGTGTTATAGTGTATAGAGTGTTATAGACTGTTATAGTGTATAGAATGTTATAGTGTTATAGTGTATAGAGTGTTATAGAGTGTTATAGTGTATAGAATGTTATAGAGTGTTACAGTGTATTGAGTGTTATAGAGTATTATAGTGTATAGTGTGTTATAGTGTATAGAATGTTATAGAGTGTTATAGGGTATAGAGTGTTATAGAGTGTTAGAGTGTATAGAGTGTTATAGTGTATAGAATGTTATAGAGTGTTATAGTGTATAGAGTGTTATATAGTGTTATAGTGTATAGATTGTTATAGTGTATAGAATGTTATAGTGTGTTATAGTGTATAGAGTGTTATAGTGTATAGAGTGTTAGAGTATAGAGTGTTACAGTGTATAGAATGTTATAGTGTTATAGTGTATAGAGTGTTATAGTGTATAGAGTGTTATAGAGTGTTACAGTGTATAGAATGTTATAGTGTTATAGTGTATAGAGTGTTATAGTGTATAGAGTGTTATAGAGTGTTATAGTGTATAGAGTGTTATAGAGTGTTATAGTGTATAGAGTGTTATAGTGTATAGAGTGTTATAGAGTATAGAGTGTTATAGTGTATAGAGTGTTATAGTGTAAGAGTGTTATAGTGAATAGAGTGTTATAGTGTAAAGAGTGTTATAGTGTATAGAATGTCATAGAGTGTTATAGTGTATAGAGTGTTATAGTGTATAGAGTGTTATAGAGTGTTATAGTGTATAGAGTGTTATAGTGTATAGAGTGTTATAGAGTGTAGAGTGTTATAGTGTATAGAGTGTTATAGTGAATAGAGTGTTATAGTGAATAGAGTGTTATAGTGTAAAGAGTGTTATAGTGTATAGAATGTCATAGAGTGTTATAGTGTATAGAGTGTCATAGAGTGTTATAGTGTATAGAGTGTTATAGTGTATAGAATGTTATAGAGTGTTATAGTGTATAGAGTGTTATAGTGTATAGAATGTTATAGAGTGTTATAGTGTATAGAGTGTTATAGTATATAGAGTGTTATAGTGTATAGAGTGTTATAGTGTATATAGTGTTATAGAGTATAGGGTGATATAGAGTGTAATAGTGTATAGACTGTTATAGTGATATAGAGTATAGGGTGTTACAGAGTGCTATAGTGTATAGAGTGTTATAGTGTATATAGTGTTATAGTGTTATAGAGTATAGGGTGTTATAGAGTATACAGTGTTATAGTGTATAGAGTGCTATAGTGTATCTAGTGTTATAGTGTGTATAGTGTTATAGAGTATAGGGTGTTATTGAGTGTTATGGAGTGTTATAGTGTATAGAGTGTTACAGTGTATTGAGTGTTATAGTGTATAGAGTGTTATAGAGTGTTATAGTGTTATAGTGTAGAGAGTGTTATAGTGTAGAGAGTGTTATAGAGTATAGAGTGTTATTGAGTGTTATGGAGTGTTATAGTGTATAGAGTGTTACAGTGTATTGAGTGTTATAGTGTATAGAGTGTTATAGAGTGTTATAGTGTTATAGTGTATAGAGTGTTATAGACTGTTATAGTGTATAGAATGTTATAGTGTTATAGTGTATAGAGTGTTATAGAGTGTTATAGTGTATAGAATGTTATAGAGTGTTACAGTGTATTGAGTGTTATAGAGTATTATAGTGTATAGTGTGTTATAGTGTATAGAATGTTATAGAGTGTTATAGGGTATAGAGTGTTATAGAGTGTTAGAGTGTATAGAGTGTTATAGTGTATAGAATGTTATAGAGTGTTATAGTGTATAGAGTGTTATATAGTGTTATAGTGTATAGATTGTTATAGTGTATAGAATGTTATAGTGTGTTATAGTGTATAGAGTGTTATAGTGTATAGAGTGTTATAGAGTGTTACAGTGTATAGAATGTTATAGTGTTATAGTGTATAGAGTGTTATAGTGTATAGAGTGTTATAGAGTGTTATAGTGTATAGAGTGTTATAGAGTGTTATAGTGTATAGAGTGTTATAGTGTATAGAGTGTTATAGAGTATAGAGTGTTATAGTGTATAGAGTGTTATAGTGTAAGAGTGTTATAGTGAATAGAGTGTTATAGTGTAAAGAGTGTTATAGTGTATAGAATGTCATAGAGTGTTATAGTGTATAGAGTGTTATAGTGTATAGAGTGTTAAAGAGTGTTATAGTGTATAGAGTGTTATAGTGTATAGAGTGTTATAGAGTGTAGAGTGTTATAGTGTATAGAGTGTTATAGTGAATAGAGTGTTATAGTGAATAGAGTGTTATAGTGTAAAGAGTGTTATAGTGTATAGAATGTCATAGAGTGTTATAGTGTATAGAGTGTCATAGAGTGTTATAGTGTATAGAGTGTTATAGTGTATAGAATGTTATAGAGTGTTATAGTGTATAGAGTGTTATAGTGTATAGAATGTTATAGAGTGTTATAGTGTATAGAGTGTTATAGTATATAGAGTGTTATAGTGTATAGAGTGTTATAGTGTATATAGTGTTATAGAGTATAGGGCGATATAGAGTGTAATAGTGTATAGACTGTTATAGTGATATAGAGTATAGGGTGTTATAGTGTATAGAGTGTTATAGTGTATAGAGTGATATAGTGTATATAGTGTTATAGCGTATACAGTGTTATAGTGTATATAGTGTTATAGCGTATAGTGTTATAGTGTTATAGAGTGTTATAGTGTAAGAGCGTCATAGTGTATAGAGTGTTATAGTGTTATAGAGTGTTATAGTGTAAGAGTGTTATAGTGTTATAGAGTGTTATAGTGTAAGAGTGTTATTGTGAATAGAGTGTTATAGTGTATAGAGTGGTATAGTGTAAGAGTGTTATAGTGAATAGAGTGTTATAGTATATAGAGTGTTATAGTGTTATAGAGTTTTATAGTGTAAGAGTGTTATAGTGTAGAGAGTGCTATAGTGAATAGAGTGTTATAGAGTCTAGAGTGTTATAGTGCATAGAGTGTTATAGTGCATAGAGTGTTATAGTGTAAGAGTGTTATAGTGTAAGAGTGTTATAGTGAATAGAGTGTTATAGTGTAAAGAGTGTTATAGTGTATAGAATGTCATAGAGTGTTATAGTGTATAGAGTGTCATAGAGTGTTATAGTGTATAGAGTGTTATAGTGTATAGAATGTTATAGAGTGTTATAGTGTATAGAGTGTTATAGTGTATAGAATGTTATAGAGTGTTATAGTGTATAGAGTGTTATAGTGTATAGAGTGTTATAGTATATAGAGTGTTATAGTGTATAGAGTGTTATAGTGTATATAGTGTTATAGAGTATAGGGCGATATAGAGTGTAATAGTGTATAGACTGTTATAGTGATATAGAGTATAGGGTGTTACAGAGTGCTATAGTGTATAGAGTGTTATAGTGTATATAGTGTTATAGTGTTATAGAGTATAGGGTGTTATAGAGTATACAGTGTTATAGTGTATAGAGTGCTATAGTGTATCTAGTGTTATAGTGTGTATAGTGTTATAGAGTATAGGGTGTTATAGAGTGTTATAGTGTAGAGAGTGTTATAGAGTATAGAGTGTTATTGAGTGTTATGGAGTGTTATAGTGTATAGAGTGTTACAGTGTATTGAGTGTTATAGTGTATAGAGTGTTATAGAGTGTTATAGTGTTATAGTGTATAGAGTGTTATAGACTGTTATAGTGTATAGAATGTTATAGTGTTATAGTGTATAGAGTGTTATAGAGTGTTATAGTGTATAGAATGTTATAGAGTGTTACAGTGTATTGAGTGTTATAGAGTATTATAGTGTATAGTGTGTTATAGTGTATAGAATGTTATAGAGTGTTATAGGGTATAGAGTGTTATAGAGTGTTAGAGTGTATAGAGTGTTATAAAGTATAGAGTGTTATAAAGTATAGAGTGCTATAGTGTTATAGTGTATATAGTGTTATAGAGTATAGGGTGTTATAGAGTGTTATAGTGTAGAGAGTGCTATAGAGTATAGAGTGTTGTAGAGTGTTATGGAGTGTTATAGTGTATAGAGTGTTATAGTGTAAGAGTGTTATAGTGAATAGAGTGTTATAGTGTATAGAGTGTTATAGTGTATTGAGTGTTATAGAGTCTAGAGTATTATAGAGTGTTTTAGTGTACAGAGTGTTATAGAGTATATAGTGTTATAGTGTATGGAGTGTTAAAGAGTATAGAGTGTTTTAGTGTATAGAGTGCTAAAGTCTATATAGTGTATAGAGTGTTATAGAGTATAGAATGTTATAGTGTTATAGAGTGTTATAGTATATAGAGTGTTATAGTGTATAGAGTGTTATAGTGTATATAGTGTTATAGAGTATAGGGCGATATAGAGTGTAATAGTGTATAGACTGTTATAGTGATATAGAGTATAGGGTGTTATAGTGTATAGAGTGTTATAGTGTATAGAGTGATATAGTGTATATAGTGTTATAGCGTATACAGTGTTATAGTGTATATAGTGTTATAGTGTATAGTGTTATAGTGTTATAGAGTGTTATAGTGTAAGAGCGTCATAGTGTATAGAGTGTTATAGTGTTATAGAGTGTTATAGTGTAAGAGTGTTATAGTGTTATAGAGTGTTATAGTGTAAGAGTGTTATTGTGAATAGAGTGTTATAGTGTATAGAGTGGTATAGTGTAAGAGTGTTATAGTGAATAGAGTGTTATAGTATATAGAGTGTTATAGTGTTATAGAGTTTTACAGTGTAAGAGTGTTATAGTGTAGAGAGTGCTATAGTGAATAGAGTGTTATAGAGTCTAGAGTGTTATAGTGCATAGAGTGTTATAGTGCATAGAGTGTTATAGTGTAAGAGTGTTATAGTGTAAGAGTGTTATAGTGAATAGAGTGTTATAGTGTAAAGAGAGTTATAGTGTATAGAATGTCATAGAGTGTTATAGTGTATAGAGTGTCATAGAGTGTTATAGTGTATAGAGTGTTATAGTGTATAGAATGTTATAGAGTGTTATAGTGTATAGAGTCTTATAGTGTATAGAATGTTATAGAGTGTTATAGTGTATAGAGTGTTATAGTATATAGAGTGTTATAGTGTATAGAGTGTTATAGTGTATATAGTGTTATAGAGTATAGGGCGATATAGAGTGTAATAGTGTATAGACTGTTATAGTGATATAGAGTATAGGGTGTTACAGAGTGCTATAGTGTATAGAGTGTTATAGTGTATATAGTGTTATAGTGTTATAGAGTATAGGGTGTTATAGAGTATACAGTGTTATAGTGTATAGAGTGCTATAGTGTATCTAGTGTTATAGTGTGTATAGTGTTATAGAGTATAGGGTGTTATAGAGTGTTATAGTGTAGAGAGTGTTATAGAGTATAGAGTGTTATTGAGTGTTATGGAGTGTTATAGTGTATAGAGTGTTACAGTGTATTGAGTGTTATAGTGTATAGAGTGTTATAGAGTGTTATAGTGTATAGAGTGTTATAGACTGTTATAGTGTATAGAATGTTATAGTGTTATAGTGTATAGAGTGTTATAGAGTGTTATAGTGTATAGAATGTTATAGAGTGTTACAGTGTATTGAGTGTTATAGAGTATTATAGTGTATAGTGTGTTATAGTGTATAGAATGTTATAGAGTGTTATAGGGTATAGAGTGTTATAGAGTGTTAGAGTGTATAGAGTGTTATAGTGTATAGAATGTTATAGAGTGTTATAGTGTATAGAGTGTTATATAGTGTTATAGTGTATAGATTGTTATAGTGTATAGAATGTTATAGTGTGTTATAGTGTATAGAGTGTTATAGTGTATAGAGTGTTAGAGTATAGAGTGTTACAGTGTATAGAATGTTATAGTGTTATAGTGTATAGAGTGTTATAGTGTATAGAGTGTTATAGAGTGTTACAGTGTATAGAATGTTATAGTGTTATAGTGTATAGAGTGTTATAGTGTATAGAGTGTTATAGAGTGTTATAGTGTATAGAGTGTTATAGAGTGTTATAGTGTATAGAGTGTTATAGTGTATAGAGTGTTATAGAGTATAGAGTGTTATAGTGTAAGAGTGTTATAGTGAATAGAGTGGTATAGTGTAAAGAGTGTTATAGTGTATAGAATGTCATAGAGTGTTATAGTGTATAGAGTGTTATAGTGTATAGAATGTTATAGAGTGTTATAGTGTATAGAGTGTTATAGTATATAGAGTGTTATAGTGTATAGAGTGTTATAGTGTATATAGTGTTATAGAGTATAGGGTGATATAGAGTGTAATAGTGTATAGACTGTTATAGTGATATAGAGTATAGGGTGTTACAGAGTGCTATAGTGTATAGAGTGTTATAGTGTATATAGTGTTATAGTGTTATAGAGTATAGGGTGTTATAGAGTATACAGTGTTATAGTGTATAGAGTGCTATAGTGTATCTAGTGTTATAGTGTGTATAGTGTTATAGAGTATAGGGTGTTATAGAGTGTTATAGTGTAGAGAGTGTTATAGTGTAGAGAGTGTTATAGAGTATAGAGTGTTATTGAGTGTTATGGAGTGTTATAGTGTATAGAGTGTTACAGTGTATTGAGTGTTATAGTGTATAGAGTGTTATAGAGTGTTATAGTGTTATAGTGTATAGAGTGTTATAGACTGTTATAGTGTATAGAATGTTATAGTGTTATAGTGTATAGAGTGTTATAGAGTGTTATAGTGTATAGAATGTTATAGAGTGTTACAGTGTATTGAGTGTTATAGAGTATTATAGTGTATAGTGTGTTATAGTGTATAGAATGTTATAGAGTGTTATAGGGTATAGAGTGTTATAGAGTGTTAGAGTGTATAGAGTGTTATAGTGTATAGAATGTTATAGAGTGTTATAGTGTATAGAGTGTTATATAGTGTTATAGTGTATAGATTGTTATAGTGTATAGAATGTTATAGTGTGTTATAGTGTATAGAGTGTTATAGTGTATAGAGTGTTATAGAGTGTTACAGTGTATAGAATGTTATAGTGTTATAGTGTATAGAGTGTTATAGTGTATAGAGTGTTATAGAGTGTTATAGTGTATAGAGTGTTATAGAGTGTTATAGTGTATAGAGTGTTATAGTGTATAGAGTGTTATAGTGTATAGAGTGTTATAGAGTATAGAGTGTTATAGTGTATAGAGTGTTATAGTGAATAGAGTGTTATAGTGTAAAGAGTGTTATAGTGTATAGAATGTCATAGAGTGTTATAGTGTATAGAGTGTTATAGTGTATAGAGTGTTATAGAGTGTTATAGTGTATAGAGTGTTATAGTGTATAGAGTGTTATAGAGTGTAGAGTGTTATAGTGTATAGAGTGTTATAGTGAATAGAGTGTTATAGTGAATAGAGTGTTATAGTGTAAAGAGTGTTATAGTGTATAGAATGTCATAGAGTGTTATAGTGTATAGAGTGTCATAGAGTGTTATAGTGTATAGAGTGTTATAGTGTATAGAATGTTATAGAGTGTTATAGTGTATAGAGTGTTATAGTGTATAGAATGTTATAGAGTGTTATAGTGTATAGAGTGTTATAGTATATAGAGTGTTATAGTGTATAGAGTGTTATAGTGTATATAGTGTTATAGAGTATAGAGCGATATAGAGTGTAATAGTGTATAGACTGTTATAGTGATATAGAGTATAGGGTGTTACAGAGTGCTATAGTGTATAGAGTGTTATAGTGTATATAGTGTTATAGTGTTATAGAGTATAGGGTGTTATAGAGTGCTATAGTGTATAGAGTGTTATAGAGTATAGAGTCTTATAGAGTATAGAGTGTTATAGTGTATAGAGTGCTATAGTGTATCTAGTGTTATAGTGTGTATAGTGTTATAGAGTATAGGGTGTTATAGAGTGTTATAGTGTAGAGAGTGTTATAGAGTATAGAGTGTTATAGAGTGTTATGGAGTCTTATAGTGTATAGAGTGTTACAGTGTATTGAGTGTTATAGTGTATAGAGTGTTATAGAGTGTTATAGTGTATAGAGTGTTATAGAGTGTTATAGTGTATAGAATGTTATAGTGTTATAGTGTATAGAGTGTTATAGTGTATAGAGTGTTATAGAGTGTTATAGTGTATAGAATGTTATAGAGTATTACAGTGTATTGAGTGTTATAGAGTATTATAGTGTATAGTGTGTTATAGTGTATAGAATGTTATAGAGTGTTATAGGGTATAGAGTGTTATAGAGTGTTAGAGTGTATAGAGTGTTATAGTGTATAGAATGTTATAGAGTGTTATAGTATATAGAGTGTTATAGTGTATAGAATGTTATAGTGTATAGAGTGTTATAGAGTGTTATAGTGTATAGAATGTTATAGAGTGTTATAGTGTATAGAGTGTTATATAGTGTTATAGTGTATAGAGTGTTATAGTGTATAGAATGTTATAGTGTGTTATAGTGTATAGAGTGTTATAGAGTGTTATAGTGTATAGAGTGTTATAGAGTATAGAGTGTTATAGAGTATAGAATGTTATAGAGTGTTATAGAGTATAGAGTGTTATAGTGTATAGAATGTAATAGAGTGTTATAGTGTATAGAATGTTATAGAGTGTTATAAAGTATAGCGTGTTATAGTGTATAGAGTGTTATAGAGTGTTATAGTGTATAGAATGTTATAGTATATAGAGTGTTATAGTGTATAGAGTGTTATAGTGTATAGAGTGTTATAGAGTATAGTGTGTTATAGTGTATAGAATGTTATAGAGTGTTATAGTGTATAGAATGTTATAGTGTTATAGTGTATAGAGTGTTATAGTGTATAGAGTGTTATAGAGTGTTATAGTGTATAGAGTGTTATAGAGTGTTATAGTGTATAGAGTGTTATAGTGTATAGAGTGTTATAGAGTGTTATAGTGTATAGAGTGTTATAGTGTATAGAGTGTTATAGAGTATAGAGTGTTATAGTGTATAGAGTGTTATAGAGTGTTATAGTGTATAGAGTGTTATAGTGTATAGAGTCTTAAAGTGTATAGAGTGTTATAGAGTATAGAGTGTTATAGTGTATAGAGTGTTATAGTGTATAGAGTGTTATAGAGTATAGAGTGTTATAGTGTATAGAGTGTTATAGAGTGTTATAGTGTATAGAGTGTTATAGTGTATAGAGTGTTATAGTGTATAGAGTGTTATAGAGTATAGAGTGTTATAGTGTATAGAGTGTTATAGAGTGTTATAGTGTATAGAGTGTTATATAGTGTTATAGTGTATAGAGTGTTATAGAGTATAGAGTGTTATAGCGTATAGAATGTTATAGAGTGTTATAGAGTATAGAGTGTTATAGTGTATAGAATGTTATAGAGTGTTATAGTGTATAGAATGTTATAGAGTGTTATAGTGTATAGAGTGTTATAGTGTATAGAATGTTATAGTGTATAGAGTGTTATAGAGTGTTATAGTGTATAGAATGTTATAGTGTGTTATAGTGTATAGAGTGTTATAGAGTGTTATAGTGTATAGAGTGTTATAGAGTATAGAGTGTTATAGAGTATAGAATGTTATAGAGTGTTATAGAGTATAGAGTGTTATAGTGTATAGAATGTTATAGAGTGTTATAGTGTATAGAATGTTATAGAGTGTTATAAAGTATAGCATGTTATAGTGTATAGAGTGTTATAGAGTGTTATAGAGTATAGAATGTTATAGTGTTATAGTGTATAGAGTGTTATAGTGTATAGAGTGTTATAGAGTGTTATAGTGTATAGAGTGTTATAGTGTATAGAGTGTTATAGAGTGTTATAGTGTATAGAGTGTTATAGTGTATAGAGTGTTATAGAGTGTTATAGTGTATAGAGTGTTATAGTGTATAGAGTGTTATAGAGTATAGAGTGTTATAGTGTATAGAGTGTTATAGAGTGTTATAGTGTATAGAGTGTTATAGTGTATAGAGTTTTATAGTGTATAGAGTGTTATAGTGTATAGAGTGTTATAGAGTATAGAGTGTTATAGAGTATAGAGTGTTATAGTGTATAGAGTGTTATAGAGTGTTATAGTGTATAGAGTGTTATAGAGTGTTATAGTGTATAGAATGTTATAGAGTATTACAGTGTATTGAGTGTCATAGAGTATTATAGTGTATAGTGTGTTATAGTGTATAGAATGTTATAGAGTGTTATTGGGTATAGAGTGTTATAGAGTGTTAGAGTGTATAGAGTGTTATAGTGTATAGAATGTTATAGAGTGTTATAGTGTATAGAGTGTTATAGTGTATAGAGTGTTATAGTGTATAGAATGTTATAGTGTGTTATAGTGTATAGAGTGTTATAGAGTGTTATAGTGTATAGAGTGTTATAGAGTATAGAGTGTTATAGAGTATAGAATGTTATAGAGTGTTATAGAGTATAGAGTGTTATAGTGTATAGAATGTTATAGAGTGTTATAATGTATAGAATGTTATAGAGTGTTATAAAGTATAGCGTGTTATACTGTATAGAGTGTTATAGAGTGTTATAGTGTATAGAATGTTATAGTATATAGAGTGTTATAGTGTATAGAGTGTTATAGTGTATAGAGTGTTATAGAATGTTATAGTGTATAGAGTGTTATAGTGTATAGAGTGTTATAGAGTATAGAGTGTTATAGTGTATAGAGTGTTATAGTGTTATACTGTATAGAGTGTTATAGTGTATAGAATGTTATAGTGTTATACTGTATAGAGTGTTATAGTGTATAGAGTGTTATAGAGTGTTATAGTGTATAGAGTGTTATAGTGTATAGAGTGTTATAGAGTGTTATAGTGTATAGAGTGTTATAGTGTATAGAGTGTTATAGAGTATAGAGTGTTATAGTGTATACAGTGTTATAGAGTGTTATAGTGTATAGAGTGTTATAGTGTATAGAGTGTTATAGTGTATAGAGTGTTATAGTGTATAGAGTGTTATAGAGTGTTATAGTGTATAGACTGTTATAGAGTATAGAGTGTTATAGTGTATAGAGTGTTATAGAGTGTTATAGTGTATAGAGTGTTATAGAGTATAGGGTGTTATAGTGTATAGAGTGTTATAGTGTATAGAGTGTTATAGAGTATAGAGTGTTATAGTGTATACAGTGTTATAGAGTGTTATAGTGTATAGAGTGTTATAGTGTATAGAGTGTTATAGAGTGTTATAGTGTATAGAGTGTTATAGAGTATAGAGTGTTATAGTGTATAGAGTGTTATAGAGTGTTATAGTGTATAGAGTGTTATAGAGTATAGAGTGTTATAGTGTATAGAGTGTTATAGAGTGTTATAGTGTATAGAGTGTTATAGTGTATAGAGTGTTATAGAGTATAGAGTGTTATAGAGTATAGAGTGTTATAGAGTGTTATAGTGTATAGAGTCTTATAGAGTGTTATAGTGTATAGAGTGTTATAGTGTATAGAGTGTTATAGAGTATAGGGTGTTATAGTGTATAGAGTGTTATAGTGTATAGAGTGTTATAGAGTATAGAGTGTTATAGTGTATACAGTGTTATAGAGTGTTATAGTGTATAGAGTGTTATAGTGTATAGAGTGTTATAGTGTATAGAGTGTTATAGAGTGTTATAGTGTATAGAGTGTTATAGAGTATAGAGTGTTATAGTGTATAGAGTGTTATAGAGTGTTATAGTGTATAGAGTGTTATAGTGTATAGAGTGTTATAGTGTATAGAGTGTTATAGAGTATAGAGTGTTATAGTGTATAGAGTGTTATAGAGTGTTATAGTGTATAGAGTGTTATAGAGTGTTATAGTGTATAGAGTGTTATAGTGTATAGAGTGTTATAGAGTGTTATAGTGTATAGAGTGTTATAGAGTGCTTCTTCTCTCCTCCACTAGCTCTATTAGACAGCATTGTTTGTACATGAAGGCTGTGAATGGTTTGTTAGGTCACCGTGGGTGATGGAGTCCAGTTCATTCAGTCCTTTAGGTCCCCACAACCATTTATCATCCATGAGTATGTGTGTGTGTGTTTTGTGTGTGTATGCCTCTGAGTGTATGTGTGCACCTTAAGGGCTCCATAACCATTACTCAACACATTTTTATTTGCTGTGTGTGCTGGAGTTGACGGGGTTTGTGTTCGTATGTTTTTATTGAAAAACTGGGTCCTCCCTCCTGCCCCCCCGTTCTCTCTCTCTCTCTCTCTCTCTCTCTCTCTCTCTCTCAATTCAATGTGATTTATTGGCATGGGAAACACATGTTTACATTGCCAAAGCAAGTGAAGTAGATAATAAACAAAAATTAAATAAACAATAAAAAGTGAACAGTAAATATTACTCACACAAGTTCCATAATAATAAAGACATTTCAAATGTCATGTTATGTCTATATACAGTGTTGTTACGATGTGCAAACAGTTAATTTAAAGTACAAAAGGGAAAATAAATAAACATAAATATGGGTTGTATTTACAATGGTGTTTGTTCTTCACTGGTTGCCCTTTTCTTGTGGCAACATGTTACAAATCTTGCTGCTGTGATGGCACACTGTGGTATTTCACCCAATAGATATGGGAGTCTATCAAAATTTGATTTTTTTTCGAATTCTTTGTGGATCTGTGTAATCTGAGGGAAGTATGTGTCTCTAATATGGTCATACATTTGGCAGGAGGTTAGGAAGTGCAGCTCAGCTTCCACCTCATTTTGTGGGAAGTGTGCAGATAGCCTGTCTTCTCTTGAGAGCCAGGTCTGCCTACGGTGGCCTTTCTCAATAGCAAGACTATGCTCACTGAGTCTGTACAATTTTTTACATTTAGGGTCAGTAGAAGTGTAAGGACCAAATAGCATTCTAGTTTGCTCAGTTTTTTGTAAAATCTTTCCAATGTGTCAATTAATTATATTTTTGTTTTCTCATGATTTGGTTGGGTCTAATTGTGTTGCTTTCCTGCGACTCCGTGGGTTCTGTTTGTGTTTGTGAACAGAGCCCCATGACCAGCTTGCTTAGGGGCTCTTCTCCAGGTTAATTTATCTGTTAATGGAAGGTTTGGGAATCGCTTCCTTTTAGGTGGTTGTATAATTTTTTCTGGATTTTGATAATTAGTGGGTATCGGCCTAATTCTGCTCTGCATGCATTATTTGGTGTTTTACGTTGTACACAGAGGATATTTTTGCAGAATACTGCATGCAGTCTCAATTTGGTGTTTGACATATTTTGTGAATTCTTGGTTGGTGAGCGGACCCCAGACCTCACAACCATAAAGGGCAATGGGTTCTATAACTGATTCTTTTTAGCTAGATCCTAATTGGTATGTTGAATTGTATGTTCCTTTTGATGGCATAGAATGCCCTTCTTGCCTTGTCTCAGATCGTTCATAGCTTTGTGGAAGTTACCTGCGGCGCTGATGTTTAGGCCAAGGTATGTATAGTTTTCTGTGTGCTTTAAAGCAACGGTGTCTAGATGGAATTTGTATTATTGGTCCTGACAACTGGACTTTTTTTGGAACACCATTATTTTTGTTTTACTGAAATGTACTGTCAGGGCCCAGGTCTGACAGAATCTGTGCAGAAGATCTAGGTGCTGCTGTAAGCACTCCTTGGTTAGGGACAGAAGCACCAGATCATCAGCAAACAGTAGACATTTTACTTCTAGTAGGGTGAGGCTGGGTGCCGCAGACTGTTCTAGTGCCCTCGCCAATTCGATGATATATATGTTGAGGAGGGTGGGGCTTAAGCTGCATCCCTGTCTCACCCCCGGCACTTTGGAAAGAAATGTGTGTGTTTTTTGCCAATTTTCACTACACACTTGTTTGTGTACATGGATTGTATAACATCGTATTTTATTTGATATCATCGTATTATATTTCGTATTATATTTTTCCCCCAACACCACTTTCCATCAATTTGTATTGCAGGCCCTCATGCCAAATTGAGGTGGAAAGCTTTTTTTAAATCAACAAAGCATGAGAAAACTTTGTTTTGTTTTGTTTGAATACGTGCTCTGTCGTACGGTAATTCTGTAAAATCCAATTTGACATTTGCTCAGTACATTGTTTTCTCTGAGGAAATGCACAAGTCTGCTGATAATGATAATGCAAAAGATTTTCCTACGGTTGCTGTTTACGCTACACTCGCATTAACATCTGCTAACCATGTGTATGTGACAAATACAATTTGATTTGATTTGATATCCCACTGTAGTTATTGGGGTCAAATTTGTCTCCACTTTTGTGGATTGGGGTGATCAGTATCTGGTTCCAAATATTGGGGAATATGCCAGAGCTGAGGATGATGTTAAAGAGTTTAAGTATAGCCAATTGGAATTTGTGGTCTATATATTTTATCATTTAATTTAGGATACCATCAACCCCACAGGCCTTTTTGGGTTGGATGGTTTATATTTTGTCCTGTAGTTATTTCAATGTAATTGAAGAATCCAGTGGGTTCTGGTAGTCTTTAATAGTTGATTGTAAGATTTGTATTTTATCATGTATATGTTTTTGCTGTTTGTTCTTTGTTATAGAGCAAAAATATTGGACAAGTGGTTTATCCATACATCTATCCATACGTTTTTGGATAGATAACTCTGTGTTGTTGTTTGTTTAGATTTTCCCAGAAGTGGTTAGATTCTATGGATTTTTCCATAACATTTAGCTGATTTCTGACATGCTGTTCCTTCTTTTTCCGTGGTGTATTTCTGTATTGTTTTAGTAATTCACCATACTGAAGGTGTAGGCTCAGGTTTTCTGGGTCTCAATGTTTT
>NC_138307.1:15952500-15980000 GCF_965601325.2 Salmo salar
GAGGATGTGAAAGAGGGAGAGAAAGAGAGAAAGGAGAGAGGGTGGAAGGGCGGCAGGATGAGAGGATGAGAGGGAGGGAGGGAGGCAGGGAGGAAGGAAGGAAGGAAGGAAGGGTGAGAGAGCGAGTATAGAGAAGAGAGAGAGCGAGATCACTCCCTCATCTGTCTGTTAGCCATCTAACCCTCTAGCCAGGTGCAGCAGACTAACAATTGACTGTTTACAGACCATTACAGACAGACCATACACCAGGAGAGAGAGACAGAGAGGGTCAAATGTCTACTGTTTGCTGATGATCTGGTTCTACTTTCCCCAACCAAGGAGGGCCTACAGCAGCACCCAGATCTTCTGCACAGATTCTGTCAGACCTGGGCCATGAGAGTAAATCTCAGTAAGACAGAAATAATGGTGTTCCAAAAAAAGTCCAGTTGTCAGGACCACAAATTCAAATTCCATCTAGACACCTTTACCCTAGAGCAGGTATTCCCAAACTGGGGTACGCAATGCCTTCGGGGGTACGCCAAATAATATATATATATATATTATTATTTTTTTAATCTTTATTTTTTATTCAAAATTTTTTATAAAAATCTTCCCATTTTTTAACAGTCCATTTAGATTTACCAACGGGGTGAGTTGGAGTTGGGTGAGGTTTTTTTTCTCGCCTGAGTAGCCTCTTTTCACTGCCAAAAATATATTTAAACCATCTAGTGTTCAGTGAAATAACAACACAATGTCAAACACAGGTAGCCTAGTCAAATCACTTACATCCAGTCACATTAACCGTTACTCTCTCGCGGGAATTCCACTAACGGTCTGTTTGTAGCCAAACGTAGCTGCTGCTCGTGTTGGTATCTGTACTGATGGTGCAAAAGCCATGACAGGGAGACATAGTGGAGTGGTAGTGGAGTTGCTCCCGACGCCACTTGGGTACACTGTAGCTCTTGCTGCCAAGGGAATGCCTGACAGCTTGAAAGACATTTTGGACACTACAGTGAAAATGGTTAACTTTGTTAAAGCAAGGCCCCTGAACTCATGTATTTTCTGCACTGTGCAATGATATGGGCAGCGACCATGTAACGCTTTTACAACATACAGAAGTGCGCTGGTTATCAAGGGGCAAAGTATTGACACGTTTTTTTTTTTATTGAGAGACGAGCTTAAAGTTTTCTTTACTGACCATAATTTTCACTTGTCTGACCGCTTGCATGATGACGAGTTTCTCGCACGACTGGCCTATCTGGGTGATGTTTTTTCTTGCCTGAATGATCTGAATCTAGGATTACAGGGACTCTGCGCAATTATGTTCAATGTGCAGCGCAAAATTGAGGCTACGATTAAGAGGTTGGAGCTCTTCTCTGTCTGCATTAACAAGGACAACACACAGGTCTTTCCATCATTGTATGATTTTTTTGTGTGAAAATGAACTCAAGCTTACGGACAATGTCAAATGTGATACAGCGAAGCACCTGAGTGAGTTGGGTACGCAATTACGCAGGTACTTTCCCGAAATGGATGACACAAACAACTGGATTCGTTATCCCTTTCATGCCCTGCCTCCAATCCACTTAACGATATCTGAACAAGAGAGCCTCACCGAAATTGCTGTGAAAATTGTATTTAATCAGAAGCCACTGCCATATTTCTGGATTGGGCTGCGCTCAGAGTATCCTGCCTTGGCATATCGCGCTGTTAAGACACTGATGCCCTTTGCAACCACGTACCTATGTGAGAGTGGATTCTCGGCCCTTACTAGCATGAAAACTAAATACAGGCACAGACTGTGTGTGGAAAATGATTTATGACTGAGACTCTCTCCAATACAACCCAACATTGCAGAGTTGTGTGCATTCTTTCAGGCCCACCATTCTCATTAACCTGTGCTGAGTTATTCAAGAAGAACAAACACCATTGTAAATACAACCCATATTTATGTTTATTTATTTGCCCTTTTGTACTTTAACTATTTGCACATTGTTACAGCACTGTATATAGACATAACATGACATTTGAAATGTCTTTATTATTTTGGAACTTGTGTGAGAAATATTTACTGTTCACTTTTTATTGTTTATTTCATTTTTGTTTATCCATTTCACTTGCTTTGGAAATGTAAACATATGTTTCCCATGCCAATAAATCACCTTGAAATGAATTGAATTGAGAGAGAGAGAGAGGGAGAGAGAGAGAGAGGGAGAGAGATAGAGTAAGTATGAGTGCTGGGGGAGGGGGGAGGACAGACAGATAGAACAGCCTGACTAGACAGTGTATGAGGAGCGAGGTGGGGGGAGGACAGACAGACAGACAGACAGAACAGCCTGACTAGACTGTGTATGAGGAGTGAGGTGGGGGGAGGACAGACAGACAGAACAGCCTGACTAGACTGTGTATGAGGAGTGGGGAGGGGGAGGACAGACAGACAGAACATGGAGATGCGGGGAACCGAGGTCGGGCGAGAGCCGAAGCCACCCTCCCGCCCCAGAACCCCACGCAGAGGGAAGGCGGGAAGCGGAGGGCGTGAGCCCCCTACCCTACCCAGCCCACAGAACAGCCTGACAGTACATAAAGATAGGAAAATAACCCACAGTATATAAAGATAAGGGTGAATGTGTCACGTCCTGACCCTTGTAAGAGGACATTTTCCATAGTAGAGTGGTCAGGGTGTGACAGGTGGGTGTTTTGGGTGGTTTTGGTTTTTTGTTTCTATGTGGGGTTTTCTAGATTTCTATTTCTATGTTTTTGTTTTCTATGTTTGGCCAGGTATGGTTTCCAATCAGAGGCAGCTGTTTATCGTTGTCTCTGATTGGAAGCCATACTTAGGTAGCCTGTTTTTCATGTGTGGGTGTGGGTAGTTGTTTTCCGTTTTGTCAACGTGTACCTTACGGAACTGTTGTCGGTCGTTTTGTTGTTTTGTTCAAGTGTCTTCATTAAAAGTCAAATATGAGCACTATACATGCTACGCCTTGGTCTCCTTTGGACGACCCATGTTACAGAATGGGGGGATAGATGTAGAAATAGTGGTAAAGCGATGTGATGAAGGAGAGATGGGTAAATAGAGACATACAGTAGAGATGGTAGAAAGATAAGAGAGAGATGGGGGATGAGAGGAGGAGGGGGGGGGTGGAGAGGTGATGATATATTCCTCTAAAGCAGGAAGCATCTCTCCTCATCTCCATGGTGATCTCTCTCTCTCTCTCTTTATCTTGTTTCTGTATATCGTTCACTCTCAATCCCTTTCCCTTTCCCTGCCCTTTATCTCTCTCTCTCCCTCTTTAAAGCATGCTATTACATCAATAAGCTATTTAAAGCTACAATATGTCACTTTTCTTGGCGACCCGACCAAATTCCCATAGAAATGTGATTTATAGACCTGTCATTCTCATTGAAATCAAGTCTAAAAAGTAGTAGATCTGTTCTATGTGCCCTATTTCTATGCATCCCCTTCTGAAGTTGCATTTTTGCATCTTTTACTTTCGGTTTTGTACACTCACTTCAAAGAGCTGAAAATACAATACACAACATATTTTGGATTATACAAAATATATTTCATAGTGGTTTAGATGGCACAATGATTCTCTACACAATGACTGCTTGTTTGGTCACATAAACTGAAATCTATGTGACTATTAGAATTTTTGCAACCAGGAAATGGCGGAGCAATTTCTGCATATTGCATGTTTAAGTGTTAATGTAACTTTTCATTGAAGTCCAATCTTTTTTATAACGAGTTGAGTTCAGTGATCACCATCATTACTTCTTAAAATGTTCATTAACGTTGATAACCTCCTTAAATGCTCCACCATCTCCAAAATCACTCCATGCTGCACTTGTGTACTGGCACACACACACACACACACACACACGCACGCACGCACGCACGCACCCACACACACACATACATGCACACATACACACACACACACACACATATACACACACGTTCACAAAAACACTTGCTTGCCTCACCCAACCTGTTGCTATAGTAACAGGCCTTGGTGCAGTCCGCAGTATCACAAATCATCTAGATCTCAGAATACTGACAGCAATTAGAACACACACACATACACACACACACACACAGCAGTCATACTTTTTCTCAC
This sequence comes from Salmo salar, assembly GCF_965601325.2. NCBI lineage: Eukaryota > Metazoa > Chordata > Actinopteri > Salmoniformes > Salmonidae > Salmo > Salmo salar. The sequence continues at coordinate 15,956,598 of NC_138307.1, forward strand.
CCTCTCTTTCTCACACTTCAGATGATAAATGTCTGTTTTTGATATAGACTGTTATTGCTGCAGCAGATTGGTTTATCAGTCTGTCTGTCTCTGAGTCTATCTAGCTATCTGTCTGTCTCTGAGTCTATCTAGCTATCTGTCTCTGAGTCTATCTAGCTATCTGTCTCTGAGTCTATCTAGCTATCTGTCTGTCTCGGAGTCTATCTAGCTATCTCTCTGTCTTTCAGTCTATCTAGCTATCTGTCTGTCTCTCAGTCTATCTAGCTATCTGTGTTTCTATCTTTTTATCTCTTCTCTCTTCTATAAATCTACACCCCCATCTGTCTACATACCTCCCCTCTCACTTCCTCTCTATTACTGCCCCTCCCCCTACTGTTTTCTCTTTCTCTTGTTCTTCTTTCTTTCTTTCTTTCTCTCTCTCTCTCTCTCGCTCTCTCTGTTATTATCTATCTCTTTCTGTCTCTCCCTCTCTCTCTCTCTCTCTCTCTCTCACTCTCTCTCTTTTCTTTCTCTCTCTTTCTCTCTCTCCCTCTCTCTCTCTCTCTTAAAGGATACCGTGTGTTTCTTGGAGTGAGTTCTACAGTGTTTACTGGATAGTGAGTTATGGTCGTAGAGGGAGACATTGGTGAAGATAAAATGGTGCAGCAGCTCTCAATCAGTGATGGACTAGCCTTTCGTGCACACACACACATGCACACACACGCACACACGCACACACACACACACACACACACACACACACACACACACACACACACACACACACACACACACACACACACACACACATACACACACACACACACACACATGCTTGCACTCCAAAAAATGTAGACTAGCCTATATTGCCTTAATATACTCTAGCTTGCATCTAAAAAATGCATTCTATGTGTTGCTAAATGCCCACTCCAATAAATGCATTTTGCTACTTCATATATTCAAAAGGAAAGAAAATTCACTACATGGTGTCTCTGTGTCTGTGTGTGTTTGTCAGTGGAAGCTGCTAATGACATAATAATCAGAGGGGGGCAACACCTCAAAGTGCCGCTGAGCATCATGGGCTGTGATGACCCGTTGTGCCTCAAAGATACTCTTCCTCTCTTCCTCTCCTTCTCTCTCTCTTTTTCCTCTTCTCTCTTTACAATAAGCCCAGGTAAGAGTAGTGTGATGGACTGGATTCAAGCCTGGGTCTCCTGCACACAGTGGTTAACCTCTCTGGGCTAGGCGGGACGAATTCGTCCCACCTACGTAACAGCCACTGGCAGCCTGTGGCGCGATTTTCAAAACCTTAAAAATCCTATTACTTCAATTTCTCAAACATATGACTATTTTACAGCTATTTAAAGACAAGACTCTCGTTAATCTAACCACACTGTCCGATTTCAAAAAGGCTTTACAACGAAAGCAAAACATTAGATTATGTCAGCAGAGTACCAAGCCAGAAATAATCAGACACCCATTTTTCAAGCCAGCATATAATGTCACCAAAACCCAGAAGACAGCTAAATGCAGCACTCACCTTTGATGATATTCATCAGATGACAACCCTAGGACATTATGTTATACAATACATGCATGTTTTGTTCAATCAAGTTCATATTTATATAAAAAACCAGCTTTTTACATTAGCATGTGACGTTCAGAACTAGCATACCCCCCGCAAACTTCCGGGGAATTAGCTAACATTTTACTAAATTACTCACGATAAACGTTCACAAAAAGCATAACAATTATTTTAAGAATTATAGATACAGACCTCCTCTATGCACTCGATATGTCCGATTTTAAAATAGCTTTTTGGTGAAAGCACATTTTGCAATATTCTAAGTACATAGCCCAGGCATCACGGGCTCGCTATTTAGACACCCGGCAAGTTTAGCACTCACCATAATCATATTTACTATTATAAAAGTTTGATTACCTTTTGTTGTCTTCGTCAGAATGCACACCCAGGACTGCTACTTCAATAACAAATGTTGGTTTGGTCCAAAATAATCCATCGTTATATCCGAATAGCGGCGTTTTGTTCGTGCGTTCCAGACACTATCCGAAATGGTAAAGAAGTGTCGCGCGCATGGCGCAATTCGTGACAATAAAATTCTAAATATTCCATTACCGTACTTCGAAGCATGTCAACCGCTGTTTAAAATCAATTTTTACGCCATTTTTCTCGTAGAAAAGCGATAATATTCCGACAGGGAATCTCCTTTTCGGCAAACAGAGGAAAAAATCACAAAGGAGGGGGCGGTCGGGTCAGGCGCATAAGCCCAGAGTCCCTTGATCGGCCACTTGAGAAAGGCGATAATGTGTTTCAGCCTGGGGCTGGAATGACGACATTCTGTTTTTTCCCGGGCTCTGAACGCCTATGGACGACGTGGGAAGTGTCACGTTAGAGCAGAGATCCTTAGTAAAAGATAGAGATGGAAAAGAAGTTCAAGAAATGGTCAGACAGGCCACTTCCTGTAAAGGAATCTCTCAGGTTTTGACCTGCCATTTGAGTTCTGTTATACTCACAGACACCATTCAAACAGTTTTAGAAACTTTAGGGTGTTTTCTATCCATATGCAATAAGTATATGCATATTCTAGTTACTGGGTAGGAGTGGTAACCAGATTAAATCGGGTATGTTTTTTATCCAGCCGTGTCAATACTGCCCCCTAGCCCTAACAGGTTAACTTAGCCTTAGGCAGAAGAGGCAATTGCCTCAGGCCTCACATCAACGGGCTTCGTGAGCTGGACATCATTTTACATGTTCAGTACCAGTCAAATGTTTGGACATACTTACTCATTCAAGGGCTTTCTTAATTTCTTACTATTTTCTGCATTGTGGAATAATAGTGAAGACATCACGACTATCAAATATGACATATGGAATAATGTAGTAACCAAAAAAGTAGCCACCCTTTGCCTTGATGACAGTTTTGCACACTCTTTGTTTATCATCAGCTAGGGTAAATGTTGAGATCTGTCTCATACCATCACTTCTGACTGGTACTGTATATGGTACTGTATATATACATATACACGGAATATGGCGTAGACTGACCAGGTGAATCCAGGTGAAAGCTACGATCCCTTATATATGTCACTTGTTAAATTCACTTCAGTCAGTGTAGATGAAAGGGAGGAGACAGGTTAAAGAAGGATTTTTAAGTCTTGAGACCATTGAGACATGGATTGTGTATGTGTGCCATTCAGAGGGTGGGTGGGTAATATTTAAATGTGTTTGAACGGGGTATGATAGTAAGTGCCAGGGTCCAGGACACCGCTTTGTGTCAAGAACTGTAACACTGCTGGGTTTTCACGCTCAACAGTTTCCCATGTGTATCAAGAATGGTCCACCACCCAAAAGACATCCAGCCAACTTGACACAATTGTGAGAAGCATTGGAGTCAATATTGGCCAGCATCCCATCATTTTCGACACCTTGTAGAGTCCATGCTCTGACGAATTGAGGCTGTTCTGAAGGGAAAGGGGGGCCGTAAAATAGAGCAGCAGTAAAATAACAGTAGTGAGGCTATAAACAGGGGGTACCGGTACAGAGTCAATGATGCAACCAGTCAGGATGTTCTCGATGGTGCAGCTGTAGAACTTTTTGAGTATCTGAGGACCCATGATAAATCTTTTTAGTCTCTTGAGGGGGAATAGGCTTTGTCGTGCCTTCTTCACGACTGTCTTGGTGTGTTTGGACCATGATAGTTTGTTGGTGATGTGGACACCAAGGAACGTGAAGCTCTCAACCTGCTCCACTACAGCCCTGTCGATGAGAATGGGGGCGTGGTCGGTCCTCCCTTTCCTGTAGTCCACAATCATCTCCTTTGTCTTGATCACGTTGAGAGAGAGGTTGCGATCTTGGCACCACACTGCCAGGTCTCTGACCTCCTCCTTATAGGCTGTCTCATCATTGTCGGTGATCAGGCCTACCATTGTTGTGTCGTCAGCAAATGTAATGATGGTGTTGGAGTCGTGCCTGGCCATGCAGTCATGAGTGAACAGGGAGTACAGGAGGGGACTGAGCACGCACCCCTGAGGGGCCCCCGTGTTGAGGATCAGCGTGGCAGATGTGTTGTTACCTACCCTTACCACCTGGGGGTAAGGAAGTACAGAATCCAGTTGTAGAGGGAGGTGTTTAGTCCCAGGGCCCTTAGCTTAGTGATGAGATTTGAGGGCACTACGATGTTAAACGCTGAGCTGTAGTCAATGAATAGCATTCTCACGTAGGTGTTCCTTTTGTCCAGGTGAGAAAGGGCAGTGTGGAGTGCAATAGAGATTGCATCATCTCTGGATCTGCTTGGGCAGTATGCAAATTGGAGTGGGTCTAGGGTTTCTGGAATAATGATGTTGATGTGAGCCATGACCAGCCTTTCAAAGCACTTCATGGCTACAGACATGAGTGCTACGGGTCGGTAGTCATATATTGCAGGTTACCTTAGTATTCTTGGGCACAGGGACTATGTTGGTCTGTTTGAAACATGTTGGTATTACAGACTCAGTCAGGGACAGGTTGAAAATGTCAGTGAAGACACTTGCCAGTTGGTCAGCGCATGCTCGGAGTACACGTTCTAGTAATCCGTCTGGCCCTACGGCCTTGTGAATGTTGACCTGTTTAAAGGTCTTACTCACATCGGCTACAGAAAGCGTGATCACACAGTCATCCAGAACAGCTGATGCTCTCATGTAGTATGCTTCAGTGTTGCTTGCCTCGAAGCAAGCATAGATGTAATTTAGCTTGTCTGGTAGGCTCATGTCACTGGGAAGCTTGCGGCTGTTCTTCCCTTTGTAGTCTGTAATAGTTTGCAACCCTGCCACACCTGACGAGCATTGGAGCCGGTGTAGTACGATTCAATCTTAGTCCTGTATTGACGTATTGCTTGTTTGATGGTTCGTCAGAGGGCATAGCGGGATTTCTTATAAGCGTTCGGGTTAGAGTACCGCTCTTTGAAAGCGGCAGCTCTACCCGGATGTTGCCTGTAATCCATGGTTTCTGGTTGGGGTATGTACGTACTGTCACTGTAGGGACAACGTCATCGATGCACTCATTGATGAAGCCAGTGACTGATGTGATGTACTCCTCAATGCCATCGGAAGAATCCCAGAACATGTTCCAGTCTGTGCTAGCAAAACAGTCCTGTAGTTTAGCATCTGCGTCATCTATCCACTTCTTTATTGACCGAGTCACTGGTGCTTCCTGCTTTAGTTTTTGTAAGCAGGAATCAGGAGGATAGAATTATGGTCAGATTTGCCAAATGGAGGGTGAGGGAGAGCTTTGTACGCATCTCTGTGTGTGGAGTAAAGGTGGTCTACAGTTTATTTCCTCTGGTTGCACATTTAAGATGCTGGTAGAAATTAGGTAAAAAGGATTTAAGTTTGCCTGGTCACTAGGAGCGCCACTTCTGGATGAGCATTTTCCTGTCTGCTTATGGCCTTTTACAGCTCAGTGAATGCGGTCTTAGTGCCAGCATCGGTTTATGGTGGTAAATAGACAGCTACGAAAAATATAGATGAAAACTCTCTTGGTAAATAGTGTGGTCTACAGCTTATCCTGAGATACTCTACCTCAGGTGGGGAAAATCTTGTGACTTCCTTAATATTAGATTTTGTGCACCAGCTGTTGTTTACAAATATACACAGACCGCCACCTCTTGTCTTACCCGAGGCGGCTGTTCTATCAGCGTAAAACCTGCCATCTGTATGTTATCCATGTCATCATTCAGCCACGACTCGGTGACACACAAGATATTACAGTTTTTAATGTCCCGTTGGTAGGATATTCATGACCGTAGCGCGTCTATTTTGTTATCCAATGATTGTAGGTTGGCTAATAGGACTGATAGTAGAGGCAGATTACCCACTTGCCGGTCGGATCCTTACAAGGTACCCAGACCTACGTTCCCGATATCTCCGTCTCTTTCTCATGCGAATCACAGGGATTTGGGCCTTGAAGTAAATCCTTCACGTCTTACTCGTTAAAGAAAAAATCTTTGTCCAGTACGAGGTGAGTAATCACTGTCCTGATATTTAGAAGCTCTTTTCGGTCGTAAGAGACGGTGGCAGAAACATTATGTACAGATGAAGTTGCGGGAAAAAAACACACAATAGCACAATAGGTTAGGAGACTGTAAAACGACAGCCATCTCCTCCTGCGCCATTCAGTTGCATTACTAATCTGCTCCTGTCTGCACGCCACAAGATCTTAGTCCTGTGAGCTAATACAAGATCTTTGTCCTGTGAGCTAATACAAGATCTTTGTCCTGGCAGCTAAAACATGATCTTAGTCCTAGGAGCTAACACAAGATCTTAGTCCTGGGAGCTAACACAATATCTTAGTCCTGGGAGCTAACACAAGATCTTACTCCTGGCAACTAACACAAGATCTTAGTCCTGGTAGCTAACACAAGATCGTAGTCCTGGTAGCTAACACAAAATCTTAGTCCTGGAAGCTAACACAAGATCGTGGTCCTGGAAGCTAACACTAGATCTTAGTCCTGGCAGCTAACACAAGATCTTAATCCTGGAAGCTAACACAAGATCGTAGTCCTGGGAGCTAACACAAGTCTTGAGGCATTTAATACAAGTGTAGTTCACTGAACCCCCTCTACTACAAGGCAGGCAGTAGTTTGACTGAGTAGATTGTGAATATTTAATATTCCACATGTTATCTGACCAAGACAGAGGAGATGAGATTCTAATGGAAGTGAGTTGTGATAGGGAGTGAATCTGCTCTGTGTGTGTGTGTGTGTGTGTGTGTGTGTGTGTGTGTGTGTGTGTGTGTGTGTGTGTGTGTGTGTGTGTGTGTGTGTGTGTGCGTGCGTGTGCGTGTGTGCGTGTGTGTGTGTACGTGTGTGAAGCAGGCGTCACTCTCACCCCTCGGTTGTGTGACTTCATCGCTCTTCATCGTGGGATTCTGGGTAGTGGGCACGGAAGTCTGGCATTGCCCTTCTCTCTTAGTGACTCATCTCTATCTCACACACACACACACACACACACACACACACACACAGACACACACACATATATATGGGGTCACATGGTTACGTACTGTATCTATGGGCAATAACATGGCTGCTGAATACTTCATAACAGTAGGGTTTAAAAATGGATGGTTAGTTTCACTGGCCTAGGGGGCAGATTTTACAAATGTACAAAGCTAAGGGTGGCCTTGTAGAGGGGCACGTCCTCTGGTACAGTCCAATCCGTCTTAGGGCCATGGCCATTCATACTGTACTAAATACCAGCGTGACTGTTAATGTGAATATATTCAATTAAACAACTATTTCGTACTCTTTCTCTGCTACTGTATGACTCATTTCCTAGTATATTTCTCACTTCCCCAATGTCAGGTTGTTACTACTGCTGCTGTACATAATGTATGGTTTGAAACTTAAAGTAATATTTTCAACTTATAATACAGTTATTATACTGTAATAATAACCAGCAACATACACAGTTAAAAACTTTGAAATAAAATAAAAAATAATTAAAGGCATGAAAGGTCAGACTAAAATGAATGAATCTCCACTTACTATCCAAAATAAAATATCATCATGGCTGCCTGTCTCCTGTGTGAAGTGAACACATACAATACATCCACTAGACTTTCTTCATCAGAGATCATATGATTATTCAGATTGATTCAAACTATGATAGATCATCAGCCTATGAACTCTATGAGCTTGGAGAGGTACTTCTCACCATCTTACCTGTTGGTTTGTTTGTGGCCTCTCTCTCTCTCTCTCTCTCTCTCTCTCTCTCTCTCTCTCTCTCTCTCTCTCTCTCTCTCTCTCTCTCTCTCTGACTGCCTGTCTCTCCGTGGGTATCATACACCCTCTAGACCAGGGATGGGCAACTTTGATGGGGGCCGCAGTGGCTCTTCGGTCAGCCTACCAACATCCATACCCACACGTGATCAGAGCCACAAGTTTGCTTTACATCACTTTTTCTGTTGCAGTTTTACTGTCAGTGAGTGACATATAACAAGTGGAAAACTGTTGATGCACAACCAGGTTTGGAAATTGCACGTTGTGTATTGTACATTTTTCACCCCCGGCTCCTACGACCCATGTATATCATGATTACTAGTGCCAGGAGTTGTGAACTGACCATAAAATACAGATCCTCATGTTTTTAAAAAAGAGAACAACTGCCAGGACTATCTCAACTGTTACAGTAGATCACAGGCCTTGTAGCCTAGCTAGCTAACCCTGACTCTAGCCTACTTATAACCATCTTGTCTCTGCTCTCTGATAAATACTTTTACTGAGGGTATTAGTATATTAGTAATTGACTGACCCGGTCTCTCCAGATCTCCTAACAGTACTATTTCTAGAGTCAGTTTTAGATCAATGCTATGCATTTTCAGCCATTCTTGAACCTGAGACCAGAAACAGGCTACCTGAGGGCAATACCAAAATAAATGGTCTATTGATTCTGTATCCTCACAACAAAATCTGCAGAGCTTCAATGATTTTATGCCCCAAGTATTCATGATTTTGTTGGTGGAAAGAATTCTATAAAATAATTTTAGCTGAATAGCACGAAGTCTTGAATCTTGCGTTGTTTTATATATCAACTCATACACCCTGTACCATGGAATCGGTACATCAAAATTCTCTTCCCAACTACTTTGCAATCTGTATGGCACAGTTGTCAACATCCTGGTCCTCAAATGAAACTGGTATACTTTCCTATTTATGCTATTTTTATTCCTCCGCCAGTTTTGATCCTTTATATTGGGCAGACAGACCAGTTCCCCACCTCCTCCCGCTGCCACCTGCCTCCTCCATTTTTGGGGTAATACTGTAATCAATTGGTTGTACTCTTGGATTGAGCAGACCTTCTCGTACAATTCTGATAACTCCATGAAGAACATAATGCTACCATTCCAATTTACAATATAATTTAAGAACAAATAACCTTTTCAAACATCTTTCCCATAAATGCAGGTATTTTATCAACCAGCACATTTGAGTTCAGCCATAATATTTGTTGTAATATTTGTTTTATCTTTTCAGGAGGATACATTTGAAATTGTATCCAGCTCTGCAATGATTGTTTGAAAAAGAGAGATACTTTGAAAAAAGTATTATTTTCAATTAATCGAAAATGAGACATGGCAATCTGCACAAAGGCAAAAAGGCCATTTTTAAACAATGGGTGAGCTTTTCTTAGTAATCTACTTGAGAACCATTTAGGGTTCAAATAAAACTTTTGAATGAGTGAAGCTTTTAGAGAGAGGTTTAGTGCTTTTATTTTTAATAATCTCAACCCACCCAATTCATATACATTATATAGATAGGCACATTTTATTTTGTCTGGTATAGCATCCCAGATAATGCGAAATATTTTTTGCTCATATGATTTGAAAAATGAATCATCAGGAGTAAGCAGCGCGATAAGTACGTGAGTAAACTGAGATATGACTAAGGTGTTAATCAGGGCGATTTTTCCATAAATAGACAGGTATTTACCTCTCCATGGTTGCAGGATCTTGTCTATTTTTACAAGTTTTCTATTGAAATTCATTGTGGAGAGCTTATTTATATATTTTCTGATATGAATACCGAGTATGTCTACTTCACCATCAGCCCATTTTATAGGTAAACTGCAGGGTAACATAAAAGTTGTATTTTTTTAAAGATCCAATACGTAATATTGTACACTTATCATAATTAGGTTTTAGTCCAGAGAGTACTGAAAAGTTATCTAGATCTTCAATGAGACATTGCAGGGATCTAGCTGGCAGACTTAATATATAATTTGAGTCATCGGCATACATGGACACCTTTGTTGGATTTCTAATCCTCTAATGTTGTTATTGGATCTGATTTTAATAGGTAATATTTCGATGGTCATAACGAATAGATATTGTGACAGCAGACACCCTTGTTTAACTCCTCTTGACAATTCAAAACTCTCTGAGAAGTAGCCGTTATTTACTATTTTACACCTGGGGTTGCTATACATTATTTTTACCCATTTTATAAAAGAATTACCGAAATTGAAAAGATTCAGGCATTTATAAAATCCAGTCTCACTTTATCAAATGCCTTTTCAAAATCCGCTATAAATATAATTCCTGTCTTCTTATATGTTCCATGATGTTCTATTATTTCTAGTAGTTGTCGTATATTATCTCCAATGTATCGTCCATGTAAAAAACCTGTCTGATCAGGATGAACAATACCTGGTATAACCCTTTTAATTTTGAGTGCTATGCATTTTGCTAGTATTTTTGCATCACAACATTGAAGTGTAAGGGTCTTCCAGTTTTTTAGATAGACTGGGTTATTATATTTGCCATCTGGGGCTGGTTTTAATAATAGAGAAATCAGACCTTCCTGCTGAGTACCTGACAGACTACCGTTTCTAGAGGACTAGTTAAAACAATCTAACAATGGAGCTTTTAGTGTATCAAAAAATACTTGACACAATTCAGTAGCCCTACCTATTGAATTGTAAAATAGTTTACAGCATAGCAGGCTACATAGGCCTACAATAGGATAATATCAATTCGGTTAACGGTATCTAGGGAAGCCTAAACAAGAGCTCTTAGAAATGATATAGCTAGCCTATGCCTATCCGTTTATATGCTATTGAACGGGACGGGCGGAGGAACCGGGACCCGCCTCAGAGGACGAAAGTGACGCCACGAAGTGCCATTCGGCTGCGGGAGGGGGAGGGGTGTAAAACAAAATAATAGATTACTTGTCACGTGGTGTAAGCAGGCTTCTGAATGATTTAAAAGGCTCTTGCCTCCCACCGCCTCCTGGTGATGCGCGAGATGCTGCTGCTGCTGAAGAGGGAGAAGAAGAGAGAGAGAGAGAGACTGCAGCAGCAACCGACATGGAGCTCGAGCCTTTCCGGGGGAGAGCGAGCATCCTCTAATCTGTCAGGGTCACGGTAGAATATGTAAGTGAATTTGTTTCTCATCCTTTCTCTCCATCTCTGTCCCACTCTCACTTTCTCTGTCTGTGTCGTCATTGTTTATGTGTGTGTGAAAATGGCGTATTCGACCCGCGGTGTGTGTGTGTCCTGCAGTGGATCGCGTTGTTGTTTGATGATAAAATGTTTCCTTCTTGAGTCACACCTGCTCGGCGTGCGTGTGCGTGTGCATGTGTATGTGTTCGGGGTGGGAACTCGCATCCCCGTTGCAGCTGCAGTAGACACCAGCAGAGAGAGACTGGAGAGGGAGATACGAGTTCGTTATTACATTACCCGACATAAAGGTATTTGTTTATCAACAGCTAGAGTAAATGTTGAGATCTGCCTGATATCATCACGTAGTAGGCTACATCTCATCTGATCGCTATTTGATCATAGAAGGACCTCTAGATAGATATAAGGCTACCCTCTGCTGTGTGTGTGTGTGTGTGTGTGTGTGTGTGTGTGAGAGAGAGAGAGAGAGAGAGAGAGAGACCGTACGAAATGGATGCTTATCATCCGGTTTATAGCTTCATGTCTGCGTGAGTAGGGTGCACGCCCATGTGCACGCCTATCCTCTGCAAGAATCAGTCTGTCTTTTTCTATAGATGATAGCGTGCGTGTTGAGGGGGGGCGACATCTGAACTTGTGCTGTTGGGGAAACTCTTGGGAGCAGATTTGTTGGGAGGTACAACTCGTTTAGTATAGCATAGGATAGGGTTTGTTAGGGTAGGATCGGGCAGGGTAGGATCGGTTAATTAGGGTAGGATAGGGTTAGTTAGGGTAGGATAGGGTCATTAGGGTAGGATAAGGTTTGTTAGGGTAGTGTATGATAAGGTTCGTAAGGGTAGGATAGGATAAGGTTGTTAGGGTAGGATAAGGTTGTCAGGGTAGGATACGGTTGTTAGTGTAGGATAAGGTGTTAGGGTAGGATAAGGCGTTAGGGTAGGATAAGGTTGTTAGGGTAGGATAAGGTAGTTAGGGTAGAATAGGGTGTCAGGGTAGGATAAGGGTGTTAGGGTAGGATAAGGTGTTCGGGTAGGATAAGGTTGTTAGGGTATGATGAGGTTGTTAGGGTAGGATAAGGTTGTTAGGGTAGGAAAAGTAGTTAGGGTAGGATAGGGTTTGTTAGGGTAGTGTATGATAAGGTTGGTTAGGGTTGGATAGGATAAGGTGGTTAGGGTAGGATAAGGGTCATTAGGGTAGGATAAGGTTTGTTAGGGTAGTGTATGATAAGGTTTGTAAGGGTAGGATAGGATAAGGTTGTTAGGGTAGGATAAGGTTGTTAGGGTAGGATACGGTTGTTAGTGTAGGATAAGGCGTTAGGGTAGGATAAGGCGTTAGAGTAGAATAAGGTTGTTAGGGTAGGATGGGGTAGTTAGGGTAGAATAGGGTGTCAGGGTACGATAAGGTTGTTAGGGTAGGATAAGGTTGTTAGGGTAGGATACGGTTGTTGGGGTAGGATAAGGTTCGTTTGGGTAGGATAAGGTTGTTAGGGTAGGATGAGGTAGTTAGGGTAGGAAAAGTAGTTAGGGTAGGATAAGGTTTGTTAGGGTAGGATAAGGTTGGTTAGGGTAGGATAAGGTTAGTTAGGGTAGGATACGGTTTGTTAGGGTAGGGTGGTTACTGTATATTATTGTGTTGTGACTTTCCATCTCTGGGTTTGAGCATGAAATAGATGGTAGAGAGAGAAAGAGAGAGGGATCAAAGAGAGCTCGGTAACTGCAGTATTGTCATCAGAGCCTTCACACACATTCCTCTCTCTCTCTCTCTCTGTCTGAGAAGCCAAAAGCTGGAAACATTGATTTCAATTATTTAGGGCTGAGGTTTAAACACACACACACATGCACACACTGAGATGTTGAGACAGGTCTGTGTGTCAGAAAGCCTGGAGCCTGAGAACAAGCTAATCTCTAATGACATGTCATGAGAGTTCTCTCTTTCTCTCCCTCCCTCTCTCTCTCTCTCTCTCTCTCTCTCTCTCTCTCCATCACCCATTCCTCCCCATGTTCCTTTTCTTCCTCTTCCTCTCTTCCTCACCCACTCCCTCGTGTCTCTGCTCTCTCACTCCTTTACATCTCCCTCTGTCCCTCTTTCCCTTTCATCTGTGTGGTGCTGGCCGTGGTGCTGAAAGCAGCAGTCATTAACAGGAATGAGAAACTGGGTGGTTCAAGCACTGAATGCTGATTGGCTGACATCTGTGGTATATCAGACCGTACCACGGATATGACAAAACATGTATTTTTACTGTTCTAATTACGTTGGTAATCAGTTTGTAATAGCAATAAGGCACCTCAGGGATTTGTGGTATATGGCCAATATACCACGGCTAAGGGCTGTATCCAGACACTCTGAGTTGCGTTGTGCCTAAGAACAGCACTTAGCCGTGGTATACTGGCCATATAGCACCCCCCCTCGGGCCTTATTGCTGAAATATGGTGTTGATGAAGTCTTGATAATAGTCATGTCCGTTATGTTGTAATAGTTTGGCTACATTCCCGTCATGCCAAGGAAGATCCCAAGATGTGTTTAACCCTGATGGGGATACCAGTTGAATAATTCACCTCCTGTCATGGCTAGATGTCACGGGGAGTAACATCGACTGCTCCCTATAAGCTTGTCTGTAATGGATTTAGATCAATCATTCTGTCAACAGGTGTGTGTGTGTGTGTGTGTGTGTGTGTGTGTGTGTGTGTGTGTGTGTGTGTGTGTGTGTGTGTGTGTGTGTGTGTGTGTGTGTGTGCGTGTGTGTGCATGTGTGTGTGTGTGTGTGTGTGTGTGTGTGTGTGTGTGTGTGTGTGTGTGCGTAGATGATCTCATAAACGTTGTTCTATTGCATGTGTCACTCACCCTCTCACAAGAACACACACAACCTGATTTGGTTTGTGAATGGGAGCCTCACTGACGTCACAGAGCCTGTCTGTGCATAAAAGCTAATACAATCACCTCCACACACACACCATCACAGAGCCATCTGCATCTCCGTCATCAGCAGCCCACCCCCTACCAGACGACAGGAACATGTAAATATATAGAGAGATAGAGAGCGAGAGGGAGGGGGCGAGAGGGGGGGGTGTTTGTTCCCATTATACTGTTTTCTCTGTGATCTTACTGCATGTGTAACGAAAGGAAATGAATAGGCAGACTAGAACTGTAGTTTAATAGAATTACTCTCCTCTCCTCCTCTTCTTTTGTCTCATCCTTTCTACTGGGGAGAGGAGAGGAAGACTGGAGTTTTACCAGATCGGGCCACGTGGTCGGGGTAAACTCTGGGCCCTAGGGATGTGTACAGCGGATTGGTGTGGTTTCCAATCCTTTTAGATATGTGTCACAGTTTGGCAATATGGTTACCATGGTTATCAGATACAAGGTCATCCAAAGGAACACGGATATAGAGGGACGGCGAGAGAGAGAGGAGAGGGGGGGGGGGGAGGAGAGACAGAAGAGAGGGAGATGGAGGGCTGCATTCCAGCTGTCTTTCCCACTCTCACTACACTCTTGAACTCAGCACTGGAGAGAGAAAGAGAGAGAGACTGAAAGAAAGGAAGAGAGAGAGAACCTTTCTCCTGAGTCAGGTCCTATACTCAACGATGACATACCCTCTCTCTGACTCTGACCTACTCAGAAGTCCAGTGGTGGCCATATCAGAACATTGCCAGTTGCCAGATTGGACTGAATCGGTTACCCAATTGGACTGAATCGGTTGCCAGATTGGACTGAATGAAGCTCGTAGCTTTATTAAGGTACTGAGTTCCAGAAGCTGAATCAGGATGTACGTTCTGTCAGTCAGACAGAATGTTGGCTGGAACACGCAGCTAACCACTCTCTTACATCAACGAATCATGCTCATTGATTGGCTGATTGAATAACAATCATTTATTATTATGGAGGATGACTAGGAAACCAGATGACAGACAGACCGATCGACAGACAGAGGACGGCTGGACTTTGTAATGGGCTGTTTACTCCTGTTCTTCTAGTTAGGGAGAACAGATCCTATTGCATTGTGTTTGAGATCAATACTGTGTCTGATGGGAACAGATGAGCTGTTTTATCAGTCTGCTGCTCATCCCTCCATCATCATCCCTACTTTCTTATCCTTTATGTCCTATTATCCACACTCTGCAGGGACAATAGCTGCCATGCCCACCACTCTCCAGTATTGTGCCTTGCTTTGTGGTTAAACCGAAACGCACACACACACACACACACACACACACACACACACACACACACACACACACACACACTTACAACCACTGTGGTTAAACAGTTGGGTAATTGCAGGCCTCGTGTAAGTGGTTGATGGCTGAGAGGCGTGTGTGTGTGTGTGTGTGTGTGTGTGTGTGTGTGTGTGTGTGTGTGTGTGTGTGTGTGTGTGTGTGTGTGTGTGTGTGTGTGTGTGTGTGTGTGTGTGTGTGTGTGTGTGTGTGTGTGTGTGTGTGTGTGTGTGTGTGTGTGTGTGTGTGAACGTGCGTGTGATGATTAAGTAGTGCTCGATGATTGAGAGGTGCGTTGGCCCACATTACATAAATGATTTCTCCCTCTCTTCATGAGTGCAGACAGAGGGGGAATAATAGAGAAAGAAACAGAGAGAAAGAAAGAAAGCTCATTGAAAGAGGGAAAGAGCTTGGCAGTAATAGTAGTAATCAGAGCAGGTTATTTTCCTACCTGGGTCACACATACTGTGTATTAACTCTTGTTCACTTTAGACCAAATGGTTTTATTCAATCATCTTCTATGAGTGCAGTCGTTGACTGACTGGGCGGAGGACAGGGGATTCGTTGATTGAAGGTTGAATCTATGACTGTGTCTCAAATAGAGCCCTATTCCCTTTATAGGGCTCTACTTTTGACCGGTACTCTGGACTAAAGTAGTGCACTATATCGGGAATAGGGTGCCATTTGGGACGCACAACCCTGTAATTATTTGTCTATGGGTGTAATTATATTGTGTCTGCTTGTGTGGGTCTGTAACAGAACAATGTGTTCTGTCAGATTGGGGGGAGTGGAGGAGTTGAGTCCTTACAGTCCATCAGCTCTGAGTTCATCTCAGGTCAGATCTAATCAGGAAGTGATGATGACTCAGGAAGTTACAACACAACACAGTCATCTGGAACACACGCACGCATGCACACACACAAACACATACAGACGGATATGAACTGTCATCTATGGCGGGGTGTAATGAGATGGTTGCTATAATATCAGGTCTACAAGGACCAGCTGATAATTAGTTCTCTGTTTTCAGGTAGAAACTCATTCTGGAACACACACCTCGCTGAGTGTGTGTGTGTGTGTGTGTGTGTGTGTGTGTGTGTGTGTGTGTGTGTGTGTGTGTGTGTGTGTGTGTGTGTGTGTGTGTGTGTGTGTGTGTGTGTGTGTGTGTGTGCGTGCGTGCGTGCGTGCGTGCGTGCGTGCGTGCGTGCGTGCGTGCGTGCGTGCGTGCGTGCGTGTGTTTACAGTAAAGGATGGATAACCAGTCATATCTTTCCCAATGTGACTGTAACTGTCAAACAGCTGTGGACAAGACACAGACATGGTGTCATATGTTGTCAGCTGTATTGTACTGTATGTGTAAAAACATGGGCTTTTCTGTTACAGATGGACACCTGAGACAACAGACAACACTTCTATATCACCATGAGGAACTGCTGACACCCTCCTCACCTGACTACCAGAGAGAAGACACTTTTCTTCCTCCCATCCTCTCTCCCACTCCACCCGTCTTCATAAGGATAAACGTTATTTTCGAAAATAGAGAAAAAAGCTGAAGCCCTCTCTTGACCCTTGACCTCTAACCCCTGATCTGTGACCTCAATATGTCAGGTCTGCGTGGTAAGCTGCAGCGTGTCCAGTGGCGGGCAGGATGGCACTCCTTCACCTCCAGAGTCCTCAGGACCAAACCGGTCGAGAGCATGTTGGACTCTGGGACAGGTAGGTGTTTACAGGGGGGTGTATCTAGGGGTGTGAATGAAGGTGGGAATGTGTGTGTATGTGTGTGTGTGTGGGTGGGGGTATATGTGTGGATATGTGTGTGTGTTTTATGTTAAGGTGTGTGTTTGTATGCTAATGTAAGTGTGTGTGTACAGGTGGTGCCAGCAGCCATGGCACCAAACTAGCGAGGGTGTTGTCCACGGTAGACCTGGTGTCACTAGGGGTGGGCAGCTGCGTTGGCACGGGGATGTACGTGGTCTCTGGGCTGGTTGCTAAGGAGATGGCTGGACCTGGCGTCATCGTTTCCTTCATCATCGCTGCTGTCGCCTCTATACTGTCAGGTAATGACACACACACACACACACACACACACACACACACACACACACACACACACACACACAGCTACATGATATTTGTGTGTCTCCCCTTCAGGAGTGTGTTATGCTGAATTTGGGGTTCGCGTTCCCAAGACAACAGGCTCAGCCTACACCTACAGCTACGTGACAGTGGGGGAGTGTGTGGCCTTTTTCATTGGCTGGAACCTGATCCTAGAGTACCTGATTGGTACAGCCGCGGGGGCGTCGGCTCTCAGCAGCATGGCGGACTCACTAGCCAATAAAAGCATCTCCACGTTTATGACTACGCACATCGGAACACTCAACGGCCTGGGTGAGTCTGGAGGGAGGGGGGAGAGGAGGAGAGGGGAGGGGGGAGGGAGGGGGTAGAGAAGGGAGGAGGGTGTGTGCTGTATATTTGTGTGGGTGTGTGTGGCTCAGTTGGTAGAGCATGGTGTTTGCAACGCCAGCATGGTGTGTGCAACGCCAGGGTTGTGGGATCGATTCCCACGGGGGGCCAGTACAAAAATAAATGCATGAAATGAAATTTATGAAATTTATGCATTCACTACTGTAAGTTGCTCTGGATAAGAGTGTCTGCAAAATGAATAAAATGTCAAATGTGTTACCAGGAGCTGTGACATAATCTTCCCTGAGACCTTGGCTGTGTCCAGTGTAGAAATATAGTGTGATGAACAGCCATGCCTTTCTGACAGGCAGAGTAGTAATACAAGTCAGTAGGTTTCACCTTCCTGAATGTGAGCCTGATGTCTAGAGTGGCTAGCAGTATAGAAACAGACAGTGAAAGCTCATTCCTCAACATAACAGATGATCACTACTTTTCTGTTTGTGGATTGTAGCGAGGGTTATGCTACAGGGTTTTGATAGTTTTCCTCTTTGTGGATTGTAGCGAGGGTTTTGTGACAGTTGTGTGACAGTCTAGGAACTGTGGAAACAGACAGAGGGAGACAAAATCTATCTAACAGGAAAAGGAAATGGGAACTTTACAACAGCTGGCCATCTAGCTTGCCGTCCATTCCCTCTGCTCACAGACATGCGCGCACACACACACACACACACACACACACACACACACACACACACACACACACACACACACTGTTGGCACGGTGCATGACTGTTGACAGTGTGTGTTCATGTGTTTTCTGCTGGTTCAGTTTTTGATAATGTTGGGGCCCAGGCATCTAATTTAAGCTCTGTTACAGTAAACTATTATATAAGCCCTCGTGTGAACTATTTTAACTTTGAGCCTGTTTCTTATGCTGAGGTCTGTAAAGCACTAAAGGCAATAGACACTAAAAAGTCTGCAGGTCCAGACAACCTGGATCCCTACCTCTTAAAGATAGCAGCTGGTATTATTACTGAACCTGTGGCTCACATTTTCAACTTGAGTTTCTTGACCAATTCCATTCCCTCCATTTGGAAATCATCTCATGTCCTCCCACTGCTAAAGGGTGGAGATCCCTCAGATGCTAATAACTATCGTTCTATCTCTAAACTCCCAAACAATTTGAGGGAGTGCGCATATGCAGCTATTCTGTGTTGAGCGGTTAACAAAGGAATAGGTACTCCTATATGCTTAATTTAGAGTTATTTATGTACCTTTAGTTGTGATATAAATGTTGGCCTGTATGTTCTGATTTTTAATACATTGTAAGGCTGCATGATGAGACTCTAATGACGATTTGAGAAAAGTCGCTTGAAAGGCATGAGCTCTGCTTTGTTTTTTGTGTAGGCTGTACACACTCCAATAGTCTCTCATTCAGAATTTGATGAGCACTTAATAATACCTTGAATTTCACGACGGCCTCCCCTTTGTGGCTGTAATGCACCCTAAAAAATCCATGGCTTTTGCGGCCTGGAGTGCTGCGTTGTGCCCTTCTCCCTGAGTGTGCTGCGCAATCCGAAGCATCTCTCACTCACATGGCTCTCCATCACATGATTGGGTATTTCTCACAGGCTACAAGTTAAGACAGACACATCAGGGACGCAACTGTGCGCGTCCTTATCCAATTCTGAGGTGCATATTTGTAACAGCCGTTGAAAGGATGGGACCAAGGTGCAGCGGAGAATGTATTCATCTTGACTTTTAATAGAAAGAATGAACACTTTACAAAATAAACAAAAAACGACTAGCAACAGTTCTGTCAGGTTATCAAGAACTAAAAAGGAAAATAACTACCCACAAACCCCAATGGAAAAACAGGCTGCCTAAGTATGGCTCCCAATCAGAGACAACGATAGACAGCTGTCCCTGATTGAGAACCACACCCGGCCAAAACAAAGAAATGCAAACACATAGAAAAAGGGACATAGAATGCCCAACCAAATCACACCCTGACCAAACCTAAATAGAGACATAAAAAGGCTCTCTCAGGTCAGGGCGTGACAATATTGAAGATATTGGATGAACTGTCCGCATTTACTTTTCGTCAGCCAACAAGATGAGTAGGCCTAACGAACAGCAAAAGCACTAGCCTATGACAATCAACTATCCCCCATAGACCACAAATCGACCTACTCTCTTCTGTGCGAGAAATAAATATTCCAAACAGTCTGGGACCGTTGTGGGATGCGATAGATCCCAAATTAATACAAACACTAGTATCAAAAAAACTTTTTTATGGAATGTGGCTGACCTAACAGATCAGAACGTTTAAAATGTTGATAAACTACTTGGCTATTTCTTCACATTATAAGCGCAGCAATGCGCACATGGTAGTAGGCTATAAGCGCAAATGTTCCATTAGTGGAAAACACCATTATCAAATGTGACCGCAAATGCAATTATGCATGTAATGCTTTTATTATAAAGGTGCATTTTTATGGAGAAAATTATCTTCCCCAAACTTGAAACTCACACGCTGCTTATATATGCCAGTTAGGCTCTACACCCATTGTAAAGCACATTAATGTGCTTAATGTTAAGAAGTTATTTGGCCACTTTAGTTGTGATACAAACCTTATTAAAGCATATAGGCTTATTGGCTAGGCTACATGAGGTGTGCGACTATGATTCGAACAAGTCTAAAAAAAAGGTGTTGTTTCTTATATTGGGCATCATTCACAAGTGATAAAATATAATTCACAAGTGACAGGCTAATATTGTCACCCATCACTCTATTCTTGATTTAATATTGTCTTTAATATATGTGTGAAATTTGTTTTGCTTTAGAATGGACCATTATCATGCACCTGTATCGAAAAAGGGGCAATGGGAAAAAATATGTAATCTATGCAGTTATATAGCGAATGGAGGACACTTTCCCCATGGTTTATTTTCATGCCAGCCAGGTAGGCTATACTCCTGTTGTAAAGAGAAGCAATGTGCTTAATATTAGGAAAGTTGAGAAATAAATATAGTAGGTCTAGCCTATAGAAAGCTGATGGGATCCTCCTCTTTTTAATAGAGGCCATCACTCTATTTTCTCCAGCATTTGCATACCCTATAGAAACGTTGCTCAACATGAGCTCATGGGTTCTCATGAAGTGTTTGATTTGATTTTCGAACACATTTGCATTAATGTCAGAGTGATTACAGGGACAATAGAGTGCTGAGCACCAGGCAGTTAGCAAGTTTGGTAGGCTACTAATGACCATCAGCAACATCAGAGCTTGGAGAAGCCTAATTACCGTGACTAAACGGTCTTGTGGAATTTGACTGCCTTCATGACTCGTGACCACCTGTGTGGCGGTAATATGGTCACCGCAACAGTCCTAAGCGGGGTTCAGTCTGGCTTTAGAATGGGGCACAGCACCACAACTGCAGCTTTAGAAGTGGCAAATTACCTCGTAAATGCACTTGATAAAATGCAGCATTGTGCTGCTCTGTTTGTTGATTTATCAAAGGCTTTTGATTCAGTTGACCAGTAATTGTTGCTAGCAGTAACATTGGTCTCAGTGAAGGGGCAGTAAATTGGTTTAAGAACTATCTTTCTGGTAGAACACAATATGTCTATACTGACAGTCACAAGTCTAGCTTTCTTGAGATTCATCGAGGTGTGCCCCAGGGTTCCATTTTAGCTCCTGTGTTGTTCTCAATTTGTTGTAATGATTTGGGAAATGGAATGCAACCAGCAAAGTTGTATCTTCATGCAGATGATACATATATGAATGTGCTCCTTCTCTGGTTCACGCTGTTGAAGAGCTCCAGAGAAGCTCGGCCAGAGAAGGTGAGCATTGCCACATCTGGTGGCTTATCCATTGAAAAAGTGCCATCCTACAAATACTTAGGTATATGGTTGGATGACAAGTTGTCCTTTAAAGTTCATATGGATAATCTTGTGAGGAAGCTTAAATTGAAATTGGGTTTTTATTTTGGTAATAAGGCTTGCTTCCCACTTATGGCTAGAAAGAAGCTTGTTCAGGCCACTTTTCTCTCTGTAATTGATTATGGTGACTTGTTATATATGCATGCAGCCTCTTTATTACAAATGCCAAGTCACTCACCCACCATTGCACCTTGTACCAAATGGTAGGTTGGTTATATGCGCAGAAAGCTACATTTGTATGTGTTCATCTACAAAGCCCTTTTATTCTGGTCTCCTTCACCACCAGCAGTTACCATACCTGGTCTGCGAGGTGGTTGCTACTTAAATTCCCCAGGACATTTACAGTATTTATTTTTATTTATTTATTTCACCTTTATTTAACAGGCAAGACTGCCTTCTCGTCTTGTGCACCAGAGGCACGGAATAGTCTACAATCCACGCTTCATCTAGATATGTTAGTGCCACTGAATGAATACATTTTCTTTATGGGAGACTGTTACAGAGGAGTGTAAAATGCTTATTTTAGGCTGGATCATGTTGTTGAATTGTATTGTATTGTTGTATGTTTTAATTCTGTATTGTATTGATTGTTGCTGCCTTCTTGGCCAGGTCTCCCTTGAAAGAGACTCTGGGTCTCAATGGGCTTTTCCTGGTTAAATAAAGGTTAAATAAAACATTTATGTTTACCTCTCGGTGTGGTGTGTATTTAACTCTCCCTCCCTCCTCTCCTCCCTTCTCCCCTCCCTCACTACTCCTCACGATCCCTCTCTCCCTCGCTCTCTGCTCCCCCTCCCTCCCTGTCCCCATCCCTCTCTCCCTCGCTCTCCCCTCTGCTCCAACTCGCTCTCTCCCTCCCTCCTCCTCTCCTCTCCCCTCTGCTCCCCCTCACTCTTTCCCTCCTCCCCTCCCTCCGCTCCCCCTCTAGGTAAAGGAGAGCAGTCGTACCCAGACCTCCTGGCCCTGCTGATAGCAGTGATTGTGACAGTGATCGTGGCCCTGGGGGTGAAGAACTCAGTAGGGTTTAATAATGTGTTGAATGTGATCAACCTGATGGTGTGGGTCTTCATGATGGTGGCCGGACTCTTCTTCGTCAACGGACACAACTGGGACGATGGAAGGTTCCTACCCTTCGGGTGGTCAGGGGTGAGAAACACAAGCAGACATATATATATGCACACGCTATTACACAGATACATTGGTAGGCATGCAGATATGCAATGCATTGTGATATTCAACTAGTCAACTTCTCCTAGTTTAATTGCTAGGTTTAGATAGCAACATTGCTAACTAGCGGCTAACTCTAGCTCAACTGTTGGTGAAATCATAATGTCAAAAGTGATTGTGTTTTAACACAGCCCTTAACCTCTGTGTCTCTCCTGTGTGTGTTTATACCAGGTGATGCAGGGAGCAGCAACATGTTTCTATGCCTTCATAGGGTTTGACATCATTGCTACTACAGGAGAGGAAGCCAAGAGTCCCAACACCTCTATACCCTATGCTATTACTGTTTCCCTCATCACCTGCCTTACTGCATACGTCTCTGTGAGTACGCACGCACGCACGCACGCACACACACACACACACACACACACACACACACACACACACACACACACACACACACACACACACACACACACAGACATAGACACACTCATGGACACACAGATACATACACACAAACACACACATAGACACACACACATACACGTCCATGCCCTATTCGGTGCAAATGACATCATTTGCCCTCAAGAGTTCGTCGGAATGAATGATTTCTGGTTGGTTGGACTCTCTCTATGTATGTGGTTTCAGATATAGACTATCTATATACTCTATGGTTTAAGATGTAGACTATATACTCTATGGTTTAAGATATAGACTATCTATATACTCTATGGTTTAAGATATAGACTATAT
>NC_138307.1:15982500-16022500 GCF_965601325.2 Salmo salar
GGAGCGGCCAGCATCGGTGATGGCAGCTGGTGGGCTCTTCTCCTGCTGATCTTCCTGGTCATCTTCATGGCCCTCCTCATCGTCATCATCCTGCAGCAGCCAGAGAACCCTAAGCGACTGCCCTACATGGCTCCGGCTGTTCCCTGGGTTCCTGCTGCTGCCATGCTGGTCAACAGCTACCTGATGTTAAAACTGTCTGCCATCACCTGGATACGCTTCGCTGTCTGGTGTTTCCTAGGTGCGTTACTGGACCGAAGAGTGAGTGGATGGATGGATGAAGGTACATGTATATATGTACCACATACTCTAACACTGTGTGAGTGTGTGTGTTCACGTGCGTGTGTTTGTATGCATGTGTGTACGTATGCTCCGTGTTGGTGTGTGTCTCCCCTTCAGGTATCCTGATCTACTTTGGCTATGGGATGTGGAACAGTACTTTGGAGATCAGGTCCAGGGAGCAGGAGGTCCATGCGTCTACATACCAGCGCTACGATGGTCACCATGCCGGGGTGGACGACGGCTTCTCAGGCTTCAGCGTTGACGACGACCTCTACCCCCCTAGCAACAACGACCCCTGGGCCGCACCAGACGGTGTCGACGGGTCAGGGCTGGTACCCCCCAAGGCTGATGATGATGATTGGATGGATCCGAAGGGAGAAGCTAAGAGAGCGCTAGCGGAGGAGGACCCAATGGATTTCTGAGAAGAAAGGAATGATGGACGGCTGGACGGATATTTCAGAGAGGATTGATAGATGTTACTGTTGTTAACAACTGAATGTACTGCCTACTGCTGGCTGCCTGCCTGCCGGGTGTGTGTGTGTGTGTGTGTGTGTGTGGTGTGTGTGTGTGTGTGTGTGTGTGTGTGTGTGTGTGTGTGTGTGTGTGTGTGTGTGTGTGTGTGTGTGTGTGTGTGTGTGTGTGTGTGTGTGTGTGTGTGTGTGTGTGTGTGTGTGTGTGTGTGTGTGTGTGTGTGTGCGTCCATGTGAATGTTTGTGTGGGTCCCTTGTTACTTATTTAAAAACTTTTTTTTTTCATTGAGTTCCAAAGGAAATATGATCCTATGGAGGAAAGCTGTAGACTACCAGTTAGAAACAGTGGGCGGGGTCTTTGGGTTGATTTGGTGATGGGCATACAGTGAAGGTATTTTCCTCTCACTATAGACAGTCCAGAGTGATGACAGACTGGGAGCGACGAGTCAGCATTTCCTGGTTCACCACACACACAGGAAGCTGTCAGAGCGCTGAGCCGAGGTCACTTCCTGTCACTAGTCCAGGTGTCTCTGCTGCTTCTCTCATCTCACAGAGAGGAAACTAGCTACACACACACACACACACACACACACACACAGACACACTTAGACACACACCCGCCTCTCCAGTCTCTATCTAGGAAGGAGGGGGGCTGATGGGGTTTTTGTGTCACATAGTAATTGGACTTTGCTTGCAATAGTGCCTTCATCTGTGTGTGCACGTGTGTTTTTCTTTTGGCTGTGTGTGTGCATGCGTGCGTGCGTGTGTGTGTACGCTTTTACACCTTGTATCTGTGTCCCCTTCAGGGTCTTACCAGTGGAGTGTGTTTGTGACTTCTTTTGCTCCATCCCACTCTCTATGAATTAGTCACATAGAACCCTCTAATTCTAATGTCTCCACCCCCTTGGGGAAGCCTTACTTGTCAAATGCACTAAACTAAAGATGCCACGCGACCCCTCCTACTCTCCACGACCCATAACCGCTGACCTCTATCCCTAACCACACTACCCAGGGTTCTCTCTGCTGTTCAGGGGTGGGCTCGCTTGAGTTGTCCAGTGAAACACACACACACATACACATACACACACACACAGTTCAGCTGAACCCAAAACCAGAAAGGGGCTTCAGTAGGTACTCTGTGTTCCTTACTGTGTGTGTGTGTGTGTGTGTGTGTGTGTGTGTGTGTGTGTGTGTGTGTGTGTGTGTGTGTGTGTGTGTGTGTGTGCGTGCGCAAGTGTGTGTGCATGTGTGTGTGTGTTCCATGCCTGTGGCTATGTGACGTGGCTGGCTGGTGAATGTGATAGCATGCTAATGTGTATAGCATGGTTGTAGATGTTGTATTTGCATGTGGTGACTGACAGCTAAGAGACATTATAGAACTAACCCTACTCCAAACTGACCGCTGACCCCTGATAAGGGAAACTATCGGGCGAAGGGGACTGGTCCATCTGGAACTGGGGTATGATATGTAGCAAATTTAGGAGGTGGTGGTTCTATGGTTTCATCTCCACCCCTCACCACCGCTAACTCCACCCCTTACCCCCACACCCTGTGTTTACAAAGCAAGCCAAAGTCCACAACATTTGTTAACTTTGTAGAGAACAAAACAACAATGAGAATCCAGTAGGCCATAGACCTGTACAATAGATTGAAGTCACTCACGGTATATTACGTTCTGCTTATAAACGGTTAATAATCACTTCAACAGGGTTTGTTTAGGTCCAACTGAATTATGAATGTTAACTATTCAATCAGGATCCACCTGGAACCAAATATAAAAAGACCCAAATAATGTAATATTTCTATTGCAACAAGTTAACTAAGGGTTAACTACATATCTAATAATGGTTTAGAAGCCATTTTTAAGCAGAATTCAAGTTTTACTGAGAGCACTTGCTAGAGTAGACACATGCAATTACATTCACTTGCTAGAGTAAATACATTAAGTTACATCCAACAGCATCGACACAAAAACATGAGGGAAAACTATCAAACAAAAATAGAAGTATTTTTCTACTGCTGGGTCACGCCCACACCTATGGTCCTCCAATGGTGGGCCTCCACAGTAAGTGGGTGAGGTTTATCTACTTTCACTTCTTGTATTTCTCCCAATCAGAGCTCAGCTTGGGAGGAAACAGCGAAAGCTTATATTTTGAACTTCTATCTCTACACGTATAAGGTTAAGTAAAAAAAAAAACGAATTTTCTTTTAAAGATCTTATAACATTTATTACAGTCTAAAGTAGGCAAAATAGAAGGTTATGAAAACATTAAAAAACAATAAAACACTATTTTATTACAACACTAAAGAGAATGTTGCCACTGTTGCTTTTAAAGTCTGAGCTGTTTGTTTTGTTCATTTTGTCTCGGGAGAAGGTGTGCCATGTTTCTGTCCACTTCCTGGTATTCAATCATAATGCATTCCGGTTTGAACCGTACAGAACGTCAACAATCTTCCTAACAGCTTCCTAAAGCCCATTTAGGGACGGGTGATATAAATTAACACCAGCTATCCACATTGGTTAAATTGCTGGTTTATTCAATAGGTCAATGAAATGCACTGCGATTGAATTCCTGCCTCTATCTCTCTCCTGCTGTGGCTGGCTGTCTTTGTGGGATGTTGAGACTGGCTTCTGTTTGCTGACTAGATATTTGTTTTTCTTCTGTATATTTTTGCTATCTGAAGTTGTAAAATGTTCTGATGTATTTGGGGTTTTCTGTTATTGATTTTGACTTCGTCTGAAATGACACCCTATCAGGACTCTGGCCAAAAGTAGTGCACTATAAAGGGAATAGGGTGCCATTTTGAATGCAGGCCCTATGTGTGTTTCTGCTCCTGAGTACACTTGTTTAAGCTGAGTTGTCGATATCACCTCCATGCAAAAATGAAACATTATTTATTGCAAATATGAACCGGACTGGCTCTGTTTTTGTCACAGAAACACGCATGAACACACACACACACACACACACACACACACACACACACACACACACACACACTGCTACATAGAGGAGGATAGGATAGGATAGTGTGTATCAGTGAATCACAGGGAACAGAGCCTTCTGTGCTGAGCTAACCAGGACAAGGTCAGAGTCACACCACTGATAACACACTTTATAACAATGCCCTAGGTGAACACACACACACACACAAATACACACGTCTGTGTCGTCATTCAGTGTGAAAAACGTACAGTTCACGAGGCCAGATGTGAACACAGACTAGGATTACTGATTACATCACACACACACACACACACGCTACACTTCCTGTGTTTTGGGGTCAGATTGAACCGGAGCACCAGTGATAATACCTCTGATGTCAGTGTTTATTTTGCTACAGTTAGGGAAACACGGCTGGAGACGGGGAGAGAGTAGATGATTCCTGTGTGTGTGTGTGTGTGTGTGTGTGTGTGTGTGTGTGTGTGTGTGTGTGCGTGTGTGTGTGCGTGCGTGCGTGCGTGCGTGCGTGCGTGCGTGCGTGCGTGTGTTGGGTGGTGTTTGAACATTTGACAGAAATGTCGGGGCAGTTTGCTAGTCATTTTACTTGACATTAAAAACATTGGGACTTTTTAATAATTATTATTAATATTAACCAATATTAACCAAACCAATTTGTATTTATTACAGAAAATTGATAGCACAACATAGCACAATAAATAAACCAAGATAAACACGTTCCAGAAACGTTTCTGTGTTTTAACAAAAGTTATTGCTAGAACTACAGAGAGGGAGTGTTAGTCTGATGTATAGACCACATATGAACAAACACATCTGAAATGACACCCCAGTGTGCTGCGTTACTATTGGCCAGAGACACATACTATGTAGTGTTTGCCCCATCTGTCCTTTGTAGTGCACTATATATGGTAGGGTGTCATTAGAGATGCAGAGGTCTAGACGTTAAAAAGGGAAGGACCATGCTGCCAGAGATATGGAACCTGGAGTCATAGAAACAGTACACATCCTCTGCTACAGATGCGGATCAAACAGGAAATTAATAATGTTGTCTTAACGTTTTTAGTTGTAGTTCTCTTTGTCAAAACATAATATATTCATTACTGCCACTCAAGCCCTCTAGGGGCTCGATTCAATCCGCAGCGCTAAAGATCTGTGCTATAGAGCGTCAGCAATGTAAAGGCAATGTTCCCGCGTTAGCAGAGACTGCATTCACGGTCAACGCTGCATACAGTATAAATGGGTTAGCTGACAACGTCACAAGAAACGATGTGCGCGCTTCCATGGGGCAGAAGTCAGCGTGTTGTTGTGATTCTGGATGGCCAGATTGCTAGCAAGAATGACAAGAAACTGCCATGTAAGAAATCGTAAGTAGCTCGTTTCATCTTGTTCTTGATACCGTGTCTTGTTTTGAGGTGATTTGGCTGTCACTTCTATGCTAGTATGGCTAAGATTCGCTAACCAACAACTGTAGCGATGTATTTGTGAGACAAGAAGTGCTCATTGTGTACATGTATGCGTTCAATAAACATGGGAGACAAACTATAGTTTACATCTTGTCAACAATCTAAGCCAACCCTGTCTGTTTTGCTCCATAGTTCTGCACGGGTCAGTTTTGTTGCTAAACGACCAACTCGTTTATGTCGGCTCAATTGGAAATTACCTTTAAATCGAAATTGCGCTAAAATGCTGAACTTGTGCGATACGGATTGAATCGAGCCCTAGGTTTCATACGGCCTTCATTGTAAAACAAAGAACCCTAACCCTAACCCTAGCCTTCATTGTAGAACAAAGAACCCTAACCCTAACCCTAACACTAGTCTTCATTGTAGAACAAAGAACCCTAACCCTAGCCTTCATTGTAAAACAAAGAACCCTAACCCTAACCCTAACCCTAGTCTTCATTGTAGAACAAAGAATCCTAACCCTAGCCTTCATTGTAGAACAAAGAACCCTAACCCTAACCCTAACCCTAGCCTTCATTGTAGAACAAAGAACCCTATTCCTAGCCTTCATTGTAGAACAAAGAACCCTAACCCTAGCCTTCATTGTAGAACAAAGAACCCTAACCCTAGCCTTCATTGTAGAACAAAGAACCCTAACCCTAGCCTTCATTGTAGAACAAAGAACCCTAACCCTAGCCTTCATTGTAAAATAAAGAACTCTAACCCTAACCCTAGCCTTCATTGTAGAACAAAGATATGAAAATAAGTCCTTCATCAGAGCAGGGTTGTCTCGATCAGGACCCCTTGGTTTCTCTTCAGGCACCAGGTTAGACGTCACTCTGAGTTACTCAACACTGGTGTGTGTCTGTGTGTGTGTGTGTGTGTGCATGTGTGTGTGTGTGTGCATGCATGTACTTCATGTGTGTCTAAACATGGGCACTCTTGGCGTGGTTAGTGGAGGGTGGAACAGGGTTGCCAGGCCCCTGTCCTTTGGAGTAGTAGAACCTGTTGTTGTCATGGTGATTGTAGTGTTGGGACGGTTCAGTAGAACAGCAGGTGATCATGGCCCCTCCCAGGAGACAGAAGGCCGTGCCCACCCAGCCAGCGTACAGGCTGAACCCAAACGACATGAGTCCCTGGTCCTGGTGGGCTCCGATAGGAAACCATACTGTCGACACCCCCCCACACAGAGCTATAAAGGAAGGGGAGAGAGAGAGATTTAGATTAACGACCACATTTAATACACATTAAAGGTCCTACTTTTTTCGTCCCTTTTAACTCCGCTTTGTTGGTTAAGGGCTCGTAAGTAAGCATTTCACGGTAAAGTCTACACCTGTTGTGTTCAGCGCATGTGACAAGTAAAATTTGATTTTGATTTGATTATAAACACACACATGTATACTGAACAAACATATAAACGCAACATGCAACGATTTTACTTAGTTACAGTTCATATAAGGAAATCAGTCAATTGAAATAAATTAATTAGGCCTTAATCTATGGATTTCACATGACTGGGCAGGGGCGCAGCCATGGGTGGGCATGGGATAGAATAGGCCCACCCACTTGGGAGCCAGGGGCAGCCAATCAAAATGAGTTTTTCCCCACAAAAAGGCTATATTAAAAGCAGAAATACTCCTCAGTTTCATCAGCTGTCCAGGAGGCTGGTCTCAGACGATCCTGCAGGTGAAGAAGCCAGATGTGGGGGTCCTGGGCTGGCGCGGTTACATGTGGTCTTTAGTTGTGAGGCCGGTTGGATGTACTGCCAAATTTAATAAAACGACGTTGGAGGCGGCTTATATGGTAGAGAAATGAACATTCAATTCTCTGGCAACAGTGGTGGACATTCCTGCAGTCAGCATGCATATTGCACGCTCCCTCACAACTTGAGACATCTGTGGTATTGTTATGTGTGACAAATCTGCACATTTTAGAGTGGCCTTTTATTGTCCCCAGCACAAGGTGCACCTGTGTAATGATCATGCTGTTTAATCAGCTTCTTGACATGCCACACCTGTCAGCTGGATGGTTTATCTTGGCAAAAAGAGAAATACTCACTAACAGGGATGTACAGTGAGGGTAAAAAATATTTGATCCCCTGCTATATACATGCCCACTGACAAAGAAATGATCAGTCTATAATTTTAATGGTAGGTTTATTTGAACAGTGAGAGACAGAAAAACAACAAAAAAATCCAGAAAAACGCATGTCAAAAATGTTATAAATTGATTTGCATTTTAATGAGGGAAATAAGTATTTGACCCCCTGTCACGGGTGTCGTGTGTGGAGGACCAAGGCGCAGCAGGTTGCGTGCTCATCATAATTTATTTATATGAAAACACGAAAAAACAAGAAAAACAAAGAACGACAGGAACAGTTTTGCAGGCTAACTAAAAGCAGTGCAAAAACAACTACCCACAATACGACAGGTGAAAACAAGCTCCCTAAATATGACTCTCAATAAGGAACAACGATGTACAGCTGTTCCTGATTGAGAGCTACACCAGGCCAACAAAGAATTACAAATACTAGAACAGCCCCTAGAAATACAAAACACAAGAACATACCCAACACCCTGGAACACATAAATCAAATAACCCCTCTACAATACACACACACCAATAATCCCCAAAACACTCTACACAAAATATCCCTCTTATCTAAACATATACACAAAACCATGAAAACAAATACCCTCTGCCACGTCCTGACCAAGCTACAATAACAAATAGACCCCTATACTGGTCAGGACGTGACACCCCCTCTCAATCAGAAAGATTTCTGGCTCCCAGGTGTCTTTTATACAGATCTCAGTTTGTTACCTGTATAAAAGACACCTGTCCACAGAAGCAATCAATCAATCAGATTCCAAACTCTCCACAATGGCCAAGACCAAAGAGCTCTCCAAGGATGTCAGGGACAAGATTGTAGACCTACACAAGGCTGGAATGGGCTACAAGACCATCGCCAAACTGCTTGGTGAGAAGGTGACAACAGTTGGTGCGATTATTCGCAAATGGAAGAAACACAAAAGAACTGTCAATCTCCCTTGGCCTGGGTCTCCATGCAAGATCTCACCTCGTGGAGTTGCAATGATCATGAGAACGGTGAGGAATCAGCCCAGAACTACACGGGAGGATCTTGTCAATGATCTCAAGGCAGCTGGGACCATAGTCACCAAGAAAACAATTGGTAACACACTACGCCGTGAAGGACTGAAATCCTGCAGCGCCCGCAAGTTCCCCCTGCTCAAGAAAGCACATATACATGCCCGTCTGAAGTTTGCCAATGAACATCTGAATGACAACTGGGTGAAAGTGTTGTGGTCAGATGAGACCAAAATGGAGCTCTTTGGCATCAACTCAACTCGCTGTGTTAGGAGGAAGAGGAATGCTGCCTATGAACCCAAGAACACCATCCCCACCGTCAAACATGGAGGTGGAAACTGGGTTTCTGTACAGCACTTTGAGAAATCAGCAGATGTAAGTAGGGCTATATAAATACATTTTATTTGATTTGAAACATTATGCTTTGGGGGTGTTTTTCTGCTAAGGGGACAGGACAACTTCACCGCATCAAAGGGATGATGGACGGGGCCATGTACCGTCAAATCTTGGGTGAGAACCTCCTTCCCTCAGCCAGGGCATTGAAAATGGGTCGTGGATGGGTATTCCAGCATGACAATGACCCAAAACACACGGCCAAGGCAACAAAGGAGTGGCTCACGAAGAAGCACATTAAGGTCCTGGAGTGGCCTAGCCAGTCTCCAGACCTTAATCCCATAGAAAATCTGTGGAGGGAGCTGAAGGTTTGAGTTGCCAAACGTCAGCCTCGAAACCTTAATGACTTGGAGAAGATCTGCAAAGAGGAGTGGGACAAAATCCCTCCTGAGATGTGTGCAAACCTGGTGGCCAACTACAAGAAACGTCTGACCTCTGTGATTGCCAACAAGGGTTTTGCCACCAAGTACTAAGTCATGTTTTGCAGAGGGGTCAAATACTTATTTTCCTCATTAAAATGCAAATCATTTTATAACATTTTTGACATGTGTTTTTGTGGATTTTGTTGTTGTTATTCTGTCTCTCATTGTTCAAATAAACCTACTATTAAAATTATAGACTGATCATTTCTTTGTCAGTGGGCAAACGTACAAAATCAGCAGGGGATCAAATACTTTTTTCCCTCACTGTAAACAGATTTGTGTACAAAATATTAGAGAAATAATATTTTTGTACATACAGAGCATTTCTGGGATCTTTTATTTCAGGTCATGAAACATGGGACCAACACTTTGCATGTTGCGTCACACACACACACACACACACACACACACACACACACACACACACACACACACACACACACACACACACACACACACACACACACACACACACACACATACATACATACACACATACGATGGACATCATGAGGAACAGGGTGTTGGAAAACTGGACAGTGAAAAGCAGATCAAACACATTTCATATTGTGTCAAACAACAAACGGGAAAATATTTTCCAGCAGGAGGGAACAGTGTGGACAAGGTGGGTGGGGAGGAATGGTGTTCTGGGTGATGGGTTGAACTGTAGGGAATTGTGTGTGTGCATGTGTGGGTGGGTGTCTGTGGGAGTTAGGGGAGGGAGGAAGGGGAGAGACGGAGGGCTGGGAGGGGTGTGAGGGAGGGAGGATGGGGGGGTTAAGGGTCAAGGTTAGGCCTGGGGCTGGGGTTGTTGTATGACTGTATGTTGTAATGTGTGTGCAAACATCTGTCTCTGTGGTCAAGTGTGTGTGTATGTGTGTGTGTGTGTGTGTGTGTGTGTGTGTGTGTGTGTGTGTGTGTGTGTGTGTGTGTGTGTGTGTGTGTGTGTGTGTGTGTGTGTGTGTGTGTGTGTGTGTGTGTGTGTGTGTGTGTGTGTGTGCGCGTGTGTGTGTGTATGTGTGTGTCTGTCTGTCTGTCCGTGTGTGTGTGTGTCCGTGTGTCCGTGTGTGTTTGTGTGCGTGTGCGTGTGCGTGTGTGTCTGTCTGTCTGTCCGTGTGTGTGGGTCCGTGTGTGTGTGTTTGTGTGCGTGTGTATGTGTGTGTGTCCAGACTTACCCACTAGCAGTATGAGAACCCCCCCAAGTAGGGATCGTTTGTTCTTGGCTGACTGAGGCTCGTCCCCCAGAGAGATGCAGGGCATGGCTGTTAGGACCATCCCCGCTGCAGGCAGCCCCAGGAGGGATCCAGTTATCATCAACGCCCTCGACGTCTGGATGTATGCTGTACACAGACACACAGAGACAAAGAGATAAACAGTATGGCCTGAAATGTGCCATAGTAATCTTGGTTGATTCTAATAGGAAAGATATCCAGGCCTTGAGTTTGAGATTAGCTGTTGTAGACTATCGGTTTAGGCTTGGGACAAACAACACCCTTTAGCTGTGAAATATTCCCGATATATCATAACCTCATGGTCGGAGTACACAGCCACATAGACGCAGCAGTCTGCACAGACCTGTTATTTCTTATTTATTAACCTCAATATAGTAGTATCATCTATCTATAGTAGAGTAGAGTATAGTGGTGTATAGTAGAGTGTAGTATAATATAGAATATTATAGTATAGTATAATATACTATGGTATCGTGGAGTATATTAGAGTATAGTGCAGTATAGTATAGTGGAGTATAGTAGAGTGTAGTCATATTTAGTAGAGTTGAGTATAGTATAATAGAGTATAGTATATTAGCGTGTAGTATAATGTAGTACAGTATAGTGTAGTATTGTAGAGTGTAGTATTTTATAGCATAGTATAGTTGAGTATAGTATAGTGGAGTATAGTAGAGCATAGTAGATTGTAGTACAATATAGTATAATATAGTATAATATATTATAGTATAGTATATTGGAGTATGGTAGAGTACAGTATAATATAGTATAGTATAAATAGTCATGTTCTATTACCTTTAATATAGTATTATTATGTATTGCTGTATAGTATATTATAGTAGAGTATAGTATAGTATTATACAGTAGAGTAATGTTCTATTACCCGGTAGGTCCAATATCTGTGTCAGTGATATACAGTGATAGAGTGGGGTTGATATGACACATTCAGCCCACAGGCCTTTAGCTCCTAACTCGTCCATCTTCTTGCAGGTGTTCATGCCGTATTTACACGTCATTACCCAGTCGTTGGTGGCCGTGGCGATAAGGATCCCGACCCAGCCGATACAACTCATCAAAAAACCGCTGAGCTGGAGACAGCTGTTCGCCATGGCAATAAGAGGTAGGGTAGTCCTAGTGTAGAATAGTCTTCAAAAACTGTTTATAGAAACGTAAAATGGTCCAGGCAGTCAGAGTGACTCAAGACGGTGAATAGGACAGTCCACAGCCCAACTAGTCCAAAAACAACTGATGGTACTTTAAAGATACTTTGAAGCTTGTGTGAAAAAACACTGTGTGAAGTTAGTGTGAGTTTTCGAGTAGAATATTCCTCAAGAAGTAATCCTAGAAATGTGTGTTGTCTCTCCTTGGTCTGTTGTGTAGTCCTGTCAGTTTGGAGAGTCTCCACTTCTAAAGAAAAGCTTCAGCACTTTTCCATTAGTTTTATAGAAGAGAAAGGTCTGAAAAAAACTACCTGGAAACTTCTAACCAATCGGAGGGATGGAGAGAAATATAAAAACATCTCTCTCTCTCTCTCTCTCTCTCTCTCTCTCTCTCTCTCTCTCTCTCTCTCTCTCTCTCTCTCTCTCTCTCTCAAAATGATTTGTAAAGTGTTAGTGCCCTCTCCTGGCCATTAAAAATCATGTCAGTTCCAGGTGTGTCCACCGGGGGGCAACCTAGTGCTGCCTCTGGTACTTCAGGCATGAGGAGGGTACAACTTATTGGTCCGCATGTTCAGCAACCTTCATAGGCTCCTGCTCAGTAGTCTGAAGGGACTTCAGCAGAATTACTCATTCGCTTAATGGAGTAGTCATCCCACAGGGGAGTTAGGGAGACAGAGACAGGAAGAGGGAGAAGAAGGAGAGAGAGTGGCAGGAAGAAGGAGGAGAAGAGAGAGGAAGATAAAGAATGATGATGTAGTAGGAGCAAGGCATCATGGGAACGGGAATATTATGGTAATGAGGATGATCAGAATGCCAGGATGACAGTGAAGGATGATGGGATTTCAGCTCTCCTGGTGCGTGTGTGTGCGCGTGTGTGTGCTTGCGCGCGTGTGCGGTCTTTAAATCAGAGAGTGGAGGAGAAGGAGCGTAGTGAAGTGACTCTTAGTCTTTCACTATGACAGCTCTGTCACTAGAGCAGAGTGGCTGTCATCAGGAGGAGGGCTGCTTTCTAGCAACACAGTCATTATGAAATTAAACATTACTGAAACTTAGGTATGAAGGACAAGCAAGACATCCATTAAATACTGTGAGTATTGAAATGTGCTGTGTATTATAACTTGGCCAATGGTATGTGTCTGTATTTTGCCTATTTACATATTCACCTTTTAAGGCTTGGAATCTACAGGTGTGGGTGTCTTTAGAGTTGTGGCTTATCAGAATAGGAGCCTCGTAACGTTTTACTAAAACATTTGAGTCACCTTGACTTCGATGACATTAGGCTTACTATGAATTAAATGACCAGGTTTCTCCCCTTCACAATTGGACTGTTTCTTGAACTGTTACCTTTCAAGAACAGAAGCCAGAGGAGGCTGGTAAGACTGTGGATTATAGTTGTATTTAGAATTGAGCTAATAACAGCTATTTCATTCATATGGGGTTAAATCATTCCACAATGTAGCTAATACCTGTTAATCAAAACTAGTGCAACCGTCATAGAGATGATATTATTATTATGCAGCATGTAGGAAGCAACCATCCTAGAGATGATATTATCATTATGCAGCATGTAGGTCTATATAGGAAGTAACCATCCTAGAGATGATATTATCATTATGCAGCATGTAGGTCTATATAGGAAGTAACCATCCTAGAGATGATATTATCATTATGCAGCATGTAGGCCTATATAGGAAGTAACCATCCTAGAGATGATATTATCATTATGCAGCATGTAGGAAGCAACCATCCTAGAGATGATATTATCATTATGCAGCATGTAGGTCTATATAGGAAGTAACCATCCTAGAGATGATATTATCAATATGCAGCATGTAGGAAGTAACCATCCTAGAGATGATATTATCAATATGCAGCATGTAGGAAGTAACCATCCTAGAGATGATATTATCATTATGCAGCATGTAGGCCTATATAGGAAGTAACCATCCTAGAGATGATATTATCATTATGCAGCATGTAGGCCTATATAGGAAGTAACCATCCTAGAGATGATATTATCATTATGCAGCATGTAGGAAGTAACCATCCTAGAGATGATATTATCATTATGCAGCATGTAGGTCTATATAGGAAGTAACCATCCTAGAGATGATATTATCATTATGCAGCATGTAGGTCTATATAGGATGTAACCATCCTAGAGATGATATTATCATTATGCAGCATGTAGGTCTATATAGGAAGTAACCATCCTAGAGATGATATTATCATTATGCAGCATGTAGGAAGTAACCATCCTAGAGATGATATTATCAATATGCAGCATGTAGGTCTATATAGGAAGTGACCATCCTAGAGATGATATTATCAATATGCAGCATGTAGGTCTATATAGGAAGTAACCATCCTAGAGATGATATTATCATTATGCAGCATGTAGGCCTATATAGGAAGTAACCATCCTAGAGATGATATTATCATTATGCAGCATGTAGTAAGTAACCATCCTAGAGATGATATTATCATTATGCAGAATGTAGGCCTATATAGGAAGTAACCATCCTAGAGATGATATTATCATTATGCAGCATATAGGAAGTAACCATCCTAGAGATGATATTATCATTATGCAGCATGTAGGTCTATATAGGAAGTAACCATCCTAGAGATGATATTATCATTATGCAGCATGTAGGTCTATATAGGAAGTAACCAACCTAGAGATGATATTATCATTATGCAGCATGTAGGTCTATATAGGAAGTAACCATCCTAGAGATGATATTATCATTATGCAGCATGTAGGTCTATATAGGAAGTAACCATCCTAGAGATGATATTATCATTATGCATCATGTAGGTCTATATAGGAAGTAACCATCCTAGAGATGATATTATCATTATGCAGCATGTAGGTCTATATAGGAAGTAACCATCCTAGAGATGATATTATCATTATGCAGCATGTAGGTCTATATAGGAAGTAACCATCCTAGAGATGATATTATCATTATGCAGCATGTAGGTCTATATAGGAAGTAACCATCCTAGAGATGATATTATCATTTTGCAACATGTAGGTCTATATAGGAAGTAACCATCCTAGAGATGATATTATAATTATGCAGCATGTAGGTCTATATAGGAAGTAACCATCCTAGAGATGATATTATCATTATGCAGCATGTAGGTCTATATAGGAAGTAACCATCCTAGAGATGATATTATCATTATGCAGCATGTTGGAAGTAACCATCCTAGAGATGATATTATCATTATGCAGCATGTAGGTCTATATAGGAAGTACCCATCCTAGAGATGATATTATCATTATGCAGCATGTAGGCCTATATAGGAAGTAACCATCCTAGAGATGATATTATCATTATGCAGCATGTAGGTCTATATAGGAAGTAACCATCCTAGAGATGATATTATCATTATGCAGCATGTAGGAAGTAACCATCCTAGAGATGATATTATCATTATGCAGCATGTAGGCCTATATAGGATGTAACCATCCTAGAGATGATATTATCATTATGCAGCATGTAGGTCTATATAGGAAGTAACCATCCTAGAGATGATATTACCATTATGCAGCATGTAGGAAGTAACCATCCTAGAGATGATATTATCATTATGCAGCATGTAGGTCTATATAGGAAGTAACCATCCTAGAGATGATATTATCATTATGCAGCATGTAGGCCTATATAGGAAGTAACCATCCTAGAGATGATATTATTATTATGCAGCATGTAGGTCTATATAGGAAGTAACCATCCTAGAGATGATATTATCATTATGCAGCATGTAGGAAGTAACCATCCTAGAGATGATATTATCATTATGCAGCATGTAGGAAGTAACCATCCTAGAGATGATATTATCATTATGCAGCATGTAGGTCTATATAGGAAGTAACCATCCTAGAGATGATATTATCATTATGCAGCATGTAGGAAGTAACCATCCTAGAGATTATATTATCATTATGCAGCATGTAGGTCTATATAGGAAGTAACCATCCTAGAGATGATATTATCATTATGCAGCATGTAGGTCTATATAGGAAGTAACCATCCTAGAGATGATATTATCATTATGCAGCATGTAGGCCTATATAGGAAGTAACCATCCTAGAGATGATATTATCATTATGCAGCATGTAGGTCTATATAGGAAGTAACCATCCTAGAGATGATATTATCATTATGCAGCATGTAGGTCTATATAGGAAGTAACCATCCTAGAGATGATATTATCATTATGCAGCATGTAGGAAGTAACCATCCTAGAGATGATATTATCATTATGCAGCATGTAGGAAGTAACCATCCTAGAGATGATATTATCATTATGCAGCATGTAGGAAGTAACCATCCTAGAGATGATATTATCATTATGCAGCATGTAGGTCTATATAGGAAGTAACCATCCTAGAGATGATATTATCATTATGCAGCATGTAGGCCTATATAGGAAGCAACCATCCTAGAGATGATATTATCATTATGCAGCATGTAGGTCTATATAGGAAGTAACCATCCTAGAGATGATATTACCATTATGCAGCATGTAGGTCTATATAGGAAGTAACCATCCTAGAGATGATATTATCATTATGCAGCATGTAGGAAGTAACCATCCTAGAGATGATATTATCATTATGCAGCATGTAGGTCTATATAGGAAGTAACCATCCTAGAGATGATATTATGATTATGCAGCATGTAGGTCTATATAGGAAGTAAGCATCCTAGAGATGATATTATCATTATGCAGCATGTAGGCCTATATAGGAAGTAACCATCCTAGAGATGATATTATCATTATGCAGCATGTAGGAAGTAACCATCCTAGAGATGATATTATCATTATGCAGCATGTAGGCCTATATAGGAAGTAACCATCCTAGAGATGATATTATCATTATGCAGCATGTAGGAAGTACCCATCCTAGAGATGATATTATCATTATGCAGCATGTAGGAAGTAACCATCCTAGAGATGATATTATCATTATGCAGCATGTAGGCCTATATAGGAAGTAACCATCCTAGAGATGATATTATCATTATGCAGCATGTAGGTCTATATAGGAAGTAACCATCCTAGAGATGATATTATCATTATGCAGCATGTAGGCCTATATAGGAAGTAACCATCCTAGAGATGATATTATCATTATGCAGCATGTAGGAAGTAACCATCCTAGAGATGATATTATCATTATGCAGCATGTAGGAAGTAACCATCCTAGAGATGATATTATCATTATGCAGCATGTAGGCCTATATAGGAAGTAACCATGCCAGAGATGATATTATCATTATGCAGCATGTAGTAAGTAACCATCCTAGAGATGATATTATCATTATGCAGCATGTAGGTCTATATAGGAAGTAACCATCCTAGAGATGATATTATCATTATGCAGCATGTAGTAAGTAACCATTCTAGAGATGATATTATCATTATGCAGCATGTAGGTCTATATAGGAAGTAACCATTCTAGAGATGATATTATCATTATGCAGCATGTAGGAAGTAACCATCCTAGAGATGATATTATCATTATGCAGCATGTAGGTCTATATAGGAAGTAACCATCCTAGAGATGATATTACCATTATGCAGCATGTAGGTCTATATAGGAAGTAACCATCCTAGAGATGATATTATCATTATGCAGCATATAGGTCTATATAGGAAGTAACCATCCTAGAGATGATATTATCATTATGCAGCATGTAGGTCTATATAGGAAGTAACCATCCTAGAGATGATATTATCATTATGCAGCATGTAGGAAGTAACCATCCTAGAGATGATATTATCATTATGCAGCATGTAGGAAGTAACCATCCTAGAGATGATATTATCATTATGCAGCATGTAGGTCTATATAGGAAGTAACCATCCTAGAGATGATATTATCATTATGCAGCATGTAGGCCTATATAGGAAGTAACCATCCTAGAGATGATATTATCATTATGCAGCATGTAGGTCTATATAGGAAGTAACCATCCTAGAGATGATATTATCATTATGCAGCATGTAGGTCTATATAGGAAGTAACCATCCTAGAGATGATATTATCATTATGCAGCATGTAGGCCTATATAGGAAGTAACCATCCTAGAGATGATATTATCATTATGCAGCATGTAGGTCTATATAGGAAGTAACCATCCTAGAGATGATATTATCATTATGCAGCATGTAGGTCTATATAGGAAGTAACCATCCTAGAGATGATATTATCATTATGCAGCATGTAGGTCTATATAGGAAGTAACCATCCTAGAGATGATATTATCATTATGCAGCATGTAGGAAGTAACCATCCTAGAGATGATATTATCATTATGCAGCATGTAGGAAGTAACCATCCTAGAGATGATATTATCATTATGCAGCATGTAGGTCTATATAGGAAGTAACCATCCTAGAGATGATATTATCATTATGCAGCATGTAGGAAGCAACCATCCTAGAGATGATATTATCATTATGCAGCATGTAGGTCTATATAGGAAGTAACCATCCTAGAGATGATATTATCATTATGCAGCATATAGGAAGTAACCATCCTAGAGATGATATTATCATTATGCAGCATATAGGAAGTAACCAACCTAGAGATGATATTATCATTATGCAGCATGTAGGAAGTAACCATCCTAGAGATGATATTATCATTATGCAGCATATAGGAAGTAACCATCCTAGAGATGATATTATCATTATGCAGCATGTAGGTCTATATAGGAAGTAACCATCCTAGAGATGATATTATCATTATGCAGCATGTAGGAAGTAACCATCCTAGAGATGATATTATCATTATGCAGCATGTAGGTCTATATAGGAAGTAACCATCCTAGAGATGATATTATCATTATGCAGCATGTAGGTCTATATAGGAAGTAACCATCCTAGAGATGATATTATCATTATGCAGCATGTAGGTCTATATAGGAAGTAACCATCCTAGAGATGATATTATCATTATGCAGCATGTAGGCCTATATAGGAAGTAACCATCCTAGAGATGATATTATCATTATGCAGCATGTAGGTCTATATAGGAAGTAACCAACCTAGAGATTATATTATCATTATGCAGCATGTAGGAAGTAACCATCCTAGAGATGATATTATCATTATGCAGCATGTAGGCCTATATAGGAAGTAACCAACCTAGAGATTATATTATCATTATGCAGCATGTAGGAAGTAACCATCCTAGAGATGATATTATCATTATGCAGCATGTAGGCCTATATAGGAAGTAACCATCCTAGAGTTGATATTATCATTATGCAGCATATAGGAAGTAACCATCCTAGAGATGATATTATCATTATGCAGCATGTAGGAAGTAACCATCCTAGAGATGATATTATCATTATGCAGAATGTAGGTCTATATAGGAAGTAACCATCCTAGAGATGATATTATCATTATGCAGCATGTAGGTCTATATAGGAAGTAACCATCCTAGAGATGATATTATCATTATGCAGCATGTAGGAAGTAACCATCCTAGAGATGATATTATCATTATGCAGCATGTAGGTCTATATAGGAAGTAACCATCCTAGAGATGATATTATCATTATGCAGCATGTAGGCCTATATAGGAAGTAACCATCCTAGAGATGATATTATCATTATGCAGCATGTAGGTCTATATAGGAAGTAACCATTCTAGAGATGATATTATCATTATGCAGCATGTAGGTCTATATAGGAAGTAACCATTCTAGAGATGATATTATCATTATGCAGCATGTAGGAAGTAACCATCCTAGAGATGATATTATCATTATGCAGCATGTAGGTCTATATAGGAAGTAACCATCCTAGAGATGATATTATCATTATGCATCATGTAGGCCTATATAGGAAGTAACCATCCTAGAGATGATATTATCATTATGCAGCATGTAGGAAGTAACCATTCTAGAGATGATATTATCATTATGCAGCATGTAGGCCTATATAGGAAGTAACCAACCTCGAGATGATATTATCATTATGCAGCATGTAGGAAGTAACCATCCTAGAGATGATATTATCATTATGCAGCATGTAGGAAGTAACCATCCTAGAGTTGATATTATCATTATGCAGCATGTAGGAAGTAACCATCCTAGAGATGATATTATCATTATGCAGCATGTAGGCCTATATAGGAAGTAACCATGCCAGAGATGATATTATCATTATGCAGCATGTAGGCCTATATAGGAAGTAACCATCCTAGAGATGATATTATCATTATGCAGCATGTAGGTCTATATAGGAAGTAACCATCCTAGAGATGATATTATCATTATGCAGCATGTTGGAAGTAACCATCCTAGAGATGATATTATCATTATGCAGCATGTAGGCCTATATAGGAAGTAACCATCCTAGAGATGATATTATCATTATGCAGCATGTAGGTCTATATAGGAAGTAACCATCCTAGAGATGATATTATCATTATGCAGCATGTAGGAAGCAACCATCCTAGAGATGATATTATCATTATGCAGCATGTAGGTCTATATAGGAAGTAACCATCCTAGAGATGATATTATCATTATGCAGCATATAGGAAGTAACCATCCTAGAGATGATATTATCATTATGCAGCATGTAGGAAGTAACCATCCTAGAGATGATATTATCATTATGCAGCATGTATGTCTATATAGGAAGTAACCATCCTAGAGATGATATTATCATTATGCAGCATATAGGAAGTAACCATCCTAGAGATGATATTATCATTATGCAGCATATAGGAAGTAACCATCCTAGAGATGATATTATCATTATGCAGCATGTAGGAAGTAACCAACCTAGAGATGATATTATCATTATGCAGCATGTAGGCCTATATAGGAAGTAACCAACCTAGAGATGATATTATCATTATGCAGCATATAGGAAGTAACCATCCTAGAGATGATATTATCATTATGCAGCATGTAGGTCTATATAGGAAGTAACCATCCTAGAGATGATATTATGATTATGCAGCATGTAGGTCTATATAGGAAGTAACCATCCTAGAGATGATATTATGATTATGCAGCATGTAGGTCTATATAGGATGTAACCATCCTAGAGATGATATTACCATTATGCAGAATGTAGGCCTATATAGGAAGTAACCATCCTAGAGATGATATTATCATTATGCAGCATGTAGGCCTATATAGGAAGTAACCATCCTAGAGATGATATTATCATTATGCAGCATGTAGGAAGTAACCATCCTAGAGATGATATTATCATTATGCAGCATGTAGGAAGTAACCATCCTAGAGATGATATTATCATTATGCAGCATGTAGGTCTATATAGGAAGTAACCATCCTAGAGATGATATTATCATTATGCAGCATGTAGGTCTATATAGGAAGTAACCAACCTAGAGATGGTATTATCATTATGCAGCATGTAGGAAGTAACCATCCTAGAGATGATATTATCATTATGCAGCATGTAGGAAGTAACCATCCTAGAGATGATATTATCATTATGCAGCATGTAGGTCTATATAGGAAGTAACCATCCTAGAGATGATATTATCATTATGCAGCATGTAGGAAGTAACCATCCTAGAGATGATATTATCATTATGCAGCATGTAGGTCTATATAGGAAGTAACCATCCTAGAGATGATATTATCATTATGCAGCATGTAGGCCTATATAGGAAGTAACCATCCTAGAGATGATATTATCATTATGCAGCATGTAGGAAGTAACCATCCTAGAGATGATATTATCATTATGCAGCATGTAGGCCTATATAGGAAGTAACCATGCTAGAGATGATATTATCATTATGCAGCATGTAGGTCTTTATAGGAAGTAACCATCCTAGAGATGATATTATCATTATG
The DNA here is from genome assembly GCF_965601325.2 of Salmo salar. Classification (NCBI taxonomy): domain Eukaryota; kingdom Metazoa; phylum Chordata; class Actinopteri; order Salmoniformes; family Salmonidae; genus Salmo; species Salmo salar. Next base: position 16,003,848 of record NC_138307.1, read on the forward strand.
CAGCATGTAGGAAGTAACCATCCTAGAGATGATATTATCATTATGCAGCATGTAGGAAGTAACCATCCTAGAGATGATATTATCATTATGCAGAATGTAGGAAGTAACCATCCTAGAGATGATATTATCATTATGCAGCATGTAGGTCTATATAGGAAGTAACCATCCTAGAGATGATATTATCATTATGCAGCATGTAGGTCTATATAGGATGTAACCATCCTAGAGATGATATTATCATTATGCAGCATGTAGGTCTATATAGGAAGTAACCATCCTAGAGATTATATTATCATTATGCAGCATGTAGGAAGTAACCATCCTAGAGATGATATTATCATTATGCAGCATGTAGGTCTATATAGGAAGTACCCATCCTAGAGATGATATTATCATTATGCAGCATGTAGGAAGTAACCATCCTAGAGATGATATTATCATTATGCAGCATGTAGGCCTATATAGGAAGTAACCATCCTAGAGATGATATTATCATTATGCAGCATGTAGGAAGTAACCATCCTAGAGATGATATTATCATTATGCAGCATGTAGGTCTATATAGGAAGTAACCATCCTAGAGATGATATTATCATTATGCAGCATGTAGGAAGTAACCATCCTAGAGATGATATTATCATTATGCAGCATGTAGGTCTATATAGGAAGTAACCATCCTAGAGATGATATTATGATTATGCAGCATGTAGGTCTATATAGGAAGTAACCATCCTAGAGATGATATTATCATTATGCAGCATGTAGGAAGTAACCATCCTAGAGATGATATTATCATTATGCAGCATGTAGGTCTATATAGGAAGTAACCATCCTAGAGATGATATTATCATTATGCAGCATGTAGGCCTATATAGGAAGTAACCATCCTAGAGATGATATTATCATTATGCAGCATGTAGGTCTATATAGGAAGTAACCATCCTAGAGATGATATTATCATTATGCAGCATGTAGGCCTATATAGGAAGTACCCATCCTAGAGATGATATTATCATTATGCAGCATGTAGGTCTATATAGGAAGTAACCATCCTAGAGATGATATTATCATTATGCAGCATGTAGGTCTATATAGGAAGTAACCATCCTAGAGATGATATTATCATTATGCAGCATGTAGGTCTATATAGGAAGTAACCATCCTAGAGATGATATTATCATTATGCAGCATGTAGGAAGTAACCATCCTAGAGATGATATTATCATTATGCAGCATGTAGGCCTATATAGGAAGTAACCAACCTCGAGATGATATTATCATTATGCAGCATGTAGGAAGTAACCATCCTAGAGATGATATTATCATTATGCAGCATGTAGGAAGTAACCATCCTAGAGATGATATTATGATTATGCAGCACGTAGGCCTATATAGGAAGTAACCATCCTAGAGATGATATTATCATTATGCAGCATGTAGGTCTATATAGGAAGTAACCAACCTAGAGATGATATTACCATTATGCAGCATGTAGGTCTATATAGGAAGTAACCATCCTAGAGATGATATTACCATTATGCAGCATGTAGGTCTATATAGGAAGTAACCATCCTAGAGATGATATTATCATTATGCAACATGTAGGAAGTAACCATCCTAGAGATGATATTATCATTATGCAGCATGTAGGTCTATATAGGAAGTAACCATCCTAGAGATGATATTACCATTATGCAGCATGTAGGCCTATATAGGAAGTAACCATCCTAGAGATGATATTATCATTATGCAGCATATAGGAAGTAACCATCCTAGAGATGATATTATCATTATGCAACATGTAGGAAGTAACCATCCTAGAGATGATATTATCATTATGCAGCATGTAGGTCTATATAGGAAGTAACCATCCTAGAGATGATATTATCATTATGCAGCATGTAGGAAGTACCCATCCTAGAGATGATATTATCATTATGCAGAATGTAGGAAGTAACCATCCTAGAGATGATATTATCATTATGCAGCATGTAGTAAGTAACCATCCTAGAGATGATATTACCATTATGCAGCATGTAGGTCTATATAGGAAGTAACCATCCTAGAGATGATATTATCATTATGCAGCATGTAGGTCTATATAGGAAGTAACCATCCTAGAGATGATATTATGATTATGCAGCATGTAGGTCTATATAGGAAGTAACCATCCTAGAGATGATATTATCATTATGCAGCATGTAGGTCTATATAGGAAGTAACCATCCTAGAGATGATATTATCATTATGCAGCATGTAGGTCTATATAGGAAGTAACCATCCTAGAGATGATATTATCATTATGCAGCATGTAGGAAGTAACCATCCTAGAGATGATATTATCATTATGCAGCATGTAGGTCTATATAGGAAGTAACCATCCTAGAGATGATATTATCATTATGCAACATGTAGGTCTATATAGGAAGTAACCATCCTAGAGATGATATTATCATTATGCGGCATGTAGGTCTATATAGGAAGTAACCATCCTAGAGATGATATTATCATTATGCAGCTTGTAGGAAGTAACCATCCTAGAGATGATATTATCATTATGCAGCATGTAGGTCTATATAGGAAGTAACCATCCTAGAGATGATATTATGATTATGCAGCATGTAGGCCTATATAGGAAGTAACCATCCTAGAGATGATATTATCATTATGCAGCATGTAGGTCTATATAGGAAGTAACCATCCTAGAGATGATATTATCATTATGCAGCATGTAGGTCTATATAGGAAGTAACCATCCTAGAGATGATATTATCATTATGCAGCATGTAGGCCTATATAGGAAGTAACCATCCTAGAGATGATATTATCATTATGCAGCATGTAGGTCTATATAGGAAGTAACCATCCTAGAGATGATATTATCATTATGCAGCATGTAGGAAGTAACCATCCTAGAGATGATATTATCATTATGCAGCATGTAGGTCTATATAGGAAGTAACCATCCTAGAGATGATATTATGATTATGCAGCATGTAGGAAGTAACCATCCTAGAGATGATATTATCATTATGCAGAATGTAGGTCTATATAGGAAGTAACCATCCTAGAGATGATATTATCATTATGCAGCATGTAGGTCTATATAGGAATTAACCATCCTAGAGATGATATTATCATTTTGCAACATGTAGGAAGTAACCATACTAGAAATTATATTATCATTATGCAGCATGTAGGCCTATATAGGAAGTAACCATCCTAGAGATGATATTATCATTATGCAGCATGTAGGAAGTAACCATCCTAGAGATGATATTATCATTATGCAGAATGTAGGAAGTAACCATCCTAGAGATTATATTATCATTATGCAGCATGTAGGAAGTAACCATCCTAGAGATGATATTATCATTATGCAGCATGTAGGCCTATATAGGAAGTAACCATCCTAGAGATGATATTATCATTATGCAGCATGTAGGCCTATATAGGAAGTAACCATCCTAGAAATGATATTATCATTATGCAGCATGTTGGCCTATATAGGAAGTAACCATCCTTGAGATGATATTATCATTATGCATCATGTAGGCCTATATAGGAAGTAAAACGTTCCAGCTGTCATCTCTCTCTCTCTCTCCTTCTATTCACTTACTCCCTCTATTAATATTCTGTTTCCTAACTGCTTAAGGTAGCCCCCCTCACTCTCAGCTTTGTCGTTCAAACCTCCCGTCGCCTGGTAAATAATCTTCTATCGCTTCTTTACATGATCTACCACAGTAGAGAGGAGGAGAGGAGGAGGGAGAGAAAAGAGGAAGGCAATGGGAAATGAGGAGAGGAGGAGGAAATGCGGAGGGAGGGAGGGAGGGAGGGAGGGAGGGAGGGAGGGAGGGAGGGAGGGAGGGAGGGAGGGAGGGAGGGAGGGAGGGACTGACGGAAAGGTGAGCGGGTGTTAGACTTGACATTAATTTACTACAGTTAGAACTTCAGCAGAACAGTCGGGGGATTGAATCAGAGGAATGTGAAATATAACAGCAACTAAAAACTGTCTCTGCCACTTAAATCACATATGAGAAAGGAACTCACTAAAACATCAAAGTCATTAAAAAAGTGGGCAGTGAACACACACACTGTAAAGCCTGTCGTTAGAATTAGACCAAGGTGCAGCGGAGGATGTGTATTCATTATTAAAGATTTTAATGAACAAAGACACTCTATACAAAACACGAAAAGAAACGACAGCAAACAGTCCTGTCTGGTCCCAAATGAACGCAATAGAAAATAATCACCCACAAAACCCAAAGAAAAAACAGGCTACTTATGTGTGACTCCCAATCAGCAACAACGAACTACAGCTGTGCCTGATTGGGAGCCACACACGGCCAAACCAACGACACCAGCCAACATAGAAAAATGAACATAGAATGCCCACCCAATGTAACACCCTGGCCTAACCAAAATAAAGAACAAAAAACCCCTCTCTATGGCCAGGGCGTTACAGTACCCCCCCCAAAGGTGCGGACTCCGGCCGCAAAACCTGACTCTGAAGGGGAGGGTCCGGGTGGGCCTTCCTATGGCGGCGGCTCAGGTGCGGGACGTGGCCTCCGCTCCACCCTCGGCTTCGCCCACTTAGGTGACGCCCCTGGCTGCGCCGGAGGACTGGCGGGCGACCCTGGCTGCGCCCGGCTGGCGGGCGTCCCTGGCTGCGCCCGGCTGGCGGGCGGCCCTGGCGGCTCCGGGCTGGCGGATGGCTCTGGCGGCTCCGGGCTGGCGGGCGGCTCTGGCGGCTCTGGTGCAGGATTCACCAGGCTGGGGAGACATGAAGGAGGCCTGGCCCTGGGCGCAGGATTCACCAGGCTGGGGAGACATGAAGGAGGCCTGGCCCTGGGCGCAGGACTCACCAAGCAGGCGAGCGGCTGTGGCGGCTCCGGGCCGGTGGGCGGCTCTGGCGGCTCCGGGCCGGCGGGCGGCTCCGGCGGCTCCGGACAGGCGGGCGGCTTCGGACAGGCGGGCGGCTCCGGCGGCTCCGGACTGGCGGGCGGCTCTGGCGGCTCCGGACTGGCGGGCGGCTCTGACGGCTCCGGACTGGCGGGTGGCTCTGGCGGCTCTGGCCCAGGATTCACCAGGCTGGGGAGACATGAAGGAGGCCTGGCTCTGGGCGCAGGCACAGGACTCACCAGGCTGGGGAGACACACTGGAGGCCTGGTCCGTGGAGGAGGCACAGGACTGACCAGGATGGGCAGACCCACTGGAGGCCTGGTCCTGGGAGGAGGCACAGGATAGACCAGGCTGGAGAGACCCACTGGAGGCCTGGTCCGAGGAGGAGGCACAGGATAAACCGGGCTGTGGGGGAGCACTGGAGTTCTGGTCCGTAGCCTAGCCACCCATACTCCAGGCTGAATACCCACTTTGGCCCGGCACGGGCGGAGCGCAGGCATTGGGCGAACTGAGCCCTCCCAGCGCCCTGGAGACACAGTGCGCAGAGCCGGCGCCTGATAGCCTGGACCGAAACGGCGCACTGGAGACCAGACATGCTGAGCTGGCACAATCCGTCCTGGCTCGATGCCCGCTCTCGCATGGCACTTGCAGGGGGCTGGCATGTAGCGCTCCGGGCTATCAACGCGTACTGGGGACACCGTGCGCTTTACCGCATAACACGGTGCCTGACCAGTACTGCGCTGCCTCCTGTAAGCACGGGGAGTTGGCCCAGAATTAAATCCTGGCTCTGCCACACTCCCCGTGTGCCCCCGCCAAAACATTTTTAGGGCTGCCTCTCGTGTCCGTCACGCTCCCTTGCCTCAAACCAGCGCCTCTCCGCTCTCGCAGCCTCGATCTCCCACTGCGGGCGGCGATACTCCCCAGCTTGAGCCCATGGTCCTTTACCGTCCAATATCTCCTCCCATGTCCACGACTCCCGATAACTCTTCTCCTGGTTCTTCTCCTTCCTCCGCTGCTTGGTCCGTATTTTGGAGGGTGATTCTGTAACGCCTGTCATTAGAATTATAGACTAAGGTGCAGCGGAGGATGTGTATTCATTATTAAAGATTTTAATGAACAAAAACACTCTATACAAAACACGAAAAGAAACGACAGCAAACAGTCCTGTCTGGTCCCAAATGAACACAACAGAAAATAATCACCCACAAAACCCAAAGGAAAAACAGGCTACTTATGTGTGACTCCCAATCAGCAACAACGAACTACAGCTGTGCCTGATTGGGAGCCACACACGGCCAAACCAACGACACCAGCCAACATAGAAAAATTAACATAGAACGCCCACCCAATGTAACACCCTGGCCTAACCAAAATAAAGAACAAAAAACCCCTCTCTATGGCCAGGGCGTTACACACACACACACACACACACACACACACACACACACACACACACACAGTGAGATATCCCATTCTTCTGGTCTCAGAGGGTTTATACTGTAGACAGAGGGAGAAGCTAAAAGCCACATTGTGCTGTAGTGACATCTTCAAACCCAGTGCAGCTAGCACAACCGTTTCAGTCAGGTAGAGTCAGTCCATCAGGCAGGCTAGGGCAGGCCAAGGTTCACACCACTTCACGTCTCAAGGCAGGTGAACGTCCCTGCATGATGCCTACTAGTGCTCAATACAAATCTGACTGCTACAGGTGTCGGATCTTAATTTGATCACCCTGTTGCAGGAGAACTTTAAAGTGAGGTTTAAAAAGGCTTCTGAAGTTTGTAATTTCCACTTTAAAATGAAAAATGGATCAACCCCAACAAAAACGTCTGTCAATCATTTAATCCATATAATAATTCACATTTCCTGTTGCTGCAGGATTATCTTCCTGCTGTAGCAAACTGGCTCAAATTAAGATCCTACATCCGTACCAGTGGCATGGCCTTATTTCTATTACAGCATATTGGATAACTGTCATTCATATTCCATTCACCCAGCTCAGTGTAACAGTTTAGGCTACTACATGATACTCGAATTTACCCTATACTCATATATCCTACAACCTATCCTAACCTATCCTACAAATTAAAGTTTATAACGTACTGTAGGTGCACAGTTCAAGAGACAAATTAAAGTAATCAAGGCGACAGACAGTGACAGATTCAGTACCACCTTGCACACTCTTGCCTGCATCTAGCTGATCTGGGTGGATAATTATTAGTCCAAACAGTTGCAAAATGTTCCGTTTCACAACTAAAACGACAGTTTCTATTGGACAAAATCAGGTAGGTCCATTCCCGTTTCGTTCCGCTTTCTTCCGTTTAAGAAACGTTTTGCAACAGAATCGGCTGAATGAATGCCCCTCTGATCACCCACACACACAGTTCACGTTCATAGCAAACCACATAGCAAACAGCACGATCACTTTGCTCGTTGTATAATTCCTTCTCGCATCTACGCGTTCTCCTTCTCCAACTTTTCCCCCCCCAACACAACAGCTGTCTGTGACCTCGTGAAAAAACCTCTCCAAGCCAAACCTTCATATCATAACCTCGCTACACAGCCTACATCTTTGTCACCATATTAGCTAACTTCATAGTTAACATAGTTACTAAAACTAATGCATTAGTAAACCCATAATCCAATCCATGTGCACAATCACGCAGAATAGTGTACAGCAAGCAATTTAGCAGTTACTCCGGCGGGCCCTGGTGGCAATACATTAATAAAACCGAAAGCTTACCTTGACTTGGCTTGACTTGCTAGAGTCAATAGCATCACCTATCTATCTCTGTGTGTGTGTGTGTGTGTGGTGTGTGTGTGTGTGTGTGTGTGTGTGTGTGTGTGTGTGTGTGTGTGGTGTCTGAGTCTGTTTGTGCACACAGACCCTCAAGCACATAAACCCACATACTAAAATCAGTGGATTATCTGCATCTGTTTGGCTCAGATTGCACTGGGTGAGTCAGCGTGTGTATACAGTCTGAAGAGAGAATGATGAGAGACTCTACTCAGTAGCTGTTTGGACTGGAGGGTTCAAAGATGTTTTTACTGTCTCTGATTCTGTACACACTTCTTCACACTACTGACCTCAATTTACTGACAGAGAGAGGAGAGAGGAGGGAGAGAGAGAGAGGGAGGGAGGAGGTACAGATGGGATAAATATAGAAAGAGATCATATTCAGTGAAGAACAGATGAAGCAGAAGAGAGGATTTATCAAAACTACAGGAACTCTGGAAACACACACACACACACACACACACACACACACACACACACACACACACACACACACACACACACACACACACACACACACACACACACACACACACATACACACACACTGCTGTGACCTTGGTTTGAGGAGAGAGAGCTGCTACAACTGACGTGAATTTATGTGTATTCTCACTTTACATTATTGGCTTAGTTCGGGTGTGTGTGTGTGTGTGTGTGTGTGTGTGTGTGTGTGTGTGTGTGTGTGTGTGTGTGTGTGTGTGTGTGTGTGTGTGTGTGTGTGTGTGTGTGTGTGTGTGTGTGTGTGTGTGTGTGTGTGTGTGTGTGTGTGTGTGTGTGTGTGTGTGTGCGTGCGTGTGCGTGTGTGTGCGTGTGTGTATGTTTAAACCCCAACATGAATCAGGTAAAGATCCAGGGTTCATCCTCAACCCCATTCATCTTAACCCCCTGTACCCCTCCCCCTCTCTCTCCCACCCCTCCCTTCATCCCTCCATGTTTTATGTTTGCATTAACTTGATTCTCTGTTAGTGTAGCAGATGTGAACCAGCAAGCTATGGAGCAGTCAGTCTCCCCGTTCTATCACAGATGTGATTTTAGTAGGGTACACACACACACACACACACACACACACACACACACACACACACACACACACACACACACACACACACACACCACACACACACATACACCAAGGGCGTTCTCTCTTCCCTGACGTGTCATTAGCTTTGGCTCCTAGAAGTTAAACAGGTTTTTTCTGTCCTGTGGTCACAAGCACACACACACAAGTACACACAAGCGCCACACACACACACACACACACACACACACACACACATGGAAGTTAAAGGGATTTTCTGTCCTTGGCCAATACCATCATAGCGAATCAATAGAGTCATCGCTCATAGCCAGAGAGAGAGAGAGCGAGGAGAGAGGAGAGGAGAGGAGAGGAGAGGAGAGGAGAGGAGAGGAGAAGAGAAGAGAAGAGAAGAGAAGAGAAGAGAGAGAAGAGAGAGAAGAGAAGAGAAGAGAAGAGAAGAGAAGAGAAGAGAAGAGAAGAGAAGAGAAGAGGAGAGGAGAGGAGAGGAGAGGAGAGGAGAGAGGGAGAGAGTTGGAGAGAGAGGGAAAGGAAGAGGAGAGAGAGGATGAGGTGAGAGCGAGAGTAGGAGGGAGTGGAAGAGGTGAGGAGTGCGAGAGTAGGAGAGAGGGGGAGAGGTGGGGAGAGAGAGAGTAGGAGGAAGAAGTGAGGAGAGAGAGTAGGAGAGAGAGAGAGAGAGGAGAGGAAAGGGAGGATAAAGAGGGAGAGATGGAGAGATAGAGGGAGAGAGAGAGAGGATAGATGAGAGAGTAGGAGAGAGAGGGAGAGAAAGAGGTGAGGAGTGAGAGAGAGTAAGAGGGAGAGGAAGAGGTGAGGAGAGAGAGAGTAGGAGAGAGAGAAAGAGGTGAGGAGAGAGAGAGAGAGAGGAAGAGGTGAGGAGAGAGGGGGAGGGAGAGAGAGAGTAGGAGAGAGAGAGGAAGAGGAGAGGAGAGAGAAGTAGAGGAAGAGATGAGAGAGTAGGAAAGAGACTTAGAGGAAGAGGTGAGATATAGCTCTCTGAGAGGAGTGGAGAGAGGGAATGAAGAAAAGAAGGGAAGCAGAAGGGTTTAAATCATAGCAGGCCCATGACCCTGACTGGATGGATGGATGGAGGGAGGGAGGGAGGGCAGGGATGGAGGGAGGGAGGGCAGGGAGTGAGGGAGGAATGGTGAAGTGAGCTTACCTACTGGACACACTGGTTGAATCAATGTTGTTTCCACATCATTTCAAGGAGATTACATTGATGTTTGTGTCCAGTGGGTAGTTAGCAGTACATACACTACATGACCAAAAGTGTGTGGACACCTGCTCGTCAAACATCTTATTCCACAATCATGGGCATTAATATGGAGTTGGTCCCCCCTTTGCTGCTATAACAGCCTCCACTCTTCTGGGAAGGCTTTCCACTAGATGTTGGAACATTGCTGCGGGAACTTGCTTCCATTTAGCCATAAGAGCGTTAGTGAGGTCGGGCACTGATGTTGGGCGATTATGCCTGGCTCGCAGTCGGTGTTCCAATTCATCCCAAAGGTGTTCGATGGAGTTGAGGTCAGGGCTCTGTGCAGGCCAGTCAAGTTCTTCCACACTGATCTCAACAAACCATTTCTGTATGGACCTCGCTTTGTGCATGGGAGCATTTTCATGCTGAAATAGGAAAGGGCCTTCTCCAAACTGTTGCCACAAAGTTGGAGGCACAGAATTGTTGTTTAGAATGTCATTGTATGCTGTAGCGTTAAGATTTCCCTTCACTGGAACTAAGGGGCCTAGCCCGAACCATGAAAAACAGCCCCAGACCATTATTCCTTCTCCACCAAACATTACAGTGGGTGCTATGGACTGGGGCAGGTAGCGTTCTCCTTGCATCTGCCAAAACCAGATTCGTCTGTCGGACTGCCAAATGGTGAAACGTGATTCATCACTCCAGAGAACACGTTTCCACTGCTCCGGAGTCCAATGGCAGCGAGCTTTACACCACTCCAGCCGACGCTTCGCATTACGCATGGTGTTCTTAGGTTTGTGTGCGGCTGCTCGGCCATGGAAACCCATTTCATGAAGCTCCCGACAAACCGTTCTTGTTCTGACATTGCTTCCAGGGGCAGTTTGGATAAAACGAGTTCTGGGGAAGCGGCCATTAATACACTATACAGCGACACGTTTCATCATGATCAATGTGTTGCAGTGTTATGCTCTGTAGATAACAGAAGGAGATGGAACATATAAAATAATTGTAGAAGGCTGCTAGAAGCCAGCAGCCCGTTCAGGTTAATAGATATGTTGATCCTGAAACTCTATATTCTTCAGTTCCCGCCCTGGTGCTGGAGAGAAACTGTGTCCAGGCTTTAGTTCCAACATAACATAGTCTTGATTCAGCGATTAAGACAGTGATGATGATGATGATGATGCTGAAGACACATTGCAATGCTCACTCCCCCACAGTGTGGTCATTATAGATGTGTAGAGGTAGTCAAACTCATCTAAACAGTACCATTTACATTGAACAAATTCAGCCATTTTAGACAGTGCTGATGACAACATGACGTTGTGGTCATTATTTACATGTATACACAGTGTTCAGCATACACAGTTTGACAGGTGGGATTTTAATGTGAATCTGCATCCTCCATATTGTCACTAAGATTTCTGACACAATGACACTCCAGTCAGAATGAAATGGGAATGTTTGTTGTTGTGGAATGATTGGAGAGAGAGTACGTGTGTGTGTGTGTTTTATATTTCTGCCATTTTGTCAGGAAATGCAGCTCTGTCTCGGGTTCTGCTGTGGTGCAGTGGTTGCACAGCCTTTCCTCTACAGGTTTTCTCAATGGCAAGGCTGTGCTCACTGAGCCTGTAATTTGTCAAGAATTTGATCAGTAACCATGGTCAAATAGTTTGCCATTGTGTACTGTCGATTTAGGGCCAGATAGCACTGCATTTTGCTTTGTGCTTGTGCTTCCCAATGGGTAATGTAGTTCTGTTTTGATTGTGTTGTAATTTGGTTTATTCTGATTGATTGGATGTTCTGGTCCTGAGGCTTCAGTGTGTTAGTAGAACAGGTTTGTAAACTCAGCCCCAGGACCAGCTGGATGAGGAGACTCTTTTCTTTGCTCCTTTCTTATCAGGTATGAAGGTAAGACGCAGATGCAGACAACATTGAATTAACAATGGTTTAATTATCCGACAGGGGCAGGCAATAGACAGGTCAAGGCAGGCAGGGGTCAGTAAACCAGAGCTGGGGCAACGGTACCGGACGGCAGGCAAGCTCAGGGTAGGCAGAGGTCAATAATCCAGAGGTGGGGCAAAGGTACAGGTCGGCAGGCAGGCTCAGGGGCAGGTAGAGTGGTCAGGCAGGTGGGCTCAGAGTCAGGACAGGCAAGGGTCAAAACCAGGAGGGCAAGAAAAAGAGAGAGTGGGAAAAATAGGAGCTAAGACAAAAACGCTAGTTGAATTGACAAATAAGACGAACTGGCATCAGACAAACAGAGAACACAGGTATAAATACACAGGGGATAATGGGGAAGATGGGCGACACCTGGAGGGGGTGGAGACAATCACAAAGACAGGTGAAACAGATAAGGGTGTGACAGCTCTTGGCATTGTGTAACGCCCTGGCCATAGAGAGGGTTTTTTTGTTCTTTATTTTGGTTAGGCCAGAGTGTTACATTGGGTGGGCGTTCTATGTTCTTTTTCTAGGTTTTTTGTATTTCTTTGTTTTGGGCCGTGTGTGACTCCCAATCAGGCACAGCTGAAGTTCGTTGTTGTTGATTGGGAGTCACACATAAGGAGCAGGTTTTTCCTTTGGGTTTTGTGGGGGATTGTTTTCTGTCTCGTTCGTTTTTGACCAGACAGGACTGTTAGCTTTCGTTGCTGTTTGATGTTTTGTTTATAGTGGTTCATTTTATTAAATATTTATAATGAATCCACAACCTCCGCTGCATCTTGGTTTTCTTGCGACGACTGCCGTTACACATTGCAGGGCTTGGTGATGACATGAGAGGGGGTCAGTGTATTTGAATGTTTCCACGTAATTGCTGTTTTTTTTGGTTTTTATTATGAATAGATATTGGCCTAATTCTGCCATGAATGCATTGTTTGTAGTTTTCCTCTGGACATGTAGGAGAATCTTACAGAACTCTGCATTCAGAGTTTCAATGGGCTGTTTGTCCCGTTGGGTGAAATCTTGTTTTGCAAGCCACACCTCGCTGCCATAAAGTGCAATTGGTTCAATGACACATTCAATTAGTTTTAGACACATTTTTATACACTACCGGTCAAAAGTTTTAGAACACCTACTCATTCAAGGGTTTTTGTTTATTTTTACTATTTTCTACATTGTAGAATAATAGTGAAAACATCAAAACTACGAAATAACACATAAGGAATCATGTAGTAACCAATAAAGTAAAAACAAATATATTTGAGATTCTTCAAACAGCAACCCTTTACCTTGATGACAGCTTTGCACACTCTTGCCATTGTCTCAACCAGCTTCACCTGGAATGCTTTTCCAACAGTTCTGAAGGAGTTCCCACATATGCTGAGTACTTGTTGGATGGTTTTCCTTTGTGGCGGATGAATCAGAATTAGTTGGGTAACATAGATAATTAAGATGTTTTATTTGCATAATATGCTTATGTGAGATACTTGTCATTAGAATGTATCCATTTGGATAATGAATGTTGGCAGTTGCACTTTTCCCTTAGCTAGGGCTCAGTCACTTGGGGCCCAGAGAGGGGAGAGGTCAGGCTTGTCTGTCACATATCTCTGGTGTTATGCAGAATATCAGGAAGGGAGGAGGACAGAATGGAACATTGTCTACATATGTGTGTGTGTCTTACTGAGGATGGGCCTCTATGAGAGCACTGACAGAGGAGATTTACGATGTCTTTGGGTAATAAAGCCTAAAGAGCATTCCAGATAACATGGAGCTAATGGTTCTGTTCTATACCGTACCAGGGAGAGACGGTTCCAGTTTGGACTAGGAGGACCAGACACTGGTCTATACAATGAAAACTGTTGACACAGCAGTTGCTGTCTGCTATGTTTTATAGATATCTTTCATACAAAACGTAACCTTGTGACACATTCTATGTATCTGTGGTTCGTCATGTACATTGAGAGGGGTGTATCTTGGCTATAAAAGATCTTTGTACTTTTGTGTAGACACTTTCAATGGTTCATTAGAGATAGCGCATCATTGAAAGTCAAGGGCTTTTGCAAAGCTCTTATTATTAAAGATGTAGTTTTAGTATAACTCTGACTGGTGTGTGAAGTTTGTAACTCTCCTCATTTGGTAATGCAGAAATTAGCCACCGCACCTTCACTCTGCGGTCCAACTCATTCCAAACTATCTCAATTATGTTGACGTTGGGGGATTGTGGAGGCCAGGTATCTGATGCAGCACTTCATCACTCTCCTTCTTGGTCAAATAGCCCTTCCACAGCCTGGATGTGTGTTGGGTCATTGTCCTGATGAAAAACAAATGATAGTCCCTCTAAGCCCAAACCAGATGGGATGGCGTATCGCTGCAGAATGCTGTGGTAGCCATGCTGGTTAACTTCTATGGGCTACGTGGGTCGCTAGCGTCTGCGGGACACAGCCAGTGAAATATCAGGGCGGCAAATTCAAAAACAACAAAATGTCATAATTCAACTTTCTCAAACATACAACTATTTTACACCATTTTAAAGATGCACTTCTCCTTGATGTAACCACATTGTCCGATTTCAAAAAGACTTCACAGTGAAAGCAAAACATTAGATTATGTTAGGGGAGTACATAGACAAAAATAATCACACAGCCATTTTCCAAGCAAGGACATGTGTCAATAAAACCCAAAACACAGCTAAATGAAGCACTAACCTTTGACGATCTTCATCAGATGACACTCCTAGGACAATATGTTACACAATACATGTATGTTTTGTTCGATAAAGTTGATATTTATATCCAAAAACAGCATTTTACATTGGCGCGTGATGTTCAGAAAATGTATTCCCACCAAAACCTTCCGGTGAATGTGCACATCAATATACAAAAATACTCATCATAAACGTTGACAAAATATATAACAATTATTTAAAGAATTATAGACTACTCCTGGATGCAGCCGCTGTGTCAGATTTTAAAATAGCTTCACGGAGAAAGCACATTTTTCAATATTCTGAGTACATAGCTCAGCCATCACAGCAAGCTATAAAGACACCAAGTTCGGGGCCACCTAAACTCAGAATTAGTATTAGAAAAATTCTCTTACCTTTGCTGATCTTCGTCAGAATGCACTCCCAGGACTGCTACTACCACAAGAAATGTTGTTTTTGTTCGAAATAATCCATATTTATGTCCAAATACCTCCGTTTTGTTTGTGCGTTTAGAGCACTATCCAAAGGCATAACGTGCGAGCGCGGTACCAGAGACGAAAAGTCAAAATGTTCCATTACCGTACTTAGAAGCATGTCAAACGCTGTTTAAAATCAATCTTTATGGTATTTTTTACGTAAAATTGCGATAATATTCCAACCAGACAATAGCGTATTCATTCAAGGAGAAAAAGAAGGAACAGCGTGCTCGCGGGACCGCGCATATCCAATCCCTTTGTTGCCAGGCAGTCCACTCAGTAACTGAGCTCCTATTATCTGCCCAATGACAGGAAAATGCTCAAACAACTTTCTGAAGGCTTCTGACAGCCAATGGAAGCCTTAGGAAGTGCAACGTAACCCCACAGATAATGTAGTTTCAAAAGGGACTAGAAAGAAGAACTACAAATTCTCAGATCCTCCACTTCCTGGTTGACTTTTTCTCAGGTTTTTGCCTGCCATATGAGTTCTGTTATACTCACAGACACCATTCAAACAGTTTTAGAAACTTCAGAGTGGTTTCTATCCAAATCTACTAATATTATGCATATTCTAGTTTCTTGGCCAGAGTAGTAACCTGTTTAACCTCTCTAGGGTAGGTGGCACCAAATCGTCCCACCTACGTAACAGCCAGTGTAATCCCGTGGCGTGTTATTCAAAAACCTCAAAAATGCAAAAACTTC
Organism: Salmo salar; assembly: GCF_965601325.2. NCBI lineage: Eukaryota > Metazoa > Chordata > Actinopteri > Salmoniformes > Salmonidae > Salmo > Salmo salar. The sequence continues at coordinate 16,019,595 of NC_138307.1, forward strand.
AATTTTTCAAACATATGACTATTTTACACCATTTTAAAGACAAGACTCTCGTTAATCTAACCACACTGTCCGATTTCAAAAAGGCTTTACAACGAAAGCAAAACATTAGATTATGTCAGCAGAGTACCAAGCCAGAAATAATCAGACACCCATTTTTCAAGCTAGCATATAATGTCACATAAACCCAAACCACAGCTAAATGCAGCACTAACCTTTGATGATCTTCATCAGATGACAACCCTAGGACATTATGTTATACAATACATGCATGTTTTGTTCAATCAAGTTCATATTTATATCAAAAACCAGCTTTTTACATTAGCATGTGACTAGCATGTGACTAGCATTCCCACCGAACACTGCCGGTGAATTTACTAAATTACTCACGATAAACGTTCACAAAAAGCATAACAATTATTTTAAGAATTATAGATACAGAACTCCTCTATGCACTCGATATGTCCGATTTTAAAATAGCTTTTCGGTGAAAGCACATTTTGCAATATTCTCAGTAGATAGCCCGGCATCACAGGGCTAGCTATTTAGACACCCAGCAAGTTTAGCACTCACCAAAGTCAGATTTACTATAAGAAAAATGTTATTACCTTTGCTGTCTTCGTCAGAATGCACTCCCAGGACTTCTACTTCAATAACAAATGTTGGTTTGGTTCAAAATAATCCATCGTTATATCCAAACAGCGGCGTTTTGTTCGTGCATTCAAGACACTATCCGAAAGGGTAAATAAGGGTGACGAGCATGGCGCAATTCGTGACAAAAAAAATCGAAATATTCCATTACCGTACTTCGAAGCATGTCAACCGCTGTTTAAAAGCAATTTTTATGCCATTTTTCTCATAAAAAAAGCGATAATATTCAGACCGGGAATCTGCGTTTAGGTAAACAGACGAAAGAAAATAAAGCATGGGGTCGACTCGGGCACGCGCCTAAGCCCATAGTACTCTGATCGGCCACTTGCCAAAAGCGATAATGTGTTTCAGCCAGATGCTGCCTCGATATCGTTCAGCTTTTTCCCAGGCTCTGAGAGCCTATGGGAGCCGTAGGAAGTGTCACGTTAGAGCAAAGATCCTCAGTCTTCAATAAAAAGAGCCAAGATGAAACACAACTTGTCAGACAGGCCACTTCCTGCATGGAATCTTCTCAGGTTTTGGCCTGCCATTTGAGTTCTGTTATACTCACAGACACCATTCAAACAGTTTTAGAAACTTTAGGGTGTTTTCTATCCAAAGCCAATAATTATATGCATATTCTAGTTACTGGGCAGGAGTAGTAACCAGATTAAATTGGGTACATTTTTCATCCGGCCGTGAAAATACTGCCCCCTAGCCCAGACAGGTTAAGTGTGTCTTGAATTCTAAATAAATCACAGACAGTGTCACCGGCGAAGCACCCCCACACCATAACACCTCCTCCTCCATGCTTTACTGTGGGAAATACACATGCGGAGATCATCCATTCATCCACACCGCATCTCACAAAGACACGGCAATTGGAACCAAAAATCTCCAATTTGGACTCCAGACGAAAGGACAAATTTCCACCCGTCTAATTTCCATTACTCGTGTTTCTTGGCCCAGGCAAGTCTATTCTTCTTATTGGTGTCCTTTAGTAGGGGTTTATTTACAGAAATTTGACCATGAAGGCCTGGTTCACGCAGTCTCCTCTGAACAAACCCAAATTTGGGTTTCAATTTGAATTTGTTTTTTAACGGCGTAGGATGCCCTGCATGCCTCATTTAGGTGTCTGGTTCAGCTTATTTTTAAACCTAAGTAATATTGTAGTGTGTGCTGTCCTCTATGTATTTTGTACCAATTGAGAACTTGGGTCTAATCCCCCCCTCTCTCTTTCTCTCTCTCTTTCTCCCTCCTTCTCTCTCTCTCTCTCTTCCCCACCCCTCTCTCTCTCTTCCCCCCTCTCGCTCTCTCGCTCTCTCTCATCCCCCTCTCTCTCTTTCTCTCTTCTCTCTCTCTCTATCTCTGTATCTGTTTACTGTTCCCTGCAAGGATTCTGTTTTGTAAATCACTTGTTCAGAGAGAACATACACAAACGCGACTGCACACACACACAAACACACACACGTACTCTCTCTCCAATCATTCCACAACAACAAACATTCCCATTTCATTCTGACTGGAGTGTCATTGTGTCAGAAATCTTAGTGACAATATGGAGGATGCAGATTCACATTAAAATCCCACCTGTCAAACTGTGTATGCTGAACACTGTGTATACATGTAAATAATGACCACAACGTCATGTTGTCTTCAGCACTGTCTAAAATGGCTGAATTTGTTCAATGTAAATGGTACTGTTTGGATGAGTTTGACTACCTCTACACATCTATAATGACCACACTGTGGGGGAGTGAGCATTGCAATGTGTCTTCAGCATCATCATCATCATCATCACTGTCTTAATCGCTGAATCAAGACTATGTTATGTTGGAACTAAAGCCTGGACACAGTTTCTCTCCAGCACCAGGGCGGGAACTGAAGAATATAGAGTTTCAGGATCAACATATCTATTAACCTGAACGGGCTGCTGGCTTCTAGCAGCCTTCTACAATTATTTTATATGTTCCATCTCCTTCTGTTATCTACAGAGCATAACACTGCAACACATTGATCATGATGAAACGTGTCGCTGTATAGTGTATTAATGGCCGCTTCCCCAGAACTCGTTTTATCCAAACTGCCCCTGGAAGCAATGTCAGAACAAGAACGGTTTGTCGGGAGCTTCATGAAATGGGTTTCCATGGCCGAGCAGCCGCACACAAACCTAAGAACACCATGCGTAATGCGAAGCGTCGGCTGGAGTGGTGTAAAGCTCGCTGCCATTGGACTCCGGAGCAGTGGAAACGTGTTCTCTGGAGTGATGAATCACGTTT
>NC_138307.1:16027500-16037500 GCF_965601325.2 Salmo salar
AACTTACATGGTCCATGCACACCAAGACAGTCGTGAAGAGGGCATGACAAAACCTATTAACCCTCAGAAGACTCAAAAGATTTGACATGGGTCCTGAGATCCTCAAAAGTTTCTACAGCTGCACCATTGAGAACATCCTGACTGGTTGCATCACTGCCCGGTATGGCAACTGCTCGGCCTCCGACCGCAAGGCACAACAGAGGGTAGTGCGTACGGCCCAAGCTTCCTGCCATCCAGGACCTCTATACCAGGCAGTGTCAGAGGAAGGCCCTAAGAATTGTCAAAGACTCCTGTTCCTGGCAAGCGGTACTGGAGCGCCAAGTCTCGGTCCAAGAGGCTTCTAAACAGCTTCTAGCCATAAGACTCCTGAACATCTAATCAAATTCCCCCCACCTACCTCTTTTACGCTGCTGCTGCTACTCTCTGTAGCATAAAGTGCATAAGTCATTTTAATAACTCTACCCACATGTATATATTACCTCAATTCCTGTTATCATCTGAAAATGACATTTTCTCTGCTCCCTTCCTCCATCCCTCCCTCCTTCCCTCTTTCCCTCCCTTCCTCCCTGCCTCCATCCTTCCCTCTTTCCCTCCCTCTATCCCTGCCTCCATCCCTCCCTCCTTCCCTCTTTCCCTCCCTGCCTCCATCCTTCCCTCTTCCCCTCCCTCTATCCCTGTCTCCATCCCTCCCTCCTTCCTCCTTCCCTCTTTCCATCCCTCTATCCTTTCCTCCATCCCCCCTCCTTCTCTCTTGCTCCCTCTCCTTTCTGTTATCCCTCCCTACTTGCTCAATGAAAAAAACCTGAATGAATTGGGGACAATCCTTATCAGGCAGTAGACTATTTTCCGAATGAAACATCAAAGACTTTGTGTGGATTTAGAATCTGAATTAGGAGGATGAAAATGTGAAGGGGATTCAATTGAATGCTGAACTTAATGGTTCATTGGCTAAAATGCACTGAATGGGCTTGACGGCAAGCTGCAGGCTAAAACAGCAGGTTACTATCGACATCAAGATGAAACGTAGGGAACATCAAATACCGGAGCAAAAAGTAGAGTTGTTATTTCGAATGGGAAGATAACAGCGCTGATAGAAATCTCATGTGGTTGTTCTGCCACACAAACAGTCACGCGCGTGTGCGCGGGCATCTGGTCTGTCTTCAACCGGCGCCCGTCACAGACTGACAGAGCGGGGCGACTGTTCTCAGTTACACGCGCTCCCCTCTCGTGCTCCGTTGATATCAAGCGTTCCTCTGCCTTCCTTATTATTCATTTATGAGTAACCTAACTTAGAAAAAGAAACAGAGGTAGCAACCGGATTGCAATACCAGCGTAATGCAGGAAAATAACAAGTCCAAGGAAAGAGGGGATAACGGGAAAAAAAGACGGGGAATGAGAGAGAAAATTCTGTTTTTCTGACGTGCGGACGTTTCTCTTCTCTTCCTTAATTATATAATATTTACAGCATGTCTTTTCTCTCTTCGTTTCAACTTAAAGAGAGAAAACAACAACATCAGGTGGACTTCAGTATTAAAAACCAAACAACTCCAAGACAAGAAGGCACGAGCCACGAGTGAGGAAAAGAAAACGAGCGATGCTTTCTCATCTTCTCTCCTCTTCTCTTCTTTTCTATTCTCTCCTCTTCTCTCCTCTCCTCTTCTCTCCTCTTCTCTTCTTTTCTCTTCTCTCCTCTTCTCTCCTCTTCTTTTCTATTCTCTCCTCTTCTCTCCTCTCCTCTTCTCTTCTTTTCTATTCTCTCCTCTTCTCTCCTCTTCTCTCCTCTTCTTTTCTATTCTCTCCTCTCCTCTTCTTTTCTATTCTCTCCTCTTCTCTCCTCTTCTCTTCTCTTCTTTTCTATTCTCTCCACTTCTCTCCTCTTCTTTTCTATTCTCTCCTCTTCTCTCCTCTCCTCTTCTCTCCTCTTCTCTTCTTTTCTCTTCTCTCCTCTTCTCTCCTCTTCTTTTCTATTCTCTCCTCTTCTCTCCTCTCCTCTTCTCTTCTTTTCTATTCTCTCCTCTTCTCTCCGCTTCTTTTCTATTCTCTCCTCTTCTCTCCTCTTCTTTTCTCTTCTCTTCTTTTCTATTCTCTCCTCTCCTCTTCTTTTCTATTATCTCCTCTCCTCTTCTCTCCTCGCTTTTCTTTCGAAGCAACACAATGGAGTATTTAGGTCGATGGATGTGCAACTACTTTATACCCAGGAGAATTCGCCCATCGCCTTTTTTCACCGGGAGATCTCTCCCACTGTTGGTCTTCCTCCATGGCTTCGTCTTCCATCCCGACCCGTGCCTCTCCCACCCCCAGCCATGTCACATCCTGGCTCGGATCGGACACACGGTTCGTCTCGGTGCTCTGCTTCCCACCGGACAACCAGCCAGGGTACAGAACGCTCTGAACAGAGCCTTGACCAGCCTGAAGCACCGGGCTGGAGAAGGCAACCCGCCTCTTCTGCCCTACAACCTCACCCTGGAGGTAACAGGTTAATTCATTCATTCATTAGTTCATTCATGAAAGAGGTAATGTCTCTGCAATGCTCTCATCCATCCATAATTAATTCATTCAATTGGCAACTAGCCATTCAGTCAGTTAGATTGCGTTTGAAATGTCACCCTATTCCCTACACTTGTATGGAATAGGGTGCTTGTAGGGAATAGGGTGTAATGTCAGACACTCTCTCCCTTCCCTGTCTGGAGGTGGTGTCTCGGGCCCCGTCTGGTGGCGACCCTGTCTCCCTGTCCAGGTGTGTGTGTCAGGAGCTGGTTGTGCGAGGGGTGACAGGTGTCCTGGCCTTCCCTCGTTCACCAGAGGAACTCATCCACATCGACTTCCTGTCCTCCTTCCTGGAAATACCTTTTATATCACTACTGGAGGACCTAGAACCACTCAGAGTTAAGGTAGGACCTACAACCACTCAGAGGTAAGACCTAGAACCACTCAGAGTTAAGGTAGGACCTAGAACCACTCAGAGTTAAGGTAGGACCTAGAACCACTCAGAGTTAAGGTAGGACCTAGAACCACTCAGAGGTAAGACCTAGAACCACTCAGAGCTAAGGTAAGACTTAGAACCACTCAGAGCCAATGTAGGACCTAGAACCACTCAGAGTTAAGGTAGGATCTCGAACCACTCAGAGTTAAGGTAGGATCTAGAACCGCTCACAGTTAAGGTAGGATCTAGAACTGCTCACAGTTAAGGTAGGATATAGAACTACTCAGAGTTAAGGTAGGGTCTAGAACCGCTCAGAGCCAATGTAGGACCTAGAACCACTCAGAGCTAAGATGGGACCTAGAACCATTCAGAGCTAAGGTATAGGAACCTTTTACTGGAGGACCTAGAACCACTAAGAGTGATTAGTTTCATATCTTTACAGACAGAGTGATTCGTTTCATGTCTTTACAGACGGAGTGATTAGTTTCATATCTTTACAGACGGAGTGATTCGTTTCATGTCTTTACAGACGGAGTGATTCGTTTCATGTCTTTACAGACGGAGTGATTCGTTTCATATCTTTACAGACGGAGTGATTCGTTTCATGTCTTTACAGACGGAGTGATTAGTTTCATGTCTTTACAGACGGAGTGATTCGTTTCATATCTTTACAGACGGAGTGATTCGTTTCATGTCTTTACAGACGGAGTGATTCGTTTCATGTCTTTACAGATGGAGTGATTCATTTCATATCTTTACAGACAGAGTGATTCGTTTCATATCTTTACAGATGCAGTGATTCATTTCATACCTTTACAGATGGAGTGATTCGTTTCATATCTTTACAGACGGAGTGATTAGTTCCGTATCTTTACAGATGGAGTGATTAGTTCCGTATCTTTACAGACGGAGTGATTAGTTCCGTATCTTTACAGATGGAGGGATTAGTTCCGTATCTTTACAGACGGAGTGATTAGTTCCATATCTTTACAGATGGAGTGATTAGTTCCGTATCTTTACAGACGGAGTGATTAGTTCCGTATCTTTACAGATGGAGGGATTAGTTCCGTATCTTTACAGATGGAGGGATTAGTTCCGTATCTTTACAGACGGAGTGATTAGTTCCGTATCTTTACAGACGGAGTGATTAGTTCTGTATTTTTACAGATGGAGTGATTCATTTCATATCTTTACAGATGGAGTGATTAGTGTCATATCTTTACAGACGGAGCAGTTGTGTGTGTGTTAGTATTCCTAGTGGCAGCCTAAACTGTGTGCCAGTCAGTCACTCCCGTCTCAGACGTATCCTCCTCTCTACGGCTGAGCAGCCAACTGCAACACACACACACACAGTCTCAGGACTCAAGAGAAAGACTGTGGTGGGAAGAAAGAGAGAGAGCCAGTCAGAGAGATAGAGAGAAGGAGGAGTGTGAGGAAGGGAGAGGGGGGTAGAGAGATAAAGAGAGAGGGGGAGAGGAGGGAGGACTAGACTGAATAGAGTGTAATCTGTCATGCTATGGGAAAAGTGAACCATTCAGAACTGAACTCTAGTACTGGCCACAGAAGAGGGAGGAGAGGAAGAGAGGGAGGAGATGGGGAGGAGGGGAAGAGAGAGGGAGGATATGAGGAGGAGGGGAAGAGAGAGGGAGGAGATGAGGAGGAGGGGACGAGAGGGAGGAGATGAGGAGGAGGGGACGAGAGAGGGAGGAGAGGAGGAGGAGGGGACGAGAGAGGGAGGAGAGGAGGAGGAGGGGAAGAGAGAGGGAGGAGAGGAGGAGGGGAAGAGAGAGGGAGGAGATGAGGAGGAGGGGACGAGAGGGAGGAGATGAGGAGGAGGGGACGAGAGAGGGAGGAGAGGAGGAGGAGGGGAAGAGAGAGGGAGGAGAGGAGGAGGGGAAGAGAGAGGGAGGAGATGAGGAGGAGGGGACGAGAGGGAGGAGATGAGGAGGAGGGGAAGAGAGAGGGAGGAGAGGAGGAGGGGAACAGAGAGGGAGGAGATGAGGAGGAGGGGATGAGAGAGGGAGGAGAGGAGGAGGGGAACAGAGAGGGAGGAGATGAGGAGGAGGGGACGAGAGAGGGAGGAGAGGAGGAGGGGAACAGAGAGGGAGGAGATGAGGAGGAGGGGAACAGAGGGAGGAGATGAGGAGGAGGGGACGAGAGGGAGGAGATGAGGAGGGGAACAGAGAGGGAGGAGATGAGGAGGAGGGGAACAGAGGGAGGAGATGAGGAGGAGGGGACGAGAGGGAGGAGATGAGGAGGAGGGGAACAGAGGGAGGAGATGAGGAGGAGGGGACGAGAGGGAGGAGATGAGGAGGAGGGGACGAGAGAGGGAGGAGAGGAGAGGAGGAGGGGAACAGAGAGGGAGGAGCAGTGGAGGAGCGGAACAGAGAGGGAGGCAGTAGCAAGCTAACGGATACATGGGGAGGGGTGGTTCTATTAAGACTGTCTGTCTGTCTGTCTGTCTGTCTGTCTGTCTGTCTGTCTGTCTGTCTGTCTGTCTGTCTGTATTTGTGTGTGTGCGTGTGAATGTACAGACCTACACACCCAGAAGTGTGTGACTTGGCAGATGAGAGTGATAATTCCTCCTAATGTACTTTAGATAATTAGAATGATAGAATGACCTGAACAAATAAATCACACTGATGGAGGAGAGGATGTAGGGAGGAGTGGAGAGGATGGAAGAAGAGGGAAGATGAGGGGAGAAGATGTGGAAGAGAAAGAAAATGGAGAGAAAAACTGGAAAGGATGAAGGAGGGGAGGGGAGAGGAGAGGAGAGGAGGAAAGTGGAGAGTACAGAGAAGCGAGGTGAGAGTAGGAAAGTGGAGAGGAAGAAGGAAAGGAGAGTATAAGAGGAACGTGGAGAGGATGGAGGAGAGGAAAGTGGAGTGGATGGGGAGAGCAGAGGAGAGGAGAAGAGGATGAAGGAGAGGAGAGGAGGGGATAGGAGGAAAGTGGTGAGGATGGAGGAGAGGGGGAGAGGAGAGAAGAAGAGAAAAGAGGATGAGGATGGAGGAGAGGAGGGGAGAGGCGAGGAGAAGAGAAGAGGAAAGTGGATTGGATGGAGGAGAGGAGAAGAGGAAAGTGGAGAGGATGGAGGAGAGGGGGAGAGGAGAGAAGAAGAGAAAAGAGGATGAGGATGGAAGAGAGGAGAGGAGGGGAGAGGCGAGGAGAAGAGGAAAGTGGAGTGGATGGAGGAGAGGAGAAGAGGAAAGTGGAGATGATGGAGGAGAGGGGGAGAGGAGAGAAGAAGAGAAAAGAGGATGAGGATGGAGGAGAGGAGGGGAGAGGCGAGGAGAAGAGGAAAGTGGAGAGGATGGAGGAGGGGAGAGGAGAGGATGGAGGAGAGGAGAGGATGGAGAGAAGGAGATAAAAAGTGCTTCTTTCATCATCAGCATCATTCCAGGTGCTTTGGCTAGTCTATAAACAGCCATGACTGTGTCCCAAAAAAAGTGCACTATAGGGAATAGGGTGCTATTTGGGACGCAACCTGTAAGCATAGAGAATGATAGAGGCCTCTAGAAGCTAAAAGGCTGTGTTACATTAGGTAGCGCCATTGAGGACTTGCACCATTTTAATGTAGTGGGTGGGACTTCCAACTTCATTGGCTGGTCCCTCCTGGTGACCCTGTTGGAGTCATGTCTAACCGAGACATCAGGATCAGCCAATCGTGAAGAAAAAAATGTACTATCTTCAAAATGGAGATAGCCTGAATAGCGCTGCCCATGCTGTCACAGATGCTATAATGGCACAGATACAAAGATGAGTCGTCTATCTATCTCTATGTCTGTAACGAAGGTTTGGAGTTGTTCTTGGTCAGGTCACATGCTGTTGTTATGATTAGATGTCACTGTTTGTTGAGAACTAACTCTCCTCCATGGTGATCTGTCCATCCAGCACTCTTTAATTTCCTCTCATTCTTCCCTCCCTCACAGGAGAAATAGAAGACTAGAACATTAAAAAGCTAATTTAGTCTCTCTGAATGTAATCACATTTAATCCTCAAACCCTGATTATGAATGAATGGAGGTACTGTTGCCACACAACCTCACACACTCACACACAACCTCACACACACACGCACACACACACAACCTCACACACACACACACACACTCACACACACACACACACACACACACACACACACACACACACACACACAAATAAACAATGTCATAGACCTATCTTAATCAACAATGTCATAGACCTATCTTAATCAACAATTTCATAGACCTATCTTAATCAACAATGTCATAGACCAATCTTAATCAACAATGTCATAGACCAATCTTAATCAACAATGTCATGGACCTATCTTAATCAACAATGTCATAGACCTATCTTAATCAACAATGTCATAGTGCTATCTTAATCAACAATGTCATGGACCTATCTTAATCAACAATGTCATAGACCAATCTTAATCAACAATGTCATGGACCTATCTTAATCAACAATGTCATAGACCTATCTTAATCAACAATGTCATAGACCAATCTTAATCAACAATGTCATAGACCAATCTTAATCAACAATGTCATAGTGCTATCTTAATCAACAATGTCATAGACCAATCTTAATCAACAATGTCATAGACCAATCTTAATCAACAATGTCATAGTGCTATCTTAATAAACAATATCCTAGCCCTGTCTAAATACATATACATATATATATATAGGAATGAATTGTGTAGGAAGGATAGATAAGAGACCTATACAACATCAAAAACAACATAAACAACAATAGGTAAATAAATAGTCTGGGCGCTTCATTCATTAGTTAGAGTGCTGCATTGAGGGATGGGTGAGCTCTTATAGCGTACATAGGGTTTATATACTGCAGTAGACTATATGGACCGGCACGTGCACAGATAGGAGTCTACCTGTGCCAAGCACATGCCCCTTTGCCCTCCCACTCAGCAAGTTCCCTTTTAGGTGGTGGTATAGAGATATATATATATATATATATATATATATATATATATATATATATATATTATATATATATATATATATATTTGTCGTTGTTGTTCTAATCTCACTGCCCGCAATTCCTTGTGATGTCGTCAAGTTCACCACCCCCCACCCCTTCCATTGGTTGCGCCTGTATTTCTGCGCTGTGCGGAGCTCGAGCACTCTGGGGTTGCGACTGTTTCCTTGTCTGCCCGGTACGGTGATTGACACACCCGGTATCCAAACATACATGGCTTGAGATGCTGTCGCTGGTCGAGTGTGTAGCTCGTGACCTAGTTTAAATATCAACAGTAATGCCACACCATAACATTTCATTATAATACTTGTTACATCATCATCAATATTCAGTCTGATTGGCTGATACGAGCAGCAGAGAGAGACAGAAAGACGTAGAGAGGAGAGGCTGCATCAATGACCCTCCGACCCAGCTCCGCCCCTTCCTCAGTCGGGAGTTTCACATGTGTGCCAGGGCAGCAGCAACACTGGTAGTCTACACTAGATAACCACCATGTACTAATACAGTATATCTACACAAGCCAATAGCCAGCCAGCTAGACCCCCTCTTTTCCCCATGTCAATCACCTCTTTAGGAGGTATTGTAACTAGTTTGTTTAAAATGTGTTGTTGCAGAAAAAAATAGGTCTATGCTCAAAAATCGAATTATGAAAGTGGATTTTTTTTTAAGTGGGGGGCCCTGCCCCCTGAAAGGTCTGTGCACGGCTCTGTATATGGGGTATTGATGAGTGGATAGTGTCTATGTCCACGAGATAAAAGCTTGTTTCAGTGCTGACTGAGGCTTTATTCACATCTGATCTGGTGTTTATAGGAGAGAGGGGAGACAGATGGAGAGAGAGAGTGAGAGAGAGGGAGGAGAGAGAGTAGAGGGGGAGGACGGAGGGAAGTTGTGTGAGTCATGGTGTTCCAGATGTTCTCTCAGATTGTCCTTCACAACCAGCCAACTGCTTAACTCTTGGAGATCCACAGGGGAGTTACTATATGCATGCACACAAACACACACACACACACACACACACACACACACACACACACACACACACACACACACACACACACACACACACACACACACACACACACACACACACACACAGTCTGTCTATGATGTATTGGTACTGTAATGTTTTATGCAAAACACATTCTCTATGACATCAGAGAATCTATTTAGGCATTGTATTGTTGTTGCTTTAAATCTTTCTGAGTATTGATGCTTTAAATCTCTCCGGGTATTGTTACTTGAAATTTCTCTGAGTATTGTTACTTTACATCTCTCTGAGTATTGATGCTTTAAATCTGCCAGAGTATTGTCACATTACATCTGTCGGAGTAGTGTTACTTTACATCTCTCCGAGTATTGATTATTTAAATCTCTCAGAGTATTGTTAAGTATTGCTACTTTACATCTCTCTGAGTATTGATGCTTTATATCTGCCAGAGTATTGTCACATTACATCTGTCGGAGTATTGTCACTTTACATCTCTCTGAGTATTGATTCTTTAAATCTCTCAGAGTATTGTTACTTTAAATCTGCCAGAGTATTTCTGCATTATATCTGTCAGAGTATTATTACTTTATGTCTATCAGAGTACTGTTGCTATACGTCTATCAGAGTAGTGTTGCTATACGTCTATCAGAGTAGTGTTGCTATTCGTCTATCAGAGTAGTGTTGCTATACGTCTATCAGAGTAGTGTTGCTATTCGTCTATCAGAGTAGTGTTGCTGTACGTCTATCAGAGTAGTGTTGCTGTACGTCTATCAAAGTAGTGTTGCTATTCATCTATCAGAGTAGTGTTACTGTACGTCTATCAGAGTAGTGTTACTGTACGTCTATCAGAGTAGTGTTACTATACGTCTATCAGAGTAGTGTTGCTATTCGTCTATCAGAGTATTGTTACTGTATGTCTATCAGAGTAGTGTTGCTGTACGTCTATCAGAGTAGTGTTGCTATACGTCTATCAGAGTAGTGTTGCTATTCGTCTATCAGAGTAGTGTTACTGTGCGTCTATCAGAGTAGTGTTGCTATTCGTCTATCAGAGTAGTGTTACTATACGTCTATCAGAGTAGTGTTACTATACGTCTATCA
>NC_138307.1:16057500-16072500 GCF_965601325.2 Salmo salar
GCTAAAAGCTAGGTAGCGCAGTGTTCCTTTCCCAATGGAGCTAAAAGCTAGGTAGCGCAGTGTTCCCTTCCCAATGGAGCTAAAAGCTAGGTAGCGCAGTGTTCCTTTCCCAATGGAGCTAAAAGCTAGGTAGCGCAGTGTTCCCTTCCCAATGGAGCTAAAAGCTAGGTAGCGCAGTGTTCCCTTCCCAATGGAGCTAAAAGCTAGGTAGCGCAGTGTTCCCTTCCCAATGGAGCTAAAAGCTAGGTAGCGCAGTGTTCCCTTCCCAATGGAGCTAAAAGCTAGGTAGCGCAGTGTTCCCTTCCCAATGGAGCTAAAAGCTAGGTAGCGCAGTGTTTCCTTCCCAATGGAGCTCGAAAGCTGTCACAGGTACTGTACTTTATGGAATAGAATTCCCTCCATCCCTCCATCCATCCGTCCACCCTCCCATCCTTCCACCCTCCATCCCTGCACCCTCCCACACCTCCATCCCTCCACCCTCCCACCCCTCCATCCCTGCACCCTCCCATCCCTCCACCCTCCATCCCTGCACCCTCCCATCCCTCCATCCTTCCACCCTCCATCCCTGCACCCTCCCACACCTCCATCCCTCCACCCTCCCACCCTTCCATCCCTGCACCCTCCCATCCCTCCATCCCTCCACCCTCCATCCTTCCATCCCTCCACCCTCCATCCCTCCATCCCTCCTACCCTTCCATCCCTCCACCCCTCCCATACCGCCATCCCTCTATCCCTCCACCCTCCCATCCCTCCACTTTCCCATCCTCCCTCCTTTCATCTCTCTTTCTATTTTTCGCACACTGTTCCACCCCACACCGAGCTATCGACCTTTTTGTACAACCCCCACACCTCCGCTGAGTTCAAACACTATGGTATCTCACACACACACACCTGTACACCCCCCATGAGTATATGTATAAATACTGTATTAATTCAGTCGTGTCTCTGAAGATTTCTTGCAGATTTCCTCGCTCTGTCTACATTCATAAGGTGTGTGTATGTGTTCCTTATTGAACCCATAGATACTGTATACATATGCAACATCCCCTTGACTTTGCCTGTAGGCATAAAGCAACAAGACATGGTTGGAAAGTAGTCTGGAAGAGGGGAGCACAGGTAGCTCACTCAGGAGCCTTTCACTCCATTCAACAACATTCAATATTTATGAACATCACTCTATGAAAGTCTTGCAGAATGGTTTGGTTCTAGTAACATTCTGTTCTCTCTCTCTCTCCCCCTAGAACCGGTTCCATCTCCAAATGTCAGTTCGTGTTCCACCCTCTCGCCTGGCCAACCTTCTGCTCTCTGTTCTCCAGGGGGTAGAGGGGGAGACAGAGGGTGAAGGGAGAAGACAGGGGGGAGGCAGGGGTCAGGAAGGGGGTAGAGGGGGAGTCGCTGTGGTGTGTCCTGGATGGGAGGAGAGGGGGGAGGGACTACTGAAACATCTAGAGACACAGAAAGGAACAAGCTGGAGTCTACTGGATCTCATCAACCTTACACATATAGGAGGGGAGGAGAAGAGGGAGGAGAGATGGAAGGAGGAGAGGAGGGAGGAGAGAGGGAAGGAGGAGAGGAGGGAAGAGAGAGGGGAGGAGGAAAGAGGGGCTGAGAGAGGTGAAGAAACAAGTGATGAGACCAGAGAAGACAAGAGGGAAGCTGAGGTCTTGTCTCTCCTCTCCCATCGTCTTCTTCGCTCCGCCTCTCCTCTCTCCTCCGTGGTCATCCTTGGTTCCGACCCAGAATGTCTCTCTTCTGTCCTCCGCTGCGCCCAGCGTCTCGCTCCCTCGCTCCCCACGCTGCAGTGGATTATGGGTAACCCTCTGTCACCTGACTCTCTCCTCTCGCTGGGCGGGCCCCTCGGCCTATTGGCTTATGGAGAGGTGATTATTAATTGGTTGATTTATTCATTCATTGATTTGGTTGGTTGGTTGATTGATTGGGTGATTCATTGATTGGCTGATTGGTTTATTTTATTTGACATTTGAAAACACATTTTAACGTGTGTGTATGTGTCTAGGTGGGTCGTAAGCCCATCACCTTCTACATCCGAGACGCGCTGCGGTTGATTGGCCAGGCGGTGACGTCGGCCAGTGAGGTGAGCCCAGACCTGGCTCTGATCCAGAACATGGTCAACTGTTACGACAAACCTAACAAAGAGGAAGTGCCCTCGTCTGGACAGTACCTGGCCAGGTAAATATATTGTACACACACACACACACACACACACACATATACACACATACACATCTCTCTCCCCTCCTCCAGCCATTGGCACCAGATGATAGAATGGAGTCTGAGAGGACCTGTCCCATTTATAATCCATGCCAAGCCTGAGAATACACAGGCAGACCTGGACAGACTGTAGATAGACTGAAGGCTTGGGACTGTGGCTAGATTCACTTTAGACAGCTATACAAAGCTTTATTGACACCATTACAAAGACAGGGATAGTGTTGTGTCTGACAGCTTTACATAGATAGAAGCAGTGTTTTGTCTGACAGCTTTACCTAGATAGAGCCAGTGTTCTGTCTAACAGCTTTACATAGATAGAAGCAGTGTTCTGTCTAACAGCTTTACCTAGATAGAGCCAGTGTTCTGTCTAACAGCTTTACATAGATAGAGCCAGTGTTCTGTCTAACAGCTTTACATAGATAGAAGCAGTGTTCTGTCTAACAGCTTTACCTAGATAGAGCCAGTGTTCTGTCTAACAGCTTTACAAACATAGCAGTATCCACTGAGATTTAGGTCACAGACTAATACATGACAGGCCTTGGATTCTGCAAGAAGCATAAATGGTCTTTACGTTTTCTCACCAAAGTGTGTGAAGCTCCACACTGTCCCTCTGCCTTCTTTCTGTTTAGAACAACAACATTCCACTACAACACTTCTACCCACAATATGGAGCGGGGTGAAAGAGGAGAATGAGAGAGGAGGAGAGGAAAGGAGAGAGGAGGAGAGGAAAGGAGAGAGGAGCAAAGGAAAGGAGTGAGTAAAGGAGAGAGGAGCAGAGGAAAGGAGAGAGGAGGAGAGTAAAGGAGAGAGGAGCAGAGGAAAGGAGTGAGTAAAGGAGAGAGGAGCAGAGGAAAGGAGAGAGGAGGAGAGGAAAGGAGAGAGGAGGAGAGGAAAGGAGTGAGTATAGGAGAGAGGAGGAGAGGAAAGGAGAGAGGAAGAGGGGAAAGAAGTGAGTAAAAGAGAGAGGAGGAGAGGAAAGGAGAGAGGTGGAGAGGAAAGGAGAGAGGAGCAAAGGAAAGGAGAGAGGAGGAGAGGAAAGGAGAGAGGAGCAAAGGAAAGGAGTGAGGAAAGGAGAGAGGAGCAGAGGAAAGGAGTGAGTAAAGGAGAGAGGAGGAGAGGAAAGGAGTGAGTAAAGGAGAGAGGAGGAGAGGAAAGGATTGAGTAAAGCAGAGGAGGAGAGGAAATGAGAGAGGAGGAGAGGACAGGAGAGAGGAGGAGAGGAGATCAAACAGGGTGTTGTTATCTTAGTGAGATCGACCATGCAGCCCTTCAATAGACACAGCTGCCAAATCAACTGAAGAGAGAGAGAGCAAGAAGGACAGCTTGAGAGAGAGAGAGCAAAAAGGACAGCGTGAGAGAGAGAGAGCAAAAAGGACAGCGTGAGAGAGAGAGAGAGAGAGAGAGAGCAAGAAGGACAGCGTGAGAGAGAGAGATAGAGGGGGAGAGAGGACAGAGTGATAGAGCGATAGAGGGGGAGAGAGTGGTCTGTAACCAGTCTGATATCTGATGAGTCAGTTGTGCTGTAAACAGGACACACACTCTATAGGTACATTGATATTCAGTGCAGAGTGGAGGGTAGAGGTGGGTTAACGACCTCAGTATTAATTCATAGTTTTAATGTTTCCTCCTCTGCTGTCAGAGTTAATGGAAGGAAGTCACCATCAGTCACACACACTCTGCAGTTACACACAAACACACACACACACGCACACACATACAGGATGCATTTTGAAATGTAAAACAGTTTTAGGAGTTTTTAATGAACCATTATAACTTCCAGACTTAACCCAATGATCCCTGCATTGTTAATATTCAGAAGGTTCAACACCCAGGCATCACCCAAACATCGGCCAATGACTAACCAATCACCCAGACATCGCCCAACAATCCATGCATGGTTAAAATTCAGACGTCCCCCAACGATCCAACCGCACGGTTAGATACCCAGAGCAGATATATGTGTGAGAGTTAATTGTGCGTACCAGTGTATTCCATGGTAAAGCAGCGTCAGGACTGGGGGGAGACTGAGAGGAATAGTAATGATGCTGGGGCCAGTTAGATAGAAACAACCACAATGAACTGCATTAACTCATAGTAATAAGAACACTCTGTGTGTGTGTGTGTGTGTGTGTGTGTGTGTGTGTGTGTGTGTGTGTGGGCAGATAGAGTGAGAGAGAGAGAGAGAGAGAGAGAGAGAGAGAAATTCTGTCTCTACTGCATTAAGTTAAAATAATGAGACTGACTGGAACAGCCAACCAATTATTACACCCAGCCAATCTGAAGGAACAGACTGGGTATCTGTATCTGTCTACATGTTCAAACTATAACTTCCTCTCTCTCCTCTCTCTCTCTCTCACTTTCTCTCTCGTTCTCTCACTTTCTCTCTCTCTTTCTCTCTGTCTCTCTCTCTCCTCTCCAGGTTCCTCTCCAACACGTCGTTCCAGGGTTCTACGGGCGCGGTCCGTGTGGCACCTGCTCTCTCCCAGGTCCTCTCCTCCCAGCTGTACCACGTGTGGAGCCTGAAGAGAGGTCCTCTTGGCCAGCCATCCTGGGTCACCGTGGCCCACTGGACCACCGGGCGCCTACAGCTGGACGAGGGGGTGTTGGGGCTGGGGGTCGAGGCTGGCCTGGGACTAGGCCCGGGGAGAAGGACAGGGTCCGGGTCTGGGTTAGGGGTCCAGAGTGGGGATAGGGACAGAGACAACAGTCCTGGAGGGAGATGGAGGCCGGGGCTACAGATGGCGGGCCGGAGATTAAGGGTGGTGACCCTGGTGGAGCATCCCTTCGTGTTCACTAGAGAGGTGGATGAGGATGGGCTGTGTCCCGCTGGTCAGCTCTGTCTGGACCCGAGGACTAACCGCTCATATCTACTGGACTCACTGTTCTGTCACCTGCACCAGACCAATACAACTGCTACCACTACTGACCACAGTGAGTATACCTACAGTACACAATACCTACAGTACATCTCTCCAGACCAGTAGACCAGGACTAACCCTTCCTGTCCCTGTCCTGTCCTGTCCTGACCACAACCCCAGACCCAACAGAGGACCTGCGGAAGTGTTGCTATGGTTACGTTATTGACCTGTTGGAGAAGCTGTCGGAGGACCTGAAGTTCACCTTTGACCTTTACATCGTGGGAGACGGGAAGTACGGAGCGATGAGCAGCACTGGGAGTTGGTCCGGTCTGGTACGTCATCTATCTGTCTGTCTGTCTGTCTGTCTATCTGTGTAACGGTCGTCGTAGTAATTGGACCAAGGCGCAGCGGGTTGACTCATCTTAACTTTTATTGTGAACACGACTAATAAACAAAACAATAAACGAGCGAACAGTCTTGTAGGCTCACACAGCAGTACAAAGAACAACCTCCCACAAAACCCAAACAAAACACACCCCTCTATATAGGACCTTCAATCAGAGGCAACGAGGAACAGTTGCCTCCAATTGAAGGCCAAATCAATAAACTAAACATAGAACTAAAAAGACTAGACTAGAACATAGAAAATACACTAACATAGAACATAGACCAAAACCCCAGAATACATAAATCAAACACCCCTCTACATAAACACACACCCCGAACCACATAGAACAAATACCCCCCCTGCCACATCCTGACCAAACTACAATAACAGATAACCCCTTACTGGTCAGAACCTGTCTGTCTGTCTGTCTGTCTGTCTGTCTGTCTGTCTGTCTGTCTGTCTGTCTGTCTGTCTGTCTGTCTGTCTGTCTGTCTGTCTGTCTGTCTGTCTGTCTGTCTGTCTGTCTGTCTGTCTGTCTGTCTGTCTGTCTGTCTGTCTGTCTGTCTGTCTGTCTTCAATAGTTTTCTTGTATAATAATAAAAATGATTGCATGCATATTTGACATGATTGTTTAACCAAGAACAACATTTGCAGAAGGATTGTTAAATGCTTGAGTAACAGTGTCCTGAAGGTTGTCGATGTTCCTGTTTTGTCATATTAGGTGGGAGACCTGCTGAGTGGAACAGCAGACATGGCTGTGACATCATTCTCCATCAACTCAGCCAGGAGCAGAGTTATAGACTTCACCTCTCCATTCTACTCTACCTCTCTGGGGATACTGGTGAGTGGGGTGTGTGTGCGTGTGCGTGTGTGTGTGTGCGTGCGTGCGTGCGTGCGTGCCTGCAAGCGTGTATATGTGTGTGTGTGGACATACACTTTATAATATGTGTGTATGTGTGTCTTGACTACCAGGTGCGTAGCCAGGACACATCAGCCCCTATTGGGGCCTTCATGTGGCCTCTCCATTGGTCCATGTGGGTGGGCATCTTCGTCACTCTTCATCTTACCGCACTCTTCCTCACCGTCTATGAGTGGAACAGTCCCTTTGGTGAGAAAACTAAAATACCATTTATGGCCTGTCATCCAAGGCCTGTCATGTTATTAGTCTGTGACCTAAATCTCAGTGGATACTGCTATGACTTACAGCCATGTCATCATCTACACAAACAGCTGTGGGTGGCTGGGACCTTTACAACTCTGTTTGTCAAAGTGATCCTATTCACACACACACACACACAGCTGTGGGTGGTTGGGACCTTTACAACTCTGTTTGTCACTGTGATCCTACTCACACACACACACACACACACACACACACACACACACACACACACACACACACACACACACACACACACACACACACACACACACACACACACACACACACACACAGCTGACTCCTGTGTTGTGTTGATCCAGGTATGACTCCTCATGGCAGGAACAGACTCAGAGTGTTCTCCTACTCCTCAGCCCTCAACCTCTGTTACGCCATCCTGTTTGGACGCACTGTCGCTACTAAGGTACTGTGGGAGGGATGGAGGGAGGAATAATGGGAGGGAGGAGGGATGGAGGGGGAGGGATGGAGGAAGAGAAGATTTCAATATTCAAATTAATCAAATATGTCTTCTCTCTGTCTCGTTCTCTCTCTCTCTCTCTCTCTCTGTCTCTCTCTCTCTTTCTCTCTCTATCTCTCCATCCTTCCCTCCCTCTTTCTCTCTCTCCCCCTCCGTCCATCTCCCTCCCTCTCTTTCGCTCTCTCCCCCTCCCTCCATCTCTCTCCCCCTCCATCTCCCTCTTTCTCACTCTATCTCTCTAACTCTCTCTCTTTCTCTCTATTTCTCTCTCTCTTTCTCTCTCTTTCTGTCTCGCTCTCTATCTCTCTCTACTCTTTCGCTCTCTCCATCCTTCCCTCCCTCTTTCTCTCTCGCTCCATCCTTCCCTCCCTCCCTCCCTCTTTCTCTCTCTCCCCCGCCCTCTCTCTCCCTCCTCTCCAGACTCCTAAGTGTTGGACCAGTAGGTTCCTGATGAACCTGTGGGCTATCTTCTGTCTGCTGGTGTTGTCCAGTTATACAGCTAACCTGGCTGCTGTCATGGTGGGGGAGAAAACCTTTGAACAGGTGTCTGGGATTCATGATGAGAAGGTATACACACACACACACACACACACACACACACACACACACACACACACACACACACACACACACACACACACACACACACACGGCGGTGCGCACAGACACAAGTAAGCATGTACGCACGCACACATACATACACACACACACACACATGCACGCACTTATATGCAAACACACACACACACAAACACGAGTAACAATGTGGAAATGAACATGACTGAATATGACAAAACAGACTGGATCGGGGACAGTTACAGTAGCTGATATGATTCAGACAATGTGTTAAATGTATTCTCCTTGTAAATAAAAAGAGAGAGGCCCGTACACAGAATATTGCTTCTCCCCCCCAGTGGTTTATACCTGAAACCAAAAATACAATGTTTCAACTTTGATACCTGTCAGACATGACGAAGACTGTTGAAGTTGAAATATTGTAACATTCTCCCACTGGGGAGAAGCAATATTCTGTGTACGGGCCTCTCATTTCTTTATATGGAATACTTTTTAGCCCTGCACCAGTATTTACGGATGTGCATATCACCCTCCCTTTCTTAATGTATTCTCCTTATGTTAATATAATCCCCCTCTTCCCCCTTCCCCTCCCCCTCTCCCCCTCTCCCTGTCCCCCCTCAGCTGCACCACCCATCCCGTGGGTTCAGGTTTGGGACAGTCAGAGAGAGCTCTGCAGAAGACTACATGAGGAAGAGTTTCTCTGCCATGCATGACTACATGAGACGTTACAACCAACCCACCACACCAGACGGAGTGGACATGTTAAAGTAAGACCCTCACACAGTCTGTTGGCTGACCAACCAGTTACCTTAGTGTTGTGTTACGCTAAATGATTTCATTTACTCTTAATTCCCCACGTCTCCAGGCCTTTACTGTTTTTCTCTATCGCTTTGGCTCAATTCTCGAAGGAGAATCATTTTTTTCAAAACAATAAGTTCAAATCTCTGAACAATTAGTTTCTTGTTCACACCAGATTTGAATTTCTTATTCATTTAAGCAAATTGCACGTGTTTTGGCACGTGTGCAAAAGAGGAAATACAATTGACTGCAATTTGCACAATAACTACATGTACATGACTTGCTGATAAAGCTGATGAGTTGATTCTCAGTGAAACTGTCATACTCTTCACAACTTCTAAACATTCTGTCATTGTGTGAGCCGTCACAGTCAAAATGATCCATTCAATGATCAAAATCTGTCAGACATACATGTATATTCCATCAATATCGATGACATGGAATGTTTGTGATATCTGCTAAATTGGCAAATTACCTGCCAGTTAACATAGTAATGAAATAGGAATCACAATCTTACCAATCAACCAATCAAGTTTGGAAGCATATATATGGAGCAGGATCACTACCATTTCTGAACATGGAGGAACATCACAACGCTGAACAGCAGCTACATGCTGGTGGAAGAGCAATAAGAAGCTGTGTAAGAATGCATGGTGGTGGTGGTGTTAGGTGAAGACAGAATAGAGGAAGAGGTAGAAGGCAAAGAATAAGAGTTAGTGATGAAATCAGAGCCACAATTGTGGACCATGTCATAAACCACGGTCTGACAATGGAAGAGGCTGGTCAGAGAGTACAGCCTAATGTAAACAGGTCCACAGTGTCATAAACCACGGTCTGACAATGGAAGAGGCTGGTCAGAGAGTACAGCCTAATGTAAACAGGTCCACAGTGTCATCAACTGTGCAAACATTCCGTAGGGAAAACAGGTAAATATGTACTTGTTCTTTACCCTTGTTACAGCATTTCATTCACAACAATACAGCAACTATTGCAAAGGTAAATGAGAATCACAATATGTATGAGGAATATACAGTAATACAGCACAATTTCAATGGAATATACTATCTGTAACATGATCTATTTGTGAATTCTACATGTCATATATAGGACTGCACAACGGTCTCATGCTGGTGGCAGAGCAGCAGTATTCAGCCATACAAGACATTTGCAACATGGTCATAGTCAACAATTCCATCAGGCTAAGAGAGATCCAAAGTGCAATCAAATGACAACAATATCTTTGCAAATATCAATTCTGTCAGTATTTCCACTATAGACAGATTTTGGGGGAAAAAAACTAATGACTATGAAACAACTGAGAGGAATAGTGACAGAGTGAAGGAGCTGAGGTACCAGTATGTCCAGGTAGGAGCTGAGGTACCAGTATGTCCAGGTAGGAGCTGAGGTACCAGTATGTCCAGGTAGGAGCTGAGGTACCAGTATGTCCAGGTAGGAGCTGTGGTACCAGTATGTCCAGGTAGGAGCTGAGGTACCAGTATGTCCAGGTAGGAGCTGTAGTACCAGTATGTCCAGGTAGGAGCTGAGGTACCAGTATGTCCAGGTAGGAGCTGTGGTACCAGTATGTCCAGGTAGGAGCTGTGGTACCAGTACGTCCAGGTAGGAGCTGAGGTACCAGTATGTCCAGGTAGGAGCTGTAGTACCAGTATGTCCAGGTAGGAGCTGTGGTACCAGTATGTCCAGGTAGGAGCTGAGGTACCAGTATGTCCAGGTAGGAGCTGTGGTACCAGTATGTCCAGGTAGGAGCTGAGGTACCAGTATGTCCAGGTAGGAGCTGTAGTACCAGTATGTCCAGGTAGGAGCTGAGGTACCAGTATGTCCAGGTAGGAGCTGTGGTACCAGTATGTCCAGGTAGGAGCTGTGGTACCAGTACGTCCAGGTAGGAGCTGAGGTACCAGTATGTCCAGGTAGGAGCTGAGGTACCAGTATGTCCAGGTAGGAGCTGTGGTACCAGTACGTCCAGGTAGGAGCTGAGGTACCAGTATGTCCAGGTAGGAGCTGTAGTACCAGTATGTCCAGGTAGGAGCTGAGGTACCAGTATGTCCAGGTAGGAGCTGTAGTACCAGTATGTCCAGGTAGGAGCTGTGGTACCAGTGTGTCCAGGTAGGAGCTGAGGTACCAGTATGTCCAGGTAGGAGCTGTGGTACCAGTATGTCCAGGTAGGAGCTGTGGTATCAGTATGTCCAGGTAGGAGCTGCGGTACCAGTATGTCCAGGTAGGAGCTGCGGTACCAGTATGTCCAGGTAGGAGCTGCGGTACCAGTATGTCCAGGTAGGAGCTGTGGTACCAGTATGTCCATTGGTGTTCACACTGTATATTGTACAGGGAGTTTTACAGTACTAAGTTTAATACACCTTAGCCAAATATATTTGTAACTCACTTTCACAATTCCTGACATTTAATTCTAGTAAAAATTCCTTGTTTTAGGTCAGTTAGGATCGCCACTTTATTTTAAGAATGTGAAATGTCAGAATAGTTAGGCCTAGGTTAGTTAGGCCTAGGTTAGTTGCGCACCTGTTTTGTGTTAGTTGTTAGTGGGGAGGGGTATTTAGGATAGTTAGTTAGGTTTGTTGTTTGTGCGGGATTGTTCGTGTTGTCAGGGTGTGTTTATCATGAGGTTCTGTATTTTTGGAGTTACGCTATTCATTTGGGCTGCGTCCCTGATTACGTTCTTTTAAGGGTGGTGCGTTTCTTTTTGCACACCTTGCACTCCATACCTTTGCATATTTTCCGTGTGGATATTTTATTAAATTCATTCACGGAATCATTCTGTCTCCTGCGCCTGACTCTCCAGAATCCACACGCCACCCATTGTGACAGCGCCTTTCACACCAAAGTATGTTCATCTCTAGGAGACAGAACACGTCTCCTTCCTGAGCGGTATGACGGCTGCGTCGTCCCAGGGTGTTTATACTTGCGTACTATTGTTTGTACAGATGAACGTGGTACCTTCAGGTGTTTGGAAATTGCTCCCAAGGATGAACCAGACTTGTGGAGGTCTTTTGATATTCCCATGATGTCAAGCAGTGAGGCACTGAGTTTGAAGGTAGGCCTTGAAATACATCCACATGTACACCTCCAATTGACTCAAATGATGTCAATTAGCCTATCAGAAGCTTCTAAAGCCATGATATAATTTTCTGGAATTTTCCAAGCTGTTTAAAGGCACAGTCAACTTAGTGTATGTAAACTTCTGACCAACTGGAATTGTGATACAGGGAATTATAAGTGAAATAATCTGTCTGTAAACAATTGTTGGGAAAGTTACTTGTGTCATGCACAAAGTAGATGTCCTAACCCGACTTGCCAAACTATAGTTTGTTAACAAAAAATGTGTGGAGTGGTTGAAAAATGAGTTTTAATCATCCAACCTAAGTGTATGTAAACTTCAACTGTACTTCTTGAAGTTGTCGATACCCATAAGAACAGAAAACATTTCTACTTTACTAAACTGTCTGATTCTAGAATAGGCTATGTAAAACTAATTTTATATTTTGTTTCTGTGTTACTATGTAGAGAATAATTGTCACGGGTGTCGAAAGGAGTGGACCAAAGTGCAGCGGGGTTGTAGTTCCACATTTTATTAAATGCATGAAACTTTGCAATACATAAATAACTGACTTGACAAAACAAACCGTGACGCAGAGAGAAACAAACACTACTCAAAATATAATCACCCACAAAGCCCAGGAAGAAAAACCTATACTTAAATATGATCTCCAATTAGAAGCAACGAGGACCAGCTGCCTCCAATTGGAGATTAACCCAAACAACCCCAACATAGAAATAGAACAACTAGAACTTAAACATAGAAATAGAAAACATAGAAAAACACAAAACACCCCCTGTCACGCCCTGACCTACTCTACCATAGAAAATCACATCTTACTATGGTCAGGACGTGACAGTACCCCCCCCCCCCCCCAAAGGTGCAGACTCCGAATGCACCTAAAACAACAAAAGAAACCACAAAACAAAAGGGAGGGTAGGGAGGGTGACAATTGTCTATGGCGGCTCAAATGCAGTCCACATAACCTTAACCTCCAGCAGAGGAGGCGGCTCCGGTTCGGGGCGTACTCCCCGCTCCACCCACTGATCCTTCTGCTTTATTACCACCTGACGGTGGATCGTCGTCGAAAGAACGGGACTATAGATCATTGCTGGAGGCTCTGGGCTGCAGTCCGCCGCTGGAGGCTCTGGGCTGCAGTCCGCCGCTGGAGGCTCTGGGCTGCAGTCCGCCGCTGGAGGCTCTGGGCTGCAGAACGTCGCAGAAGACTCCGGGCTGAGGAGCGTCGCCGGAGGCTCTGGACTGAAGAGCGTCGTTGTAGGTTCCGGACTAGGGACCGTTGCTGCAGGCTCCATGCCATGGATCATCAATACAGGTTCCGTGCCATGGATCATCACCTGAGGCTTCGTGCCATGGATCATCTCTACAGGCTCCGGGCCATGGATTATCCCTACAGGCTTCTTGCCATGGAACATCCCTACAGGCTCCAGGCCATGGATCATCACTGGAGGCTTTGTGCCATGGATCATCTCTACAGGCTTCGGACCATAGATTATCACTGGAGGCTTTTCTCGTGGAGCTGGAACAGGTCTCACCGGACTGGAGAGATGCACTGAGGACTGGGTGCTCAGAGCAGGCACCGGCCGTACTGGGCTATGGAGGCGCACTGGAGGGAGAGTGTGAGGAGCAGGCACAGGACGTACTGGGCTATGGAGGCGCACTGGAGGTCTGGAGCTTATGGTTGGCACAACCCGTCTTTGCTGGATGCTCAACCCAGCTCGACAACTGCAAGGCGCAGGCACAGATCGCACCGGCCTGTGAGTGCGCACTGGTGACACAGTGCGCATCACCGCATAACACGGTGCTTGCCCTGTCACACGCTCCCCACGGTAAGCACGGGGAGTTGGCTCAGGTCTCACCCCGACCCTGCCAAATTACCCATGTGCCCCCCCCCAAAAAAATTGGGGGGCTGCCTCTCGTTCTTCCCCGGCAGGCTTCGATATCTGTCCAATACCTGCTCCCCCGGGAGGCGCTCTTCTCCTGCCCCTAAATCCTCCAAAGCCCTGGATATACTCCTCCTCATCTCCTCAAATGTCCAGAGGTCCATATCACGCTGCTTGGTCCCTTGGTGGTGGGTGATTCTGTCACGGGTGTCGGAAGGAGCGGACCAAAGTGCAGCGTGGTTGTAGTTCCACATTTTTATTAAATCCGTGAAACTTTGCAATACATAAATAACTGACTTGACAAAACAACAAACCGTGACGCAGAGAGAAACAAACACTACTCAAAATATAATCACCCACAAAACCCAGGAAGAAAAACCCCTACTTAAATATGATCTCCAATTAGAGGCAACGAGGACCAGCTGCCTCCAATTGGAGATCAACCCCCCAAAAAAAACCATAGAAATAGAAATACCTGTTTTTATTGATTTGTCGAAGGCTTTTGACACCGTGGACCATGCTGTTATTAGTGCAAAGGTTAAAATGTTGTGGAAATACTGGTCATGCTCTAGATTGGTTTATAAATTACCTATCAAATCGTACACAATGTGTAATGGCGGATGGTTGCAAATCTGAGTCCATAGAGGTCAGGTGTTCCGCAAGGTTCTATTTTGGGACCACTGTTGTTCATTTTGTATATCAACAACATTGGGGATCTTATTGAAACAGCGCATGTTCATTTTTATGCAGATGATACTGTTCTTTATTCAAGTGGTAGTAGTTTATCTTTAGCTTTTGAAAATGCCCAAAAAGCATTTAACATCATACAACAGAATCTGTATGATTTAAAGCTGATTCTAAATTCGGGTAAAACAAAATGCATGGTATTTTCAAATGCCAGGCATGTTACAAATCATGTCATTGCCACATTGGCTGGACATAATATAGAGCAAGTTAAAGTGTTCAAATATTTGGGTGTGTGGGTTGATGATAAGCTGAGCTTCACTGTGCATGTAGAGAACTTGATAAGGAAGCTCAAGCTGAAAATAGGATTTTATTACCGGCATAAGGCTTGTTTTTCTTTTGAGGCCAAGAAGGAGCTGGTACGATGTACATTACTGTCGGTTTTAGATTTTAGTGATGTTATATATATATATGCAGGCCTCAGCCACTACCCTGAGAGCACTTGATTCAGTGTATCATGCAGCCCTCAGGTTCATTACAAATCAGAAACGTCTAACACATCATTGTGATCTCTACGGCGCTGTTGGCTGGTCGTCATTGACCTTGCGTAGGCTTAAACACTGGTATACACTGATTTATAAGGCCATATTGGGTAAAATGCAATTTTCTCTGTTCTTTTTTAGTTAGGTCAGTAAATAAGTATCAATTACAGTCCCATTCTGATTTGCTTCTAACAGTACCAAAAATTAGAACAGGTCTTGGTAGAAATAGTTTTAGTTACTTAGCACCGTGGTCCTGGAATTCTCTTTTGAACATTTTAAAATGTGATGATCTAGTTTCGTTGGCGGAGTTCAAACAC
>NC_138307.1:16077500-16145000 GCF_965601325.2 Salmo salar
GGGCAGTGATTGGGGACATTGCCCTGTGTAGGTTGCTTTCTTTCGGATGGAATGTTAAATGGGTGTCCTGACTCTCTGTAGTCACTAAAGATCCCATGGCACTTATTGTAAGAGTAGGGGTGTGAAACCTAAATTCCCAATCTGGCCCTCATACCAAAACAGTCACCTAATCATCCCCAGCTTACAAATGGCTCATTCATCCCCCTCCTCTCCCCTGTAACTATTCCCCAGGTCGTTGCTGTAAATGAGAATGTGTTCTCAGTCAACTTACCTGGTAAAATAACGGTAAAATAAATAGTGTTTTGATGGGGTACGACAGTTGAACTAAGCTCATGAGGCATTAGTAAGTTATACTCTTCAAGAATCAATGGACACATATCATTCATTTATGTCCAAAATTGATGTAGCAACTGCAGATTTCCCCTTTAAGGTCATCACTGATAGGTGGAAGCAACTGGCTCGAGTTTTACTCAGAGCCAGTGATGTGATGATGTCAGCTGACGGAGAAAGTGGAACTATTGGTTCACACTGCCATCCAGTGGCCACTGTTGGAACCACAGTCAACCTCATACCTTACGGCAAAATGGGGACTGTGAAGAGACACATGGACCATTTAATGCATTTTGTATTGTATTTTGCATTTTATTATGTATATGATGCGTGGTTGGGTTATGACTGTTATATGTGGTTGTCTCGCTTGGCTATCTTAAGATGAATGCACTAGCTGTGTCTCTCTCTGGATGGGAGCGTCTGCTGAATGGACAAATTGTATTGTAAATGTAGTGATATGTATGTATATTTATGTATAATATGCATTTGTTGTGTTGTGTTTCCTGTTTGGACCCCAGGAAGAGTAGCCACTGTATCAGCAGCAGCTAACCACGGAACCTAATAATAAATACTCTCTTTCCCTCTCTCTCCCTCTCTCTCCCTCTCTCTAACCCTCTCTTGCGCTATATATCTCTCTCTCCCTCTCACTCTCCCTCTCTCTCACCCTCTCTCTCGCTATATATATCTCTCTCCCTCTTTCTGTCTCTCTCGCTCTCTCTCACACCCTCACTTGCCCTCTATCACTCCCTCTTTCTGACTCTCTCTCTCTCTCTCCCAGAATTTGTCGATGGGGATAGATCATTTCTCAGGCCTGTTTGTGATGTTGTGTGTGGGGGTGGTTGGAGCCATCTTTACCTTGGCAGCTGAACACACCTTCTATCACCTAGCCCTGCCCCGGCTACGACGGTCCCACACACTCACCTACTGGTTGCATACCAGCCAGGTACGTAGGTACACACACACACACACACACACACACTCATGAACTAGATCTATAGCAAGCCACCAAGCTGTTAATACTATCTAAGATAATTAGAATTTCACACTTTTAAAAACATCTTATCAAGGTGATCTTATCAAGGTGATCTTATCAATGTGATCTTACCACTGTGATCTTAAAAAGGTGATCTTATCAAGGTGATCTTATCAAGGTGATCTTACCACTGTGATCTTACCACTGTGATCTTAAAAAGGTGATCTTATCAAGGTGATCTTATCAAGGTGATCTTACCACTGTGATCTTAACAAGGGGATCTTATCAAGGTGATCTTATCAAGGTGATCTTATCAAGGTGATCTTACCCCTGTGATCTTACCATTGTGATCTTACCACTGTGATCTTATCAAGGTGATCTTACCCCTGTGATCTTACCATTGTGATCTTACCACTGTGATCTTAACAAGGTGATCTTACCACTGTGATCTTAACAAGGTGATCTTACCACTGTGATCTTAACAAGGTGATCTTACCACTGTGATCTTAACAAGGTGATCTTACTACTGTGATCTTAACAATGTGATGTTATCAAGGTGATCTTTATTGAGTGAATGTTCTCTCATCTGTGTTGTATCATCTATCTGTTGACAGAAGATCCATCGAGCCCTGAACACCCCTTACGAGGACGTAGGGAAAGAGTTGATTGGCCTGGACCACAAGTAGAGAAACACTGATCAATACTATATTAGAGTATAGGTTATCAATAATGTCTATGTTAGAGTATAGGTTATCAATACTGTCTACATTAGAGTATAGGTTATCAATACTGTCTTACATTAGAGTATAGGTTATCAATACTGTCTATATTACAGTATAAGCTATCAATACTATCTATATTAGAGAATAGGTTTTCAATACTATCTATACTATAGTATAGGTTATCAATCATATCTATATTACAGTATAGGTTATCAATAATATCTATATTACATTATAGGTTATCAATGCTGTCTATATTACAGTATAGGCTATCAATACTATCTATATTACAGTAGGTGTTATCAATACTATCTATACTACAGTATAGGTTATCGATACTATCTATATTACAGTATAGGTTATCAATTCTATCCATATTACAGTATAGGCTATCAATTCTAATCTATACTACAGTACAGGTTATCAATACTATTTTTATTACAGTATAGGTTATCAATACTGTATATATTACAGTAGAGGTTATCAATAATATCTATATTACGCTATAGGTTATCAATGCTATCTATATTACAGTATTGGTTATCAATACTATCTATATTAGAGTATAGTTTATCAATACTATCTTTATTACAGTATAGGTTATCAATATTGTCAATATTACCTCTCTTTCTCTCTCTCTCACTCTCCCCTCTCTCTCTCTCCCCCTCTCTCTCCCCCCAGTCCCTCCCCTTGTGTCTCTGACAGCTGCAGCCTCCACAGACACCGGCAGCCTCGCCCTCCTCCTCCCCTGTCTTCCCCCCTGCCTGCCCCCCCTCCTCCTCAGCCCTCCTCTCCTGCCCGGGACATCAAGGAGAACAAGAGGGTCCACTTTGATCTGGAGAGCCTACACAGCTACCGTCTACACACACACACCGCCTCGTTCCGGGGACGGCCTGGCATGGTGGGGCGACACGGCCTGGGAGGTACACACTCACTCTAACACACACATTTGTTTTACCGTCCTTGTGGGGACCAAAACATTTATTCCCAATCAAAATCCTATTTTCCCTAACCCCTAATCCTTAACCTTAACACCTAACCCTAAAACTAAAACTAACCCTATTTCTTAACCCTAGTTCTAACCCTAAACCTGACCACTAAGCCTAAATACACGTTTTCCTTGTGGGGATCTGCGAAATGTCCCCAGAATTTTCCTTGTTTCACTATCCTTTACTAGAACTTCTGTGCCCCACAAGGATAGTAAAACCAAACCACACACACTTTAAATGCTTTATTTGAATCCACAAATCACATTCCCTTCAATGAGGTTCAGAGAAAAGGTCACACAAAGTTTCCGTCTTCCCCTGTCTGTTCCAGGGTGTCTGGGTGGTTTATCTCCTCCTCAGGTTAGCCTGCATGCTAACGGTGGCCCAGCATCGGCCTTGGCCTCCCCCGGCCTGGCCCTGCCTCCTCTGGGGAACCCAGGCGGCCAGGCCTTCCTGTGGGAGGGAGAGCTCCAGGAGGTCCAGGGGAGAATCGAGACGTTCACAGCCCAGCTGAGAGACGCCGTGGCCAGGAGGGCCGAGATACAGACCTGCCTGGAGAACCATAAAATGAACCAGAGCACAGCTACTGCTGTCAAACTGGAGAAAGACATGGTTGGCCAGTCACAATGCCTGGAGAGAGTGAGAACCAACGCAGAGAAAGATAAAAACAAGGAAGAGAGAGAGGGGCTCAACCAGGAGAAAGGAAGGAGTGGCAGATCAAACCTCTGTTGCAGCCTGGACAGAAACAGAGACAGAGACAGGACAGGCAGGGACCATTCCACTGTGAGACAAACAGCCAGACAGGACACAGATAGGGACAGACTGTTACACCAATCAAAAACTGAGAGAGACCGAGACGACCAATCAAAAAGCCTGGACAGAAATGGGAGTAGCCAATCACATGCCTCCAACTTTCTGCAGACAGGGAGGAACAGCCAATCAGAAGCTCTGAACATCCTACAGAGGAGGATAGAGATCCAATCAAAAACCTCCACCAGCCTGGACAGAGAGACAACCAACCAATCACGTGCTGTCAATACACTGCAGGGAGAAAGAACTGTCCAATCACGTAACTCCACCAGCCTGGAGAGAGGAAGAGCCAGGCAGTCAGGTGCAGTGAAAGACCAGGAAAGGGGGAGAACTGTCCAAACACGGACAGGGGCTAGTCTGGACAGATTGAGAGCTAGCCAATCCAGCGCCGGCACTGGGAATCTGGTTAGAGAACGTCCCGCCCCCATGGACACCCAGAAGAGCTTGTGTTAGTCGTTTGATTGGTTATTTATTAGAACACAAAAGACCAATCGGGGGGCTGGAAAATAATCTAACAGGTCCAAATGATTTACAAGGCAGCGGATGAAGTAAAAAAATCTGACAGTTTTAAAAAACAATGACAGAGATGTAGCCCTGGTCCTCTGATGTCAACGGCTGCTGTCTGTTAAAACAAATGTCTGATCAGAACTTTACCCATCTACTGTTTGTCTCCACTAGGTGTGTTTCCTTTTTGTTTCTAACTACTAATACCTCTCTCTCTTCATCTGTTACCCCCGGGTTGTATTCACTAGGAACCAAACAGAACAAAACGGGAAGGGACCTACCTGAATTTGTCTAATAGAATGTCTCGTTTTCGTTGCAGAAAGTTTTTTGTTTGGAGTGAACAGTTTCCGTTGCAATGGGTTGTGACTAATGTTACTAATGTATACACCCCAGGTATGTAGTCAGTTCTCAGTGGGTCATTCAAGGTACACATGTGGCTCCTAAATGTTCAATCAAGTGCTATCTGCACCCAACCGGGTAAGAATCGGCTATCCCAGAGGGCAAACTACACGTGTCCACATTGTCCTGACTGATCCTCTATAAGGACCTTGAGTTGGTTTGATAC
Source organism: Salmo salar (assembly GCF_965601325.2). Classification (NCBI taxonomy): domain Eukaryota; kingdom Metazoa; phylum Chordata; class Actinopteri; order Salmoniformes; family Salmonidae; genus Salmo; species Salmo salar. Next base: position 16,082,391 of record NC_138307.1, read on the forward strand.
TATGCAGTTGAATTGAATTTACTTTCATGGAATTTGTATGTTGAATGTCATGGTGGTGTCAAATGTAACTATACAGTAACAATAGTCGAACCTGGAAGTGAACGAAAAAGGTGGACGTGGAAAGAGAAATGGGGGTTGTATTTGAGCCTATAGCAGGTGTTCTACAAGAGATGCAGGTTGCTAGGTTACCTGTCGAGGACTGAGGAGTGTTGTAGATATGTTGTTCTGCTGTGGATGGGTCGTGTTCGGTGTACCATAATGCTGCCTATAACAACAGCTATACGTCTCATTCTCACACACAACAGAATTGTATCAGCATATTATTGGGACTCGTATCATGTTGTTGTATATCATTTCCATATTTTTAAATTAAACATTTATATACTGGTTTTAATGGGACGAATTACCACAGACTGTAATGACAGTCTATACCACAAGGTGGTGCCTGGATCTCTCACACACACACACACACACACACACACACACACACACACACAACCTATTCAACTAAGCAACTGAAACATTCTTTCATGGATGAGAAGGAAAATATTGTAATATTTCACTATCATAGTAGTAACAATTGTAATTCTATGCCTTTCCCTCAATTCTGTGATATTTAGCAACACAGAGATGCCCCCCCCCCCCAACACATACACACACTCACACATAAAGGTGAGCACACACACAGACACAGTAATTCGCTGTGAAATTAAGAGAGAAACCTCTCATCGTTAATCCACCCAAAATCACACGCTCTGATTACATCATCCTAACGTGCAATTAGAACACTGCTGCACCTCACTCGTATGAATCAAAGCTCAGATTGATTTCATCTGTACAAGTGTGTGTGCTTGTGTCACAGTGAACAAAATGAGGTCAGACAACAGTTGTATCTAAATGTATGGATGTTATACATCTGACATATTTACATATTTACTCAGGCATACGGAGCAGAGATAGGGGAATATATACACACACACGGTCCCCATTCCCAGTGACCCTGGTCTGTGTGAAGCCTGCAGGATATTTTAGTCTTAGTCACGCATGTTAGAACACACACACACATTAACCCACGCATCCTAAAATATATCTTTCTGCATCACTGTTTGTTGTTCTCTCTTTATCTCTCTCTCCATCTCCGTCCCTTCATATCTCTGTGAGTAGTGAGACAGTACGAGATATGTACAGACAGTAGAGAGAGAAAGAGATATGGACAGACAGTAGAGAGAGATATGGACACAGTAGAGAGAGAGATATGGACAGACAGTAGAGACAGTAAGAGATATGGACACAGTAGAGAGAGATATGGACAGACAGTAGAGAGAGAAAGCAATATGGACACAGTGGAGAGAGATATGGACACAGTGGAGAGAGATATGGACAGACAGTAGAGAGAGATATGGACACAGTAGAGAGAGATATGGACACAGTAGAGACATATGGACAGACAGTAGAGACAGATATGGACAGACAGTAGAGACAGTAAGAGATATGGACACAGTAGAGAGAGATATAGACAGACAGTAGAGAGAGATATAGACAGACAGTAGAGACAGAAAGAGATATGGACACAGTAGAGAGATATGGATACAGTAGAGAGAGATATGGACAGACAGTAGAGACAGTAAGAGATATGGACAGAGTAAGGAGAGATATTGTGGACGGACAGTAGAGAGAGATATGGACACAGTAAAGAGAGATATGGACACAGTAGAGAGAGATATGGACAGACAGTAGAGAGGGAAAGCGATATGGACACAGTAGAGAGATATGGACACAGTAGAGAGAGAGATATGGACAGACAGTAGAGACAGTAAGAGATATGGACACAGTAGAGAGATATGGACACAGTAGAGGGAGATATGGACAGACAGTAGAGAGAGATATGGACACAGTAGAGAGAGATATGGACACAGTAGAGAGAGAGATGGACAGACAGTAGAGAGAGATATGGACACAGTAGAGAGACATATGGACACAGTAGAGAGAGATATGGACAGACAGTAGAGAGAGATATGGACACAGTAGAGAGACATATGGACACAGTAGAGAGAGATATGGACAGACAGTAGAGAGAGATATGGACACAGTAGAGAGACATATGGACACAGTAGAGAGAGATATGGACAGACAGTAGAGAGAGATATGGACACAGTAGAGAGAGAGATGGACAGACAGTAGAGAGAGATATGGACACAGTAGAGAGACATATGGACACAGTAGAGAGACATATGGACACAGTAGAGAGAGATATGGACAGACAGTAGAGAGAAAGGGATATGGACAGACAGTAGAGAGAGAAAGAGATATAGACAGAGAGAAAGTTATATGGACAGACAGAGAGAGAGAAAGAGATATGGACAGAGAGAGAGAGAGAAAGTGAAATGGACAGACAGAGAGAAAGAGATATGGACGACAGTAGAGACAGTAGGAGATATGGACAGACAGTAGAGACAGTAAGAGATATGGACAGACAGAAGAGAGTAAGATATATGGACAGACAGTAAAGAGAGATATGGAGAGACAGAGAGAAGGATTTGAGACAGAGAACGGAATGAGACAGACAGAGCGGAGGCCTTTGTGTTCTGTTGAATCACTCCTCATATGAAGGCCACCTCAGTCCTCCGGACAGTTCTACACACACACACTGCTGCAGAGTGTTGAGATGTCTGTGATGGAGTGTGTGTGTGTGTGTGTGTGTGTGTGTGTGTGTGTGTGTGTGTGTGTGTGTGTGTGTGTGTGTGTGTGTGTGTGTGTGTGTGTGCGTGTGTGTGTGTAGAGGCCAGATGGTGAGGGCCCTAGGGATAGTCAACCAGGACTGACTCAGCCCTCAGTGGGAGGGGGGACTAACTCTCTCTCCTCCTTCCCTCGCTCTCTCTCTTCTCCCTCTACCCTTCTCTCCTCTCTCTTTACCCCTCCCTTCTCTTTCTCATCTCCCTGTCTCTGTATTAGGAGTATAGATTTTACAAGGGGTTAGCAGGGACTAACCAATAGTAGAATTCATTAAAGATATCTGATAACAACCCACATCCTTGTGCGTGTGTGTGTGTGTGTGTGTGTGTGTGTGTGTGTGTGTGTGTGTGTGTGTGTGTGTGTGTGTATCAATAGAGGATTATTTTCACTACTCCAGGGATAACAGCTGTATTCTTGACAACTAAAGACTCCTCTAACCTAATGTCTATGCTTCTGCTCAGTGGGCTAACACAGTCTTGAGATACATAAACCACCAATGCCGGTCAGTCACACAAACTTCAATGAATTTACAAATAGACGTTTCCTTAGTCAAGGAGTTTATAACCATTAGCTGGAAACACAAGTTTAAAAAAACAGTAGCCCATGAAAAAGGACAGTAATATAATATTAGTATTTACATTGGTAATAAAAACAAAAAGGTAAATAAAGGACATCTCTGGAAAATGCAGCATTTCTGTTTCTTAGAAGCCATTATACAAGTTCATAGAAACACAATGAAGTAGAATACACTCATTCACACACATAAACACACATGCAAGACAGACACACTCTCACACACATACACACACATGCAGACTAACACCAGTATTCAACAGTTCTATTATCAAAAGAGGATATCCACTACAGAACAAAAAGTCGTTCTGCTACTAGGCAACCGATGCACACAGACCACACCCACAAGTCTACAGTCTTTAGTCAACATGTATCTTATTGTATTGTCAGTGGGGGTTTGATTAGCAAAAAATTACCTTAAAAAGAATTGATATTATTGCATGTAATTTTATACAATTGGAGGTGGTTGGTGTGTGTGTGTGTGTGTGTGTGTGTGTGTGTGTGTGTGTGTGTGTGTGTGTGTGTGTGTGTGTGTGTGGTGTGTGTAGCCACGGGCAGTAGGGGTGCTACAGCACCCCCTGAAAAAATCTGAATTAAAAATCAAATCTAAAATCCAAAAATGTAATTATCCTAAAAGTAGAGCACTGTATTAACAGTCTGTAGCGCAGACCCCCACCACCAAACTACTTCCCGCAGCTATGTGTGTGTGTGTGTGTGTGTGTGTGTGTATCTGTTCACATTGTTAAGCCAATTGTCCCCTCCAGCCTTTGTCTCCCCCTCTTTGTTTACTGTAGTAATCCTCTCCAAGATGTTCACTTTCCATCCTCCTTTTACCCTCTTCTTCGTCTCTACAGTAAGTCAGTGGAATGGAAACCTGAGAGAGATCCTATATACAGTATAGTCAGTATAGCTGTATTCTAGTCAGATAGTAGTCGGTGGTAAACCAACTACTAGAGATGCTATAGTTTCTGTTGTCTTCAGTGATCCAGTCTCCATGCTCCTGAAGACCTTCGCTCAGACACGCTCCACCTCCACTGTTAGACCCTGACTTAGCAGTGTTCTATGTCACGTTATAACCTCCACTACTGTTAGACCCTGACTTAACAGTCCTCCCAAGTCTTACTCTGCAGTGTCTTGTAGTTATGTCGCATCTTAACTCCTTTAAGTCATCTCATGTCCTTCTCCTACTCTGCAGTGTCTTGTAGAACAGCTATTTGTCTGTTTCCATCTGGACCCTTTCTCAGTATTGAAGTAGTGTTCTTGATTATTGTCAATCCTCTATGCCAAGTTATAACCTCCATTATATTACATTTTAATTCCTAAGTCGTCTCATAACCTCCTCTCACTCATTTAAGTCATGTAGTAGTTCTCCTGACTGTTAGGTCTCCCCAAACGGTGTCACATTTAATAACGTCCCCTTACTGTTAGGGCTCCCCAAAATGTGTTACATTTAATAACGTCCCCTGACTGTATGGTTATGTAGTGGTACTACTGTCTATGTCGTCTTATAACCTCTCACTCTGTAAGGTCCCCTATGTTCTCTTCTAACCTCATAGTCTGTTTTTAGTAGTGTTACTGTCTATTATAACGCCTCTATGTCGCGTTATAATCTCCTCTCCGTCTGCATGGTCTTGTAATAGACTTCTTGATCAGCGCGGCTGTGGGCTGAGACAGTGGGCCGGCGGGGGAGGGTCATAGAGCGGGGGAGGGGGGGAGAGTAGCTGTCCAACAGCAGATCTGGATGAGGAGGGGGAGGGAGGGGGGAGTAGAAGGGGGGAGGAGGGGGAGGTAGGGGGGAGTAGGAGGGGGGAGAAGGGGGAGGGAGGTGGGAGGAGATGGGTTGAGGAGGGGGAGGCAGGGGGGAGGAAGAGAAGGGAGGGAGTGGAGAGGGGATGGGGTGAGGAGGAGGAGGCAGGGTGGTGGAATCTGTCTCGCTGGGAGAGGAGGAGCAGATAGAGTTTGATTTCACAGGAAGTGTCCGGTATTCCCGATATTCCGGTGCGGTGACTTTCTCCTGGCGCTGCAGCGCCCCCCTCTGGCCGTGCTCACCGACGCTCCCCAGGCTCCCGCTGGTGGTGTTCCTCCGCTCCCAGGGGGTCCCGTTACCGGCAGCTGTTACTCTGGCCCCCAGGGTCCCGTTACTCCCGGTACCGACACTGCTAGATACCCTGACCACAGGGTGATGAGGGGCGTGAGCATCTATGGTGACAATACTCCCGGTAACGCTCCCGGTGTGGCTGTCGCGGTCGGAGGGGACCCGGTAGTACGGAGACTCAGAGCTTCCTGTTGAAGACCCTCCCCCACAGGAAGAGGTGGAGTCAGAGCCCTTGGCAGAGGAGCTGATTGGTCCATGCTGCTTGGACATGGCAATGACCTATAGGATGAACAGAGGAGACAGTTAGCTAGTTACTTCAGCTAGTTAGAATGTAAATCAACAGTTCATTTAGCTAGTTACTTCAGCTAGTTAGAATGTAAATCAACAGTTCATTTAGCTAGTTACTTCAGCTAGTTAAAATGTAAATCAACAGTTCATTTTAGCTAGTTACTTCAGCTAGTTAAAATGTAAATCAACAGTTCATTTAGCTAGTTACTTCAGCTAGTTAAAATGTAAATCAACAGTTCATTTAGCTAGTTACTTCAGCTAGTTAGAATGTAAATCAACAGTTCATTTAGCTAGTTACTTCAGCTAGTTAGAATGTAAATCAACAATTCATTTAGCTAGTTACTTCAGCTAGTTAAAATGTAAATCAACAGTTCATTTAGCTAGTTACTTCAGCTAGTTAAAATGTAAATCAACAGTTCATTTAGCTAGTTACTTCAGCTAGTTAGAATGTAAATCAACAGTTCATTTAGCTAGTTACTTCAGCTAGTTAGAATGTAAATCAACAGTTCATTTTAGCTAGTTACTTCAGCTAGTTAAAATGTAAATCAACAGTTCATTTAGCTAGTTACTTCAGCTAGTTAAAATGTAAATCAACAGTTCATTTAGCTAGTTACTTCAGCTAGTTAGAATGTAAATCAACAGTTCATTTAGCTAGTTACTTCAGCTAGTTAGAATGTAAATCAACAGTTCATTTTAGCTAACTCAGATTTGATATTCAGCTCACCTGCGCCACTCGCGGCTGATTGGGCGGCTGGGTGGGCACACGCGGAGTCGTCACAGGGATAGGCCCCTCCCTGGCTCGTTCCCCTCCCTGGTTAAGTGACATCAACTTGGCACGAGTCACCGCGCTCTTAGGGGAGACGGGGGGAGGTAGAGAGGAGACAGAAGGAGGCAAAGGGGAGACCGTAGGAGGTAGAGGGGAGACAGTAGGGGGGTGTCTAATCCCCTCCTTAGGGATATGCGCTAGTGGGGCTGGCGCTGGGGTAGCCGTGGCAACGGCTCTATTGGCCGACTGTACCGTCGGATAGAGGGAGGGAGGATTCATCACCCCTGTCTCCCCTGCCTCACCCCCTCCTCCTGCTCCTCCCTCTCCTCCACCAGATCTGTCCGTCTCTCCCTCCTCCTCGCTCTGTCTCTCCGTAGAGCGCTGCTGTCTCCACTCCTGCACCAGCGGTGGTCGCAGCCTGACAGATCACACATAAGTTTGACTTGACGATTAATACCAGGGTGGTATGACACACACCTACAACACACACTAGTCACAAACGTACCTTGGTTGTGACCTGCGGGGGTCGAAGGACAGGTGGAAGGTCATGTGACGCTGGTTGGAGGGGTCGTCTCCGGGGGGCGAGGTGCTGCTGCTGCCGTTGGCGACGCGGGGCAAGGTATTGCTGAATGTTACCATGGTCTCCTTTCCCATGGGGCCGCGGGGTGCCAGGAGCTCTACGTCAGCACTGGCCCTCTTCAGAGATGCTACGCTGGCCTTCTCCCTCCGCACCTACAGAATAATAACATCATTTATTTTATTTTTTATTTCACCTTTATTTAACCAGGTAGGCTAGTTGAGAACAAGTTCTCATTTACAACTGCGACCTGGCCAAGATAAAGCAAAGATAAAGCAAAGCAGTGCGACAGAAACAACAACACAGAGTTACATGGAATAAACAAGCGTACAGTCAACACAATAGAAAAAAGAAAGTCTATATACAGTGTGTGCAAATGGCATGAGGAGGTATGGCAATAAATAGGCCATAGTAGCAAAGTAATTACAATTTAGCAGATTAACACTGGAGTGATAGATGAGCAGATGATGATGAGCAGATGATGGTGTGTAAGTAGTGATACTGGTGTGCAAAAGAGCAGCAAAGTAAATAAAAATAATATGGGGATGAGGTAGGTAGATTGGATGGACTATTTACAGATGGGCTATGTACAGCTTCAGCGATCGGTTAGCTGCTCAGATAGCTGATGTTTAAAGTTAGTGAGGGAAATGTAGGTCTCCAGCTTCAGCGATTTTTTGCATTTCGTTCCAGTCATTGGCAGCAGAGAACTGGAAGGAAAGGCGGCCTAGGGAAGTGTTGGCTTTGGGGATGACCAGTGACATATACCTGCTGGAGCGCGTGCTATGGGTCGGTGTTATCATGACCAGTGAGCTGAGATAATGCAGAGCTTTACCTAGCATAGACTTATAGATGACCTGGAGCCAGTGGGTCTGGCGACAAATATGTAGCGAGGGCCAGCCAACGAGAGCATACAGGTCGCATTGGTGGGTGGTATAAGGCGCTTTGGTAACAAAACAGATGGCACTGTGATAGACTGCATCCAATTTGCTGAGTAGAGTATTGGAAGCTATTTTGTAAATGACATCGCCGAAGTCGAGGATCGGTAGGATAGTCAGTTTTACGAGGGTAAGTTTGGCGGCGTGAGTGAAGGAGGCTTTGTTGCGAAATAGAAAGCCGATTCTAGATTTGATTTTGGATTGGAGATGTTTGATATGAGTCTGGAAGGAGAGTTTACAGTCTAGCCAGACACCTAGGTATTTGTAGTTGTCCACGTATTCTAGGTCAGAACCGTCCAGAGTAGTGATGCTATTCGGGTGCGGGCAGCGAACGATTGAAAAGCATGCATTTTGTTTTGCTAGCGTTTAAGAGCAGTTGGAGGCCATGGAAGGAGTGTTGTATGGTATTGAAGCTCATTTGGAGGTTAGTTAACACTGTGTCCAAAGAAGGGCCAGATGTATACAGAATGGTGTTGTCTGCATAGAGGTGGATCAGGGAATCAGCCGCAGCAAGAGCGACATCGTTGATATATACAGAGAAATGTGTGGTACCCCCATAGAGACTGCCAGAGGTCCGGACATCAGGCCCTCCGATTTTACACACTGAACTCTATCTGCGAAGTAGTTGGTGAACCAGGCGAGGCAGTCATTTGAGAAACCAAGGCTATTGAGTCTGCCAATAAGAATACGGTGATTGACAGAGTTGAAAGCCTTGGCCAGGTCGATGAAGACGGCTGCACAGTACTGTCTTTTATCGATGGCGGTTATGATATCGTTTAGGACCTTGAGCGTGGCTGAGGTGCACCCGTGACCAGCTCGGAAAACGGATTGCACAGCGGAGAAGGTACAGTAGGATTCGAAATGGTCAGTGATCTGTTTATTAACTTGGCTTTCAAAGACTTTAGAAAGGCAGGGCAGGATGGATATAGGTCTATAACAGTTTGGGTCTAGAGTGTCACCCCCTTTGAAGAGGGGGATGACTGCGGCAGCTTCCCAATCTTTAGGGATCTCGGACGAAATGAAAGAGAGGTTGAACAGACTGGTAATAGGGGTTGCAACAATGGCGGCGGATAATTTTAGAAAGCGAGGGTCCAGATTGTCTAGCCCAGCTGATTTGTACGGGTCCAGGTTTTGCAGCTCTTTCAGAACATCTGCAATCTGGATTTGGGTGAAGGAGAAGCTGGGGAGGCCCGGGCAAGTAGCTGCGGGGGGTGCGGAGCTGTTGGCCGGGGTTGGGGTAGCCAGGAGGAAAGCATGGCCAGGCGTAGAGAAATGCTTATTGAAATTTTCGATTATCATAGATTTATCGGTGGTGACCGTGTCGCCTAGCCTCAGTGCAGTGGGCAGCTGGGAGGAGGTGCTCTTGTTCTCCATGGACTTTACAGTGTCCCAAAACTTGTTGGAGTTAGAGCTACAGGATGCAAATTTCTGTTTGAAAAAGCTAGCCTTTGCTTTCCTGACTGACTGTGTGTATTGGTTCCTGACTTCCCTGGACAGTTGCATATCGCGGGGAGTATTCGATGCTATTGCAGTCTGCCACATAACAGCAACATTACTACTACTGGCCCTCTTCAGAGACGCTACGCTGGCCTTCTCCCTATGAACCTACAGAACAACATAGCATGGCTAACTACTAATACTAACCACTAATACACAACCTCTCTCCCTTCATCTCTTACCTTGCAGCGTCCAGTCCCCAGTTCCTCCCTGCTGTCTGAGGGTCTGGGTGTCTTGCTGCGGTACAGAGAGCCGTGCTGAGAAACATGACCTCTCTGGGCTCGTCCCCTCACCACCACCTCCCTCTGCTGCGGGGGGGGAGAGGCAGCCCTCCGGACAGGCTGGGGGAGGCAGTCCTCCTCGGATGACCTGAAGTTACCTACTGCATACAGAGACTAGAGGGAGGGTAGGGAGGGAGGTGAAGGAGAGAGGTGGAGATAGCGATAGAGAGAGGGATAGAAGCGTGAAATTTGTTGAGACAGGATTTCAAAAAAAAAATAACTGTGAAATTCTCCCCCTGAGAACTCTTAAAAGATTATTAATTCCCATCTCTCTCTCTGTCTCTTTCTCAGCCCCCCCCCCACACACACACTCACCAGGTAGACTCCTATGCCAGCTCCTATGGCATAGCCAACATAGACATCTCTGGGATGGCAACGGTGCTGTGTGATCTGAGTCAGTCCGGCTATGCCTGCAGCCAGACAGTATCCAAACACCAGCACCGGCTTCACCAGTTTAGTACTACTGCTGATCACACTGTTCAAATACATCTCCCCCCCCCCCCCCCCACACACACACACACACACACACACACACACACACACACACACACACACACACATACAAAGTTAGAACTATTGCGGATGGCAATGTTTCCAATTTTAACTTCAAATGCATCTTCATAAAGTCAGACAGACAGGCAGGCAGACAGACAAGTTAGTAGCTGTCAGTGCTTACAGAGATGTAGACAGCCGCGAAGCCAGAGAGCGTTGCATGCTGGGACGGAAATGTTTTCCTGAAGAGAAGGAGAGGGAGAGTAAGAATCAGGGAGAGAGAGGGAGACGTGATGCAGAGAGAGAGAAAGAAATGTGGAGGTTTTATTGAAGCTGGAGAACACAAAAGGGTGTGTGTGTGTGTGTGTGTGTTAGTTAGTTACCTGGCTGACAGGATGGCATACAGATCTTTCCCAGAGCAGATGTCCTGTGTGATGTAGTTGTTCTGGTCACATGATATCCCAGGCAGCGTGTAATTGGGCTGACAGACAGTCAGGAAGAAAGGGGTGGGATAACCAGTAGCCAATTGGATGATGTCCGTCATTAGGGCTGTTGCCAGGAGACCAAACACATGAACACCTGGGGGAGAAGGACAAGGGATGGAGGAGGAGAGAGGGGGAGACAGGGAGAAAGGATGGAAGGAAGAGAGAGAGGGGGGGCAGGGAGAAGGGATGCAAGGAGAGAGAGAGGGAGAGACAGGGAGAAGGGATGGAGGAAGAGAGCGAGGAGGAGGAAGGAGCATGCACCAGGTAAGAATTATCTGAAGGCGTCTCGTCTGTCCTCATTCCCTATTCATCTCTCTTTCCCCTGTTCTCCCCTGTTCTCATTCCCTCTAAATCCCTCTCTCCCCTGTTCTCATTCCCTCTACATCCCTCTCTCCCCTGTTCTCATTCCCTCTACATCTCTCTCTCCCCTGTCCTCATTCCCTCTACATCTCCCTCTCCCCTGTTCTCATTCCCTCTACATCCCTCTCTCCCCTGTCCTCATTCCCTCTACATCCCTCTCTCCCCTGTCCTCATTCCCTCTACATCCCTCTCTCCCCTGTCCTCATTCCCTCTACATCCCTCTCTCCCTGTTCTCATTCCCTCTACATCCCTCTCTCCCTTGTTCTCATTCCCTCTACATCCCTCTCTCCCCTGTTCTCATTCCCTCTACATCCCTCTCTCCCTTGTTCTCATTCCCTCTACATCCCTCTCTCCCTTGTTCTCATTCCCTCTACATCCCTCTCTCCCTTGTTCTCATTCCCTCAACATCTCCCTCTCCCCTGTTCTCATTCCCTCTACATCTCTCTCTCCCCTGTTCTTAACTGGAACAGGCCTGAAGTAGATTCTCTCCCTAGGATAGCATTACTCTCTTAGTTCTAGTTTTCTATTTCTATGTTGGTTTTTTTTGGGTTGATCTCCAATTGGAGGCAGCTGGTCCTCGTTGTCTCTAATTGGAGATCATATTTAAGTAGGGTTTTTTCTTCCTGGGTTTTGTGTGTTATAATATTTTGAGTAGTGTTTGCTTCTCTCTGCGTCACGGTTTGTTGTTTTCTCAATTCAGTTATTTATGTATTTGCAAAGTTTCACGGATTTAATCAAATGTGCACTTTGGTCCGCTCCTTTTGACATCCGTCACAGGCTAGCATTACTCTCTAAAGTAGATTCTCTCCCTAGACTAGCATTACTCTCTAAAGTAGATTCTCTCCCTAGACTAGCATTACTCTCTAAAGTAGATTCTCTCCCTAGACTAGCATTACTACATGAAGTAGATTCTCTCCCTAGGCTAGCATTACTCTCTAAAGTAGATTCTCTCCCTAGACTAGCATTACTACATGAAGTAGATTCTCTCCCTAGGCTAGCATTACTCTCTAAAGTAGATTCTCTCCCTAGACTAGCATTACTACATGAAGTAGATTCTCTCCCTAGACTAGCATTACTCTCTAAAGTAGATTCTCTCCCTAGACTAGCATTACTCTCTAAAGTAGATTCTCTCCCTAGGCTAGCATTACTCTCTAAAGTAGATTCTCTCCCTAGACTAGCATTACTCTCTAAAGTAGATTCTCTCCCTAGGCTAGCATTACTCTCTAAAGTAGATTCTCTCCCTAGACTAGCATTACTCTCTAAAGTAGATTCTCTCCCTAGACTAGCATTACTACATGAAGTAGATTCTCTCCCTAGACTAGCATTACTCTCTAAAGTAGATTCTCTCCCTAGACTAGCATTACTACATGAAGTAGCTTCTCTCCCTAGGCTAGCATTACTACATGAAGTAGATTCTCTCCCTAGGCTAACATTACTCTCTGAAGTAGATTCTCTCCCTAGGCTATCATTACTCTCTGAAGTAGATTCTCTCCCTGGGATAGATAGCATTATTACATGAAGTAGATTCTCATCCTAGGCTAGCATTACGACATGAAGTAGATTCTCTCCCTAGGCTAACATTACTCTCTAAAGTAGATTCTCTCCCTAGGCTAGCATTACGACATGAAGTAGATTCTCTCCCTAGACTATCATTACTCTCTGAAGTAGATTCTCTCCCTAGACTATCATTACTCTCTGAAGTAGATTCTCTCCCTGGGATAGCATTACTACATGAAGTAGATTCTCTCCCTAGGCTAGCATTACGACATGAAGTAGATTCTCTCCCTAGGCTAACATTACTCTCTGAAGTAGATTCTCTCCCTAGGCTATCATTACTCTCTGAAGTAGATTCTCTCCCTAGACTAGCATTACTCTCTGAAGTAGATTCTCTCCCTAGACTATCATTACTCTCTGAAGTAGATTCTCTCCCTAGACTATCATTACTCTCTGAAGTAGATTCTCTCCCTAGACTATCATTACTCTCTGAAGTAGATTCTCTCCCTAGACTAGCATTACTCTCTGAAGTAGATTCTCTCCCTAGACTATCATTACTCTCTGAAGTAGATTCTTTCCCTGGGATAGCATTACTACATGAAGTAGATTCTCTCCCTAGGCTAGCATTACTCTCTGAAGGTAGATTCTCTCCCTGGGATAGCATTACTCTCTGAAGTAGATTCTCTCCCTGGGATAGCATTATTACATGAAGTAGATTCTCTCCCTAGACTATCATTACTCTCTGAAGTAGATTCTCTCCCTAGGCTAACATTACTCTCTGAAGTAGATTCTCTCCCTAGACTATCATTACTCTCTGAAGTAGATTCTTTCCCTGGGATAGCATTACTACATGAATTAGATTCTCTCCCTGGGATAGCATTACTACATGAAGTAGATTCTCTCCCTGGGATAGCATTACTACATGAAGTAGATTCTCTACCTGGGATAGCATTACTACATGAAGTAGATTCTCTCCCTGGGATAGCATTACTACATGAAGTAGATTCTCTCCCTGGGATAGCATTACTACATGAAGTAGATTCTCTCCCTGGGATAGCATTACTACATGAAGTAGATTCTCTACCTGGGATAGCATTACTACATGAATTAGATTCTCTCCCTGGGATAGCATTACTACATGAAGTGTGCACCTGTTCATTCCCCCTTGAGGATTCAAGCGTAAATAACAGGTACGTACCAACAAAGCGAACAGTCCTCCGTAGGAAAGAGTTGAAGTTACACCCTCCAGCAATGATGGATCCTTCAGTTTTACTCTGTTTGACTCTGGACTGGTAACAATACACCAGCCCTTCACCCAGCATGATCTATTCACACACACAATTAGTCATGCACCCTGATAGGCTGTTCATTGATCAGAGTCTATAGATTGTAGGTTCTGACGGTGTGTGTGTGTGTGTGTGTACTAACCGAGGCAGCCGGTCCTGCGAAGGCCAGGCTCAGTAACATCAGCAGAGGGATCAGTTCGTCTCCTGTCTCCAAGTAGGGCAACGACAGGTCACGGTCATAACAATGGAACCCAGGGGTCGCTGGGGACAACAGGTCTGTCAACTCCATGAAGTAGAGAGAGACAAGGGAGGAGAGGACGATGGGGAGCTAGACAGAAAGAAAGAGAAGGCGGGCAAGGGAGAGAGAGAGAGAAAGGAAGAGAGAAAGGGAGAGAGGTAAGAGGGAGATATTGTCTAACTAACAGCCATAGTGAGTGGTATACATTAAATGCAGTACACACACCTCAATGAAGTAGAAGCATGGTAGAAGTGTCATGCTGTCTTTGGGAGGTTTCTTCTTGGTCTTGGCTTTTGGTGACGACATCATCCTGGTGTTGGTCCAATCAGAGTCTAGGAACAGACAGAAGGGGAGGGGTTAGTCATCACACTGGTGGCGTTCCAGGTGGCATACATTACAGAGGCGTTGTTGCACAGTATCAGCTTGTTAAGTCATATTCTGCTACTACTTCCACATGGGCAAACATCTGCTTGGTCTCGGACTGGTTCTTTGAAGCAACCCGAAGCTAATAGTAAATAGCTGAATGCACATATGTTGTGTTGAACGGAACATCAGAACACACACACACGCAAGCCTCAATGGTGTGCTATCCGTTTCACACTTCTCTCTCTCTAACGCGTTCTCTAAATTCAGGACAATGGAGTGGACACAGGACAGTGCCATAGTTACAGTAACTCAGAGAGAAAGAAGCAGGGAGTTGACACACACAGCTCACTCCTTTAGCCCGGAGTTATTCTACTGTAACTATGGCGCTGTCCGCTGCATGGTCCTGAACTCAGAGAGCGAGAGAGAGAGAGAAAAAAAACATGTCCTGATTTATAAACATTGATTCTCTCAGACACTAGTGTCAGACTCACCCTGCCTTGCCTCTCCCCCCCCCCCCCCCCCCCCCACACACACACACACACACACACAGAGCGCTAAATTACCTCTGTCCCGCGGGTTGTGTGTGTTAGCAGAGGCCCGTCTTGCCCTCCCCCCTCGCCGAGGTCTAGCGTGCTGCTCCAGTTTTCCGTTCAAACGTTAATCCATCTTCACGCGCTGCCAGTTGTTTTACGCCCCCAAAACACACATGCACACATCAGGTTGTTTAGGTTGGTCAGATTCTCCACGATAGAGAGGACGAGAGAATTATATATGGGTAAGACGAAAAGGGAAAAGTCCTATATTCAATATTTCTCCGTTATTTTCCCTTCTGATCGCGCGTGTGTGAATAAACTTCGAGGTTTGACGTGCCTTCTACCGGTTCACCCCAGTCCCAGTCAGCCACGCTATGTTCGAACAGCCCACACAAACTCAAACAGCGCTGAGAAACGAACCGATATCTCACTTGAAGAACCGCAGCTCACAGAGAGCCTCGCGCACACAAAGGCATGGGGGGCGCGAGAGGGCGGGGGGAGACGAGGGGAGGAGACCGACTGCTCCTTCACACACACAAACGCCCCTCCTCTCACCGCTCCAAATTCCTAATGGTAGTCCACCACCACCACCATAAAGCTGGGCAAAACAAAGCGATGGATTTTGGTGTGTGTTTGGGTATGCGCGTGCATGAGTTAAAGCATGTGTGTCTGATTCTGTGTTTCTTCGAATATATTCCCCTTTTAGAACATTCTATTTTAAATGTAAAGCCTATTCATTTTAGGCCAAAAGATGCTTAACCCCCCCATCTCTCTTCCTCTTCCTCTTTTCGTATTTTGTTCGTTTTATTTTGGGTAGACCTAGCCCAGTAGGGTGGGGATGGGTTGGGTTCTGACCACGTGCCTGTGACTGCTGCTGCGGTGTGTATTTGCTTCTCTTCATTCAACAAACGCGCACGCGCGCTCTCACACATCTTCTGCCTCTGACTGTCTGATTTACCATGACATGTACACATTCAAACCTTTCTCCCACGGTTATAAATACACATACACCATGACACACCCACCCAGCCACCCTTTTCGCCTGGAATGGTCACAGCTGGACTGCAAATAAATAAACTCATCACTCACTCACACACAAATACATATGAAGAAGACTCCAACCTATCAGCACTAAATATATGATTCTATCGCTACCTGTATTCTCTGTAAATCCAGGCTGGTCACCAGAAATACCACAGCAATCAGTAGCTCTATTGATATCTTCTACCTGTACATGTGGTAGGGCAACTTTTCATTTGTTTCTGTTTACATAAATAAATACAGAAGTAAATGAATGAAATATGTTTAGAGCGCATGGGTCTGAGTGTGTCTTTATAAATGTGTGTCCCGATTTACAGCTGCTAATGGCTAGAGGCATCCTTTCATCTCTTCCCTGTCCCCTCCTCTCCTCTTCTCCGTCTATGAACCATATGCAGAGCACAAATGCCCCCTTTTGGCCACGGGATGCCACATGCCACAATAAATATGTTATGGACAGTAGATGGTGCACTTCACCAATTGAACCAATCTACATGAACAATGCCTTCAGAAAGTATTCATACCCCTTGACTTTTTCCACATTTCCTTGTGTTACACTTACAGACTGAATTCAAAATCTATTACAAAAAAAAATTCTCCCATCTACACACAATACCTCATAATGACAAAGTGAAAACATGTTTTTTGAAATTGTTCTACATTTATTTCAAATTAACTTTTTTTTTTTTTTAAATACTGAAATATCTCATTTACATAAGTATTCACACCCCTGAGTCAGTACTTTGTAGAAGCACATTTGACAGCGATTACAGCTGTGAGTCTTTCTTGGTAAGTCTCTAAGAGATTTCCACACCTGGATTGTGCAACATTTGCCAATTATTATTTTCAAAATTCTTCAAGCTCTGTAAAATTGGTTGTTGATCATTACTGACAACCATTTTCAGGTCTTGCCATAGATTTTTCCAGTAGATTTAAGTCAAAACATTAACTTGGCCACTCAGGAACATTCACTGTCTTCTTAGTAAGCAACTCAAGCGTAGATTTGGCCTCGTGTTTTAGGTTATTGTCCTGCTGTCTGATGGAAAGCAAACTGAACCAGGTTTTCCTCTAGGATTTTGACTGTGCTAAGCTCCATTCCATTATTGTTTTGTCCTGAAAAACTCCCCAAACCTTAACAATTACAAGCATACCCATAGCATGATGCAGCCACCACTATGCTTGAAAATATCGAGTGTCGTACTCAGTAATGTGTTGTATTGGACTTGCCCCAAACATAACACTTTGTATTCAGGACAAAAGGTGAATTGCTTTGTCACTTAAATATTACTTTAGTTCCTTGTTGCAAACAGGATGCATGTTTTGGAAAATTTGTATTTTGTACAGGCTTCCTTCTTTTCACTCTGTCAATTAGGTTAGCATTATGGAGTAATTACAATGTTGTTGATCCATCCTCAGTTTTCTCTAATTACAGCCCTTAAACTCTGTAACTGTTTTAAAGTTCCCATTGGCCTCATGGTGAAATTGATGCAATTTCAATGTTGTTTGAGTTGCTTTGTGCATCAGCAAATTTGCTTGAGATGATTTTCCTGCAACACTGCTCACTGCAGTGAGTTCCTTGACATAGGTGTTTAAAAGAGCTGTCAGTCAAGGTGAGCTCATGAATACAAGCTCCCTGCCCACTCAGCCTATCTTTTCAACATTTTCAGAATGACTGTTCGGGACCTTTAATGTCTTTTGAACTGTGTTTCCTGACTGAATCAGCGTTCAAATGTAATGAATTGTGTTTGTGGTAGAGCCTCATTGGCAGCTATTGTTATCATACTGTATGTCTGCATCAGACTGTCGGCAATACTCAGACCCCATTTAGAACCAGAGGCCTCAATATCCTATCAGACTGTCTGCAATACCCAGACCCCATTTAGAACCAGAGGCCTCAATATCCTATCAGACTGTCTGCAATACCCAGACCCCATTTAGAACCAGAGGCCTCAATATCCTATCAGACTGTCTGCAATACCCAGACCCCATTTAGAACCAGAGGTCTCAATATCCTATCAGACTGTCTGCAATACCCAGACCCCATTTAGAACCAGAGGCCTCAATATCCTATCAGACTGTCTGCAATACCCAGACCCCATTTAGAACCAGAGGTTCCAATATCCTATCAGACTGTCTGCAATACCCAGATCCCATTTAGAACCAGAGGCCTCAATATCCTATCAGACTGTCTGCAATACCCAGACCCCATTTAGAACCAGAGGCCTCAATATCCTATCAGACTGTCTGCAATACCCAGACCCCATTTAGAACCAGAGGTTCCAATATCCTATCAGACTGTCTGCAATACCCAGATCCCATTTAGAACCAGAGGCCTCAATATCCTATCAGACTGTCTGCAATACCCAGACCCCATTTAGAACCAGAGGCCTCAATATCCTATCAGACTGTCTGCAATACCCAGACCCCATTTAGAACCAGAGGCCTCAATATCATATCAGACTGTCTGCAATACCCAGACCCCATTTAGAACCAGAGGTTCCAATATCATATCAGACTGTCTGCAATACCCAGACCCTATTTAGAACCAGAGGCCTCAATATCCTATCAGACTGTCTGCAATACCCAGACCCCATTTAGAACCAGAGGTTCCAATATCCTATCAGACTGTCTGCAATACCCAGACCCCATTTAGAACCAGAGGTTCCAATATCATATCAGACTGTCTGCAATACCCAGACGCCATTTAGAACCAGAGGCCTCAATATCCTATCAGACTGTCTGCAATACCCAGACCCCATTTAGAACCAGAGGTTCCAATATCCTATCAGACTGTCTGCAATACCCAGACCCCATTTAGAACCAGAGGTTCCAATATCATATCAGACTGTCTGCAATACCCAGACCCCATTTAGAACCAGAGGCCTCAATATCCTATCAGACTGTCTGCAATACCCAGACCCCATTTAGAACCAGAGGCCTCAATATCCTATCAGACTGTCTGCAATACCCAGACCCCATTTAGAACCAGAGGTTCCAATATCCTATCAGACTGTCTGCAATACCCAGACCCCATTTAGAACCAGAGGCCTCAATATCATATCAGACTGTCTGCAATACCCAGACCCCATTTAGAACCAGAGGCCTCAATATCCTATCAGACTGTCTGCAATACCCAGACCCCATTAAGAACCAGAGGTTCCAATATCCTATCAGACTGTCTGCAAAACCCAGACCCCATTTAGAACCAGAGGTTCCAATATCCTATCAGACTGTCTGCAATACCCAGACCCCATTTAGAACCAGAGGTTCCAATATCCTATCAGACTGTCTACAATACCCATACCCCATTTAGAACCAGAGGTTCCAATATCATTTCAGACTGTTTGCAATACCCAGACCCCATTTAGAACCAGAGGCCTCAATATCCTATCAGACTGTCTGCAATACCCAGAACCAATTTAGAACCAGAGGTTCCAATATCCTATCAGACTGTCTGCAATACCCAGACCCCATTTAGAACCAGAGGTTCCAATATCATATCAGACTGTCTGCAATACCCAGACCCCATTTAGAACCAGAGGCCTCAATATCCTATCAGACTGTCTGCAATACCCAGACCCCATTTAGAACCAGAGGTCTCAATATCCTATCAGACTGTCTGCAATACCCAGACCCCATTTAGAACCAGAGGTTCCAATATCCTATCAGACTGTCTGCAATACCCAGATCCCATTTAGAACCAGAGGCCTCAATATCCTATCAGACTGTCTGCAATACCCAGACCCCATTTAGAACCAGAGGCCTCAATATCCTATCAGACTGTCTGCAATACCCAGACCCCATTTAGAACCAGAGGCCTCAATATCCTATCAGACTGTCTGCAATACCCAGACCCCATTTAGAACCAGAGGCCTCAATATCATATCAGACTGTCTGCAATACCCAGACCCCATTTAGAACCAGGGGTTCCAATATCCTATCAGACTGTCTGCAATACCCAGACCCCATTTAGAACCAGAGGTTCCAATATCCTATCAGACTGACAGCAATACCCAGATCCCATTTAGAACCAGAGGCCTCAATATCCTATCAGACTGTCTGCAATACCCAGACCCCATTTAGAACCAGAGGCCTCAATATCATATCAGACTGTCTGCAATACCCAGACCCCATTTAGAACCAGAGGCCTCAATATCCTATCAGACTGTCTGCAATACCCAGACCCCATTTAGAACCAGAGGCCTCAATATCATATCAGACTGTCTGAAATACCCAGACCCCATTTAGAACCAGAGGTTCCAATATCCTATCAGACCGTCTGCAACACCCAGACCCCATTTAGAACCAGAGGCCTCAATATCATATCAGACTGTCTGAAATACCCAGACCCCATTTAGAACCAGAGGTTCCAATATCCTATCAGACTGTCTGCAATACCCAGACCCCATTTAGAACCAGAGGCCTCAATATCATATCAGACTGTCTGAAATACCCAGACCCCATTTAGAACCAGAGGCCTCAATATCCTATCAGACTGTCTGCAATACCCAGACCCCATTTAGAACCAGAGGCCTCAATATCATATCAGACTGTCTGAAATACCCAGACCCCATTTAGAACCAGAGGCCTCAATATCCTATCAGACTGTCTGCAATACCCAGACCCCATTTAGAACCAGAGGCCTCAATATCATATCAGACTGTCTGAAATACCCAGACCCCATTTAGAACCAGAGGTTCCAATATCCTATCAGACTGTCTGCAATACCCAGACCCCATTTAGAACCAGAGGTTCCAATATCCTATCAGATTGTCTGCAATACCCAGACTCCATTTAGAACCAGAGGTTCCAATATCCTATCAGACTGTCTACAATACCCAGACCCCATTTAGAACCAGAGGTTCCAATATCATATCAGACTGTCTGCAATACCCAGACCCCATTTAGAACCAGGGGTCTCAATATCCTATCAGACTGTCTGCAATACCCAGACCCCATTTAGAACCAGAGGTTCCAATATCCTATCAGACTGTCTGCAATACCCAGACCCCATTTAGAACCAGAGGTTCCAATATCCTATCAGACTGTCTGCAATACCCAGACCCCATTTAGAACCAGAGGTTCCAATATCATATCAGACTGTCTGCAATACCCAGACCCCATTTAGAACCAGAGGCCTCAATATCCTATTAGACTGTCTGCAATACCCAGACCCCATTTAGAACCAGAGGCCTCAATATCCTATCAGACTGTCTGAAATACCCAGACCCCATTTAGAACCAGAGGCCTCGATATCCTATCAGACTGTCTGCAATATCCAGACCCCATTTAGAACCAGAGGCCTCAATATCATATCAGACTGTCTGCAATACCCAGACCCCATTTAGAACCAGAGGTTCCAATATCATATCAGACTGTCTGCAATACCCAGACCCCATTTAGAACCAGAGGTTCCAACATCATATCAGACTGTCTGCAATACCCAGACCCCATTTAGAACCAGAGGCCTCAATATCCTATCAGACTGTCTGCAATACCCAGACCCCATTTAGAACCAGAGACCTCAATATCCTATCAGACTGTCTGCAATACCCAGACCCCATTTAGAACCAGAGGTTCCAATATCCTATCAGACTGTCTGCATTACCCAGACCCAATTTAGAACCAGAGGTTCCAATATCCTATCAGACTGTCTGCAATACCCAGACCCCATTTAGAACCAGAGGTTCCAATATCCTATCAGACTGTCTGCAATACCCAGACCCCATTTAGAACCAGAGGTTCCAATATCATATCAGACTGTCTGCAATACCCAGACCCCATTTAGAACCAGAGGCCTCAATATCCTATTAGACTGTCTGCAATACCCAGACCCCATTTAGAACCAGAGGCCTCAATATCCTATCAGACTGTCTGCAATACCCAGACCCCATTTAGAACCAGAGGCCTCGATATCCTATCAGACTGTCTGCAATATCCAGACCCCATTTAGAACCAGAGGCCTCAATATCATATCAGACTGTCTGCAATACCCAGACCCCATTTAGAACCAGAGGTTCCAATATCATATCATACTGTCTGCAATACCCAGACCCCATTTAGAACCAGAGGTTCCAACATCATATCAGACTGTCTGCAATACCCAGACCCCATTTAGAACCAGAGGCCTCAATATCCTATCACACTGTCTGCAATACCCAGACCCCATTTAGAACCAGAGGCCTCAATATCCTATCAGACTGTCTGCAATACCCAGACCCCATTTAGAACCAGAGGCCTCAATATCCTATCAGACTGTCTGCAATACCCAGACCCCATTTAGAACCAGAGGTTCCAATATCCTATCAGACTGTCTGCATTACCCAGACCCAATTTAGAACCAGAGGTTCCAATATCCTATCAGACTGTCTGCAATACCCAGACCCCATTTAGAACCAGAGGTTCCAATATCATATCAGACTGTCTGCAATACCCAGACCCCATTTAGAACCAGAGGTTCCAATATCCTATCAGACTGTCTGCAATACCCAGACCCCATTTAGAACCAGAGGTTCCAATATCATATCAGACTGTCTGCAATACCCAGACCCCATTTAGAACCAGGGGTCTCAATATCCTATCAGACTGTCTGCAATACCCAGACCCCATTTAGAACCAGAGGTTCCAATATCCTATCAGACTGTCTGCAATACCCAGACACCATTTAGAACCAGAGGTTCCAATATCCTATCAGACTGTCTGCAATACCCAGACCCCATTTAGAACCAGAGGTTCCAATATCATATCAGACTGTCTGCAATACCCAGACCCCATTTAGAACCAGAGGCCTCAATATCCTATTAGACTGTCTGCAATACCCAGACCCCATTTAGAACCAGAGGCCTCAATATCCTATCAGACTGTCTGCAATACCCAGACCCCATTTAGAACCAGAGGCCTCGATATCCTATCAGACTGTCTGCAATACCCAGACCCCATTTAGAACCAGAGGCCTCAATATCCTATCAGACTGTCTGCAATACCCAGACCCCATTTAGAACCAGAGGCCTCAATATCCTATCAGACTGTCTGCAATACCCAGACCCCATTTAGAACCAGAGGCCTCAATATCCTATCAGACTGTCTGCAATACCCAGACCCCATTTAGAACCAGAGGTTCCAATATCCTATCAGACTGTCTGCATTACCCAGACCCAATTTAGAACCAGAGGTTCCAATATCCTATCAGACTGTCTGCAATACCCAGACCCCATTTAGAACCAGAGGTTCCAATATCCTATCAGACTGTCTGCAATACCCAGACCCCATTTAGAACCAGAGGTTCCAATATCATATCAGACTGTCTGCAATACCCAGACCCCATTTAGAACCAGAGGCCTCAATATCGTATCAGACTGTCTGCAATACCCAGACCCCATTTAGAACCAGAGGCCTCAATATCCTATCAGACTGTCTGCAATACCCAGACCCCATTTAGAACCAGAGGTTCCAATATCCTATCAGACTGTCTGCAATACCCATACCCCATTTAGAACCAGAGGTTCCAATATCCTATCAGACTGTCTGCAATACCCAGATCCCATTTAGAACCAGAGGCCTCAATATCCTATCAGACTGTCTGCAATACCCAGACCCCATTTAGAACCAGAGGCCTCAATATCCTATCAGACTGTCTGCAATACCCAGACCCCATTTAGAACCAGAGGCCTCAATATCATATCAGACTGTCTGCAATACCCAGACCCCATTTAGAACCAGAGGCCTCAATATCCTATCACACTGTCTGCAACACCCAGACCCCATTTAGAACCAGAGGCCTCAATATCCTATCAGACTGTCTGCAATACCCAGACCCCATTTAGAACCAGAGGCCTCAATATCCTATCAGACTGTCTGCAATACCCAGACCCCATTTAGAACCAGAGGTTCCAATATCCTATCAGACTGTCTGCATTACCCAGACCCAATTTAGAACCAGAGGTTCCAATATCCTATCAGACTGTCTGCAATACCCAGACCCCATTTAGAACCAGAGGTTCCAATATCATATCAGACTGTCTGCAATACCCAGACCCCATTTAGAACCAGAGGTTCCAATATCCTATCAGACTGTCTGCAATACCCAGACCCCATTTAGAACCAGAGGTTCCAATATCATATCAGACTGTCTGCAATACCCAGACCCCATTTAGAACCAGAGGCCTCAATATCGTATCAGACTGTCTGCAATACCCAGACCCCATTTAGAACCAGAGGTCTCAATATCCTATCAGACTGTCTGCAATACCCAGACCCCATTTAGAACCAGAGGTTCCAATATCCTATCAGACTGTCTGCAATACCCATACCCCATTTAGAACCAGAGGTTCCAATATCCTATCAGACTGTCTGCAATACCCAGATCCCATTTAGAACCAGAGGCCTCAATATCCTATCAGACTGTCTGCAATACCCAGACCCCATTTAGAACCAGAGGCCTCAATATCCTATCAGACTGTCTGCAATACCCAGACCCCATTTAGAACCAGAGGCCTCAATATCCTATCAGACTGTCTGCAATACCCAGACCCCATTTAGAACCAGAGGCCTCAATATCATATCAGACTGTCTGCAATACCCAGACCCCATTTAGAACCAGAGGTTCCAATATCCTATCAGACTGTCTGCAATACCCAGACCCCATTTAGAACCAGAGGTTCCAATATCCTATCAGACTGTCTGCAATACCCAGACCCCATTTAGAACCAGAGGATCCAATATCCTATCAGACTGTCTGCAATACCCAGATCCCATTTAGAACCAGAGGCCTCAATATCCTATCAGACTGTCTGCAATACCCAGACCCCATTTAGAACCAGAGGCCTCAATATCATATCAGACTGTCTGCAATACCCAGACCCCATTTAGAACCAGAGGCCTCAATATCATATCAGACTGTCTGCAATACCCAGACCCCATTTAGAACCAGAGGCCTCCAATATCCTATCAGACTGTCTGCAATACCCAGACCCCATTTAGAACCAGAGGTTCCAATATCCTATCAGACTGTCTGCAATACCCAGACCCCATTTAGAACCAGAGGTTCCAATATCCTATCAGACTGTCTGCAATACCCAGACCCCATTTAGAACCAGAGGATCCAATATCCTATCAGACTGTCTGCAATACCCAGATCCCATTTAGAACCAGAGGCCTCAATATCCTATCAGACTGTCTGCAATACCCAGACCCCATTTAGAACCAGAGGCCTCAATATCCTATCAGACTGTCTGCAATACCCAGACCCCATTTAGAACCAGAGGCCTCAATATCATATCAGACTGTCTGCAATACCCAGACCCCATTTAGAACCAGAGGTTCCAATATCCTATCAGACTGTCTGCAATACCCAGACCCCATTTAGAACCAGAGGTTCCAATATCCTATCAGACTGTCTGCAATACCCAGACCCCATTTAGAACCAGAGGTTCCAATATCCTATCAGACTGTCTACAATACCCAGACCCCATTTAGAACCAGAGGTTCCAATATCATATCAGACTGTCTGCAATACCCAGACCCCATTTAGAACCAGAGGCCTCAATATCCTATCAGACTGTCTGCAATACCCAGACCCCATTTAGAACCAGAGGCCTCAATATCCTATCAGACTGTCTGCAATACCCAGACCCCATTTAGAAACAGAGGCCTCAATATCATATCAGACTGTCTGCAATACCCAGACCCCATTTAGAACCAGAGGTTCCAATATCCTATCAGACTGTCTGCAATACCCAGACCCCATTTAGAACCAGAGTTTCCAATATCCTATCAGACTGTCTGCAATACCCAGACCCCATTTAGAACCAGAGGTTCCAATATCATATCAGACTGTCTGCAATACCCAGACCCCATTTAGAACCAGAGGCCTCAATATCCTATCAGACTGTCTGCAATACCCAGACCCCATTTAGAACCAGAGGCCTCAATATCCTATCAGACTGTCTGCAATACCCAGACCCCATTTAGAACCAGAGGCCTCGATATCCTATCAGACTGTCTGCAATATCCAGACCCCATTTAGAACCAGAGGCCTCGATATCATATCAGACTGTCTGCAATACCCAGACCCCATTTAGAACCAGAGGTTCCAATATCATATCAGACTGTCTGCAAAACCCAGACCCCATTTAGAACCAGAGGTTCCAATATCCTATCAGACTGTCTGCAATACCCAGACCCCATTTAGAACCAGAGGCCTCAATATCCTATCAGACTGTCTGCAATACCCAGACCCCATTTAGAACCAGAGGCCTCAATATCATATCAGACTGTCTGCAATACCCAGACCCCATTTAGAACCAGAGGCCTCAATATCCTATCAGACTGTCTGCAATACCCAGACCCCATTTAGAACCAGAGGTTCCAATATCCTATCAGACTGTCTGCAATACCCAGATCCCATTTAGAACCAGAGGCCTCAATATCCTATCAGACTGTCTGCAATACCCAGACCCCATTTAGAACCAGAGGCCTCAATATCCTATCAGACTGTCTGCAATACCGAGACCCCATTTAGAACCAGAGGCCTCAATATCATATCAGACTGTCTGCAATACCGAGACCCCATTTAGAACCAGAGGCCTCAATATCCTATCAGACTGTCTGCAATACCCAGACCCCATTTAGAACCAGAGGCCTCAATATCATATCAGACTGTCTGCAATACCCAGACCCCATTTAGAACCAGAGGTTCCAATATCCTATCAGACTGTCTGCATTACCCAGACCCAATTTAGAACCAGAGGTTCCAATATCCTATCAGACTGTCTGCAATACCCAGACCCCATTTAGAACCAGAGGTTCCAATATCATATCAGACTGTCTGCAATACCCAGACCCCATTTAGAACCAGAGGTTCCAATATCCTATCAGACTGTCTGCAATACCCAGACCCCATTTAGAACCAGAGGTTCCAATATCATATCAGACTGTCTGCAATACCCAGACCCCATTTAGAACCAGAGGCCTCAATATCGTATCAGACTGTCTGCAATACCCAGACCCCATTTAGAACCAGAGGTCTCAATATCCTATCAGACTGTCTGCAATACCCAGACCCCATTTAGAACCAGAGGTTCCAATATCCTATCAGACTGTCTGCAATACCCAGACCCCATTTAGAACCAGAGGTTCCAATATCCTATCAGACTGTCTGCAATACCCAGATCCCATTTAGAACCAGAGGCCTCAATATCCTATCAGACTGTCTGCAATACCCAGACCCCATTTAGAACCAGAGGCCTCAATATCCGAACCAGAGGCCTCAATATCCTATCAGACTGTCTGCAATACCCAGACCCCATTTAGAACCAGAGGCCTCAATATCCTATCAGACTGTCTGCAATACCCAGACCCCATTTAGAACCAGAGGTTCCAATATCCTATCAGACTGTCTGCATTACCCAGACCCAATTTAGAACCAGAGGTTCCAATATCCTATCAGACTGTCTGCAATACCCAGACCCCATTTAGAACCAGAGGTTCCAATATCCTATCAGACTGTCTGCAATACCCAGACCCCATTTAGAACCAGAGGTTCCAATATCATATCAGACTGTCTGCAATACCCAGACCCCATTTAGAACCAGAGGCCTCAATATCGTATCAGACTGTCTGCAATACCCAGACCCCATTTAGAACCAGAGGTCTCAATATCCTATCAGACTGTCTGCAATACCCAGACCCCATTTAGAACCAGAGGTTCCAATATCCTATCAGACTGTCTGCAATACCCAGACCCCATTTAGAACCAGAGGTTCCAATATCCTATCAGACTGTCTGCAATACCCAGATCCCATTTAGAACCAGAGGCCTCAATATCCTATCAGACTGTCTGCAATACCCAGACCCCATTTAGAACCAGAGGCCTCAATATCCTATCAGACTGTCTGCAATACCCAGACCCCATTTAGAACCAGAGGCCTCAATATCCTATCAGACTGTCTGCAATACCCAGACCCCATTTAGAACCAGAGGCCTCAATATCATATCAGACTGTCTGCAATACCCAGACCCCATTTAGAACCAGAGGTTCCAATATCCTATCAGACTGTCTGCAATACCCAGACCCCATTTAGAACCAGAGGTTCCAATATCCTATCAGACTGTCTGCAATACCCAGACCCCATTTAGAACCAGAGGATCCAATATCCTATCAGACTGTCTGCAATACCCAGATCCCATTTAGAACCAGAGGCCTCAATATCCTATCAGACTGTCTGCAATACCCAGACCCCATTTAGAACCAGAGGCCTCAATATCATATCAGACTGTCTGCAATACCCAGACCCCATTTAGAACCAGAGGTTCCAATATCCTATCAGACTGTCTGCAATACCCAGATCCCATTTAGAACCAGAGGCCTCAATATCCTATCAGACTGTCTGCAATACCCAGACCCCATTTAGAACCAGAGGCCTCAATATCCTATCAGACTGTCTGCAATACCCAGACCCCATTTAGAACCAGAGGCCTCAATATCATATCAGACTGTCTGCAATACCCAGACCCCATTTAGAACCAGAGGTTCCAATATCCTATCAGACTGTCTGCAATACCCAGACCCCATTTAGAACCAGAGGTTCCAATATCCTATCAGACTGTCTGCAATACCCAGACCCCATTTAGAACCAGAGGTTCCAATATCCTATCAGACTGTCTACAATACCCAGACCCCATTTAGAACCAGAGGTTCCAATATCATATCAGACTGTCTGCAATACCCAGACCCCATTTAGAACCAGAGGCCTCAATATCCTATCAGACTGTCTGCAATACCCAGACCCCATTTAGAACCAGAGGCCTCAATATCCTATCAGACTGTCTGCAATACCCAGACCCCATTTAGAAACAGAGGCCTCAATATCATATCAGACTGTCTGCAATACCCAGACCCCATTTAGAACCAGAGGTTCCAATATCCTATCAGACTGTCTGCAATACCCAGACCCCATTTAGAACCAGAGTTTCCAATATCCTATCAGACTGTCTGCAATACCCAGACCCCATTTAGAACCAGAGGTTCCAATATCATATCAGACTGTCTGCAATACCCAGACCCCATTTAGAACCAGAGGCCTCAATATCCTATCAGACTGTCTGCAATACCCAGACCCCATTTAGAACCAGAGGCCTCAATATCCTATCAGACTGTCTGCAATACCCAGACCCCATTTAGAACCAGAGGCCTCGATATCCTATCAGACTGTCTGCAATATCCAGACCCCATTTAGAACCAGAGGCCTCGATATCATATCAGACTGTCTGCAATACCCAGACCCCATTTAGAACCAGAGGTTCCAATATCATATCAGACTGTCTGCAAAACCCAGACCCCATTTAGAACCAGAGGTTCCAATATCCTATCAGACTGTCTGCAATACCCAGACCCCATTTAGAACCAGAGGCCTCAATATCCTATCAGACTGTCTGCAATACCCAGACCCCATTTAGAACCAGAGGCCTCAATATCATATCAGACTGTCTGCAATACCCAGACCCCATTTAGAACCAGAGGCCTCAATATCCTATCAGACTGTCTGCAATACCCAGACCCCATTTAGAACCAGAGGTTCCAATATCCTATCAGACTGTCTGCAATACCGAGACCCCATTTAGAACCAGAGGCCTCAATATCATATCAGACTGTCTGCAATACCGAGGCCCCATTTAGAACCAGAGGCCTCAATATCCTATCAGACTGTCTGCAATACCCAGACCCCATTTAGAACCAGAGGACTCAATATCATATCAGACTGTCTGCAATACCCAGACCCCATTTAGAACCAGAGGTTCCAATATCCTATCAGACTGTCTGCATTACCCAGACCCAATTTAGAACCAGAGGTTCCAATATCCTATCAGACTGTCTGCAATACCCAGACCCCATTTAGAACCAGAGGTTCCAATATCATATCAGACTGTCTGCAATACCCAGACCCCATTTAGAACCAGAGGTTCCAATATCCTATCAGACTGTCTGCAATACCCAGACCCCATTTAGAACCAGAGGTTCCAATATCATATCAGACTGTCTGCAATACCCAGACCCCATTTAGAACCAGAGGCCTCAATATCGTATCAGACTGTCTGCAATACCCAGACCCCATTTAGAACCAGAGGTCTCAATATCCTATCAGACTGTCTGCAATACCCAGACCCCATTTAGAACCAGAGGTTCCAATATCCTATCAGACTGTCTGCAATACCCAGACCCCATTTAGAACCAGAGGTTCCAATATCCTATCAGACTGTCTGCAATACCCAGATCCCATTTAGAACCAGAGGCCTCAATATCCTATCAGACTGTCTGCAATACCCAGACCCCATTTAGAACCAGAGGCCTCAATATCCTATCAGACTGTCTGCAATACCCAGACCCCATTTAGAACCAGAGGCCTCAATATCCTATCAGACTGTCTGCAATACCCAGACCCCATTTAGAACCAGAGGCCTCAATATCATATCAGACTGTCTGCAATACCCAGACCCCATTTAGAACCAGAGGTTCCAATATCCTATCAGACTGTCTGCAATACCCAGACCCCATTTAGAACCAGAGGTTCCAATATCCTATCAGACTGTCTGCAATACCCAGACCCCATTTAGAACCAGAGGCCTCAATATCTTATCAGACTGTCTGCAATACCCAGACCCCATTTAGAACCAGAGGCCTCGATATCCTATCAGACTGTCTGCAATATCCAGACCCCATTTAGAACCAGAGGCCTCGATATCATATCAGACTGTCTGCAATACCCAGACCCCATTTAGAACCAGAGGTTCCAATATCATATCAGACTGTCTGCAAAACCCAGACCCCATTTAGAACCAGAGGTTCCAATATCCTATCAGACTGTCTGCAATACCCAGACCCCATTTAGAACCAGAGGCCTCAATATCCTATCAGACTGTCTGCAATACCCAGACCCCATTTAGAACCAGAGGCCTCAATATCATATCAGACTGTCTGCAATACCCAGACCCCATTTAGAACCAGTGGCCTCAATATCCTATCAGACTGTCTGCAATACCCAGACCCCATTTAGAACCAGAGGTTCCAATATCCTATCAGACTGTCTGCAATACCGAGACCCCATTTAGAACCAGAGGCCTCAATATCATATCAGACTGTCTGCAATACCGAGGCCCCATTTAGAACCAGAGGCCTCAATATCCTATCAGACTGTCTGCAATACCCAGACCCCATTTAGAACCAGAGGCCTCAATATCCTATCAGACTGTCTGCAATACCCAGACCCCATTTAGAACCAGAGGTTCCAATATCCTATCAGACTGTCTGCATTACCCAGACCCAATTTAGAACCAGAGGTTCCAATATCCTATCAGACTGTCTGCAATACCCAGACCCCATTTAGAACCAGAGGTTCCAATATCATATCAGACTGTCTGCAATACCCAGACCCCATTTAGAACCAGAGGTTCCAATATCCTATCAGACTGTCTGCAATACCCAGACCCCATTTAGAACCAGAGGTTCCAATATCATATCAGACTGTCTGCAATACCCAGACCCCATTTAGAACCAGAGGCCTCAATATCGTATCAGACTGTCTGCAATACCCAGACCCCATTTAGAACCAGAGGTCTCAATATCCTATCAGACTGTCTGCAATACCCAGACCCCATTTAGAACCAGAGGTTCCAATATCCTATCAGACTGTCTGCAATACCCAGACCCCATTTAGAACCAGAGGTTCCAATATCCTATCAGACTGTCTGCAATACCCAGATCCCATTTAGAACCAGAGGCCTCAATATCCTATCAGACTGTCTGCAATACCCAGACCCCATTTAGAACCAGAGGCCTCAATATCCTATCAGACTGTCTGCAATACCCAGACCCCATTTAGAACCAGAGGCCTCAATATCCTATCAGACTGTCTGCAATACCCAGACCCCATTTAGAACCAGAGGCCTCAATATCATATCAGACTGTCTGCAATACCCAGACCCCATTTAGAACCAGAGGTTCCAATATCCTATCAGACTGTCTGCAATACCCAGACCCCATTTAGAACCAGAGGTTCCAATATCCTATCAGACTGTCTGCAATACCCAGACCCCATTTAGAACCAGAGGTTCCAATATCATATCAGACTGTCTGCAATACCCAGACCCCATTTAGAACCAGAGGCCTCAATATCCTATCAGACTGTCTGCAATACCCAGACCCCATTTAGAACCAGAGGCCTCAATATCATATCAGACTGTCTGCAATACCCAGACCCCATTTAGAACCAGAGGCCTCGATATCCTGTCAGACTGTCTGCAATATCCAGACCCCATTTAGAACCAGAGGCCTCAATATCATATCGAACTGTCTGCAATACCCAGACCCCATTTAGAACCAGAGGTTCCAATATCATATCAGACTGTCTGCAATACCCAGACCCCATTTAGAATCAGAGGTTCCAACATCATATCAGACTGTCTGCAATACCCAGACCCCATTTAGAACCAGAGGCCTCAATATCCTATCACACTGTCTGCAATACCCAGACCCCATTTAGAACCAGAGGCCTCAATATCCTATCAGACTGTCTGCAATACCCAGACCCCATTTAGAACCAGAGGCCTCAATATCCTATCAGACTGTCTGCAATACCCAGACCCCATTTAGAACCAGAGGTTCCAATATCCTATCAGACTGTCTGCATTACCCAGACCCAATTTAGAACCAGAGGTTCCAATATCCTATCAGACTGTCTGCAATACCCAGACCCCATTTAGAACCAGAGGTTCCAATATCATATCAGACTGTCTGCAATACCCAGACCCCATTTAGAACCAGAGGTTCCAATATCCTATCAGACTGTCTGCAATACCCAGACCCCATTTAGAACCAGAGGTTCCAATATCATATCAGACTGTCTGCAATACCCAGACCCCATTTAGAACCAGAGGCCTCAATATCGTATCAGACTGTCTGCAATACCCAGACCCCATTTAGAACCAGAGGTCTCAATATCCTATCAGACTGTCTGCAATACCCAGACCCCATTTAGAACCAGAGGTTCCAATATCCTATCAGACTGTCTGCAATACCCAGACCCCATTTAGAACCAGAGGTTCCAATATCCTATCAGACTGTCTGCAATACCCAGATCCCATTTAGAACCAGAGGCCTCAATATCCTATCAGACTGTCTGCAATACCCAGACCCCATTTAGAACCAGAGGTCTCAATATCCTATCAGACTGTCTGCAATACCCAGACCCCATTTAGAACCAGAGGTTCCAATATCCTATCAGACTGTCTGCAATACCCAGACCCCATTTAGAACCAGAGGCCTCAATATCATATCAGACTGTCTGCAATACCCAGACCCCATTTAGAACCAGAGGTTCCAATATCCTATCAGACTGTCTGCATTACCCAGACCCAATTTAGAACCAGAGGTTCCAATATCCTATCAGACTGTCTGCAATACCCAGACCCCATTTAGAACCAGAGGTTCCAATATCATATCAGACTGTCTGCAATACCCAGACCCCATTTAGAACCAGAGGTTCCAATATCCTATCAGACTGTCTGCAATACCCAGACCCCATTTAGAACCAGAGGTTCCAATATCATATCAGACTGTCTGCAATACCCAGACCCCATTTAGAACCAGAGGCCTCAATATCGTATCAGACTGTCTGCAATACCCAGACCCCATTTAGAACCAGAGGTCTCAATATCCTATCAGACTGTCTGCAATACCCAGACCCCATTTAGAACCAGAGGTTCCAATATCCTATCAGACTGTCTGCAATACCCAGACCCCATTTAGAACCAGAGGTTCCAATATCCTATCAGACTGTCTGCAATACCCAGATCCCATTTAGAACCAGAGGCCTCAATATCCTATCAGACTGTCTGCAATACCCAGACCCCATTTAGAACCAGAGGCCTCAATATCCTATCAGACTGTCTGCAATACCCAGACCCCATTTAGAACCAGAGGCCTCAATATCCTATCAGACTGTCTGCAATACCCAGACCCCATTTAGAACCAGAGGCCTCAATATCATATCAGACTGTCTGCAATACCCAGACCCCATTTAGAACCAGAGGTTCCAATATCCTATCAGACTGTCTGCAATACCCAGACCCCATTTAGAACCAGAGGTTCCAATATCCTATCAGACTGTCTGCAATACCCAGACCCCATTTAGAACCAGAGGTTCCAATATCATATCAGACTGTCTGCAATACCCAGACCCCATTTAGAACCAGAGGCCTCAATATCCTATCAGACTGTCTGCAATACCCAGACCCCATTTAGAACCAGAGGCCTCAATATCCTATCAGACTGTCTGCAATACCCAGACCCCATTTAGAAACCAGAGGCCTCAATATCATATCAGACTGTCTGCAATACCCAGACCCCATTTAGAACCAGAGGTTCCAATATCCTATCAGACTGTCTGCAATACCCAGACCCCATTTAGAACCAGAGGTTCCAATATCCTATCAGACTGTCTGCAATACCCAGACCCCATTTAGAACCAGAGGTTCCAATATCATATCAGACTGTCTGCAATACCCAGACCCCCATTTAGAACCAGAGGCCTCAATATCCTATCAGACTGTCTGCAATACCCAGACCCCATTTAGAACCAGAGGCCTCAATATCCTATCAGACTGTCTGCAATACCCAGACCCCATTTAGAACCAGAGGTTCCAATATCCTATCAGACTGTCTGCATTACCCAGACCCAATTTAGAACCAGAGGTTCCAATATCCTATCAGACTGTCTGCAATACCCAGACCCCATTTAGAACCAGAGGTTCCAATATCATATCAGACTGTCTGCAATACCCAGACCCCATTTAGAACCAGAGGTTCCAATATCCTATCAGACTGTCTGCAATACCCAGACCCCATTTAGAACCAGAGGTTCCAATATCATATCAGACTGTCTGCAATACCCAGACCCCATTTAGAACCAGAGGCCTCAATATCGTATCAGACTGTCTGCAATACCCAGACCCCATTTAGAACCAGAGGTCTCAATATCCTATCAGACTGTCTGCAATACCCAGACCCCATTTAGAACCAGAGGTTCCAATATCCTATCAGACTGTCTGCAATACCCATACCCCATTTAGAACCAGAGGTTCCAATATCCTATCAGACTGTCTGCAATACCCAGATCCCATTTAGAACCAGAGGCCTCAATATCCTATCAGACTGTCTGCAATACCCAGACCCCATTTAGAACCAGAGGCCTCAATATCCTATCAGACTGTCTGCAATACCCAGACCCCATTTAGAACCAGAGGCCTCAATATCCTATCAGACTGTCTGCAATACCCAGACCCCATTTAGAACCAGAGGCCTCAATATCATATCAGACTGTCTGCAATACCCAGACCCCATTTAGAACCAGAGGTTCCAATATCCTATCAGACTGTCTGCAATACCCAGACCCCATTTAGAACCAGAGGTTCCAATATCCTATCAGACTGTCTGCAATACCCAGACCCCATTTAGAACCAGAGGATCCAATATCCTATCAGACTGTCTGCAATACCCAGATCCCATTTAGAACCAGAGGCCTCAATATCCTATCAGACTGTCTGCAATACCCAGACCCCATTTAGAACCAGAGGCCTCAATATCATATCAGACTGTCTGCAATACCCAGACCCCATTTAGAACCAGAGGCCTCAATATCATATCAGACTGTCTGCAATACCCAGACCCCATTTAGAACCAGAGGCCTCAAAATCCTATCAGACTGTCTGCAATACCCAGACCCCATTTAGAACCAGAGGTTCCAATATCCTATCAGACTGTCTGCAATACCCAGATCCCATTTAGAACCAGAGGCCTCAATATCCTATCAGACTGTCTGCAATACCCAGACCCCATTTAGAACCAGAGGCCTCAATATCCTATCAGACTGTCTGCAATACCCAGACCCCATTTAGAACCAGAGGCCTCAATATCATATCAGACTGTCTGCAATACCCAGACCCCATTTAGAACCAGAGGTTCCAATATCCTATCAGACTGTCTGCAATACCCAGACCCCATTTAGAACCAGAGGTTCCAATATCCTATCAGACTGTCTGCAATACCCAGACCCCATTTAGAACCAGAGGTTCCAATATCATATCAGACTGTCTGCAATACCCAGACCCCATTTAGAACCAGAGGTTCCAATATCCTATCAGACTGTCTGCAATACCCAGACCCCATTTAGAACCAGAGGTTCCAATATCATATCAGACTGTCTGCAATACCCAGACCCCATTTAGAACCAGAGGCCTCAATATCCTATCAGACTGTCTGCAATACCCAGACCCCATTTAGAACCAGAGGCCTCAATATCCTATCAGACTGTCTGCAATACCCAGACCCCATTTAGAACCAGAGGTTCCAATATCCTATCAGACTGTCTGCAATACCCAGACCCCATTTAGAACCAGAGGTTCCAATATCCTATCAGACTGTCTGCAATACCCAGACCCCATTTAGAACCAGAGGCCTCAATATCCTATCAGACTGTCTGCAATACCCAGACCCCATTTAGAACCAGAGGCCTCAATATCCTATCAGACTGTCTGCAATACCCAGACCCCATTTAGAACCAGAGGCCTCAATATCCTATCAGACTGTCTGCAATACCCAGACCCCATTTAGAACCAGAGGTTCCAATATCCTATCAGACTGTCTGCATTACCCAGACCCAATTTAGAACCAGAGGTTCCAATATCCTATCAGACTGTCTGCAATACCCAGACCCCATTTAGAACCAGAGGTTCCAATATCATATCAGACTGTCTGCAATACCCAGACCCCATTTAGAACCAGAGGTTCCAATATCCTATCAGACTGTCTGCAATACCCAGACCCCATTTAGAACCAGAGGTTCCAATATCATATCAGACTGTCTGCAATACCCAGACCCCATTTAGAACCAGGGGTCTCAATATCCTATCAGACTGTCTGCAATACCCAGACCCCATTTAGAACCAGAGGTTCCAATATCCTATCAGACTGTCTGCAATACCCAGACACCATTTAGAACCAGAGGTTCCAATATCCTATCAGACTGTCTGCAATACCCAGACCCCATTTAGAACCAGAGGTTCCAATATCATATCAGACTGTCTGCAATACCCAGACCCCATTTAGAACCAGAGGCCTCAATATCCTATCAGACTGTCTGCAATACCCAGACCCCATTTAGAACCAGAGGCCTCAATATCCTATCAGACTGTCTGCAATACCCAGACCCCATTTAGAACCAGAGGCCTCGATATCCTATCAGACTGTCTGCAATATCCAGACCCCATTTAGAACCAGAGGCCTCAATATCATATCAGACTGTCTGCAATACCCAGACCCCATTTAGAACCAGAGGTTCCAATATCATATCAGACTGTCTGCAATACCCAGACCCCATTTAGAACCAGAGGTTCCAACATCATATCAGACTGTCTGCAATACCCAGACCCCATTTAGAACCAGAGGCCTCAATATCCTATCAGACTGTCTGCAACACCCAGACCCCATTTAGAACCAGAGGCCTCAATATCCTATCAGACTGTCTGCAATACCCAGACCCCATTTAGAACCAGAGGTTCCAATATCCTATCAGACTGTCTGCAATACCCAGATCCCATTTAGAACCAGAGGCCTCAATATCCTATCAGACTGTCTGCAATACCCAGACCCCATTTAGAACCAGAGGCCTCAATATCCTATCAGACTGTCTGCAATACCGAGACCCCATTTAGAACCAGAGGCCTCAATATCATATCAGACTGTCTGCAATACCGAGACCCCATTTAGAACCAGAGGCCTCAATATCCTATCAGACTGTCTGCAATACCCAGACCCCATTTAGAACCAGAGGCCTCAATATCATATCAGACTGTCTGCAATACCCAGACCCCATTTAGAACCAGAGGTTCCAATATCCTATCAGACTGTCTGCATTACCCAGACCCAATTTAGAACCAGAGGTTCCAATATCCTATCAGACTGTCTGCAATACCCAGACCCCATTTAGAACCAGAGGTTCCAATATCATATCAGACTGTCTGCAATACCCAGACCCCATTTAGAACCAGAGGTTCCAATATCCTATCAGACTGTCTGCAATACCCAGACCCCATTTAGAACCAGAGGTTCCAATATCATATCAGACTGTCTGCAATACCCAGACCCCATTTAGAACCAGAGGCCTCAATATCGTATCAGACTGTCTGCAATACCCAGACCCCATTTAGAACCAGAGGTCTCAATATCCTATCAGACTGTCTGCAATACCCAGACCCCATTTAGAACCAGAGGTTCCAATATCCTATCAGACTGTCTGCAATACCCAGACCCCATTTAGAACCAGAGGTTCCAATATCCTATCAGACTGTCTGCAATACCCAGATCCCATTTAGAACCAGAGGCCTCAATATCCTATCAGACTGTCTGCAATACCCAGACCCCATTTAGAACCAGAGGCCTCAATATCCTATCAGACTGTCTGCAATACCCAGACCCCATTTAGAACCAGAGGCCTCAATATCCTATCAGACTGTCTGCAATACCCAGACCCCATTTAGAACCAGAGGTTCCAATATCCTATCAGACTGTCTGCAATACCCAGACCCCATTTAGAACCAGAGGTTCCAATATCCTATCAGACTGTCTGCAATACCCAGACCCCATTTAGAACCAGAGGTTCCAATATCCTATCAGACTGTCTACAATACCCAGACCCCATTTAGAACCAGAGGTTCCAATATCATATCAGACTGTCTGCAATACCCAGACCCCATTTAGAACCAGAGGCCTCAATATCCTATCAGACTGTCTGCAATACCCAGACCCCATTTAGAACCAGAGGCCTCAATATCCTATCAGACTGTCTGCAATACCCAGACCCCATTTAGAAACAGAGGCCTGAACCAGAGGCCTCAATATCCTATCAGACTGTCTGCAATACCCAGACCCCATTTAGAACCAGAGGCCTCAATATCCTATCAGACTGTCTGCAATACCCAGACCCCATTTAGAACCAGAGGTTCCAATATCCTATCAGACTGTCTGCATTACCCAGACCCAATTTAGAACCAGAGGTTCCAATATCCTATCAGACTGTCTGCAATACCCAGACCCCATTTAGAACCAGAGGTTCCAATATCATATCAGACTGTCTGCAATACCCAGACCCCATTTAGAACCAGAGGTTCCAATATCCTATCAGACTGTCTGCAATACCCAGACCCCATTTAGAACCAGAGGTTCCAATATCATATCAGACTGTCTGCAATACCCAGACCCCATTTAGAACCAGAGGCCTCAATATCGTATCAGACTGTCTGCAATACCCAGACCCCATTTAGAACCAGAGGTCTCAATATCCTATCAGACTGTCTGCAATACCCAGACCCCATTTAGAACCAGAGGTTCCAATATCCTATCAGACTGTCTGCAATACCCAGACCCCATTTAGAACCAGAGGTTCCAATATCCTATCAGACTGTCTGCAATACCCAGATCCCATTTAGAACCAGAGGCCTCAATATCCTATCAGACTGTCTGCAATACCCAGACCCCATTTAGAACCAGAGGCCTCAATATCCTATCAGACTGTCTGCAATACCCAGACCCCATTTAGAACCAGAGGCCTCAATATCCTATCAGACTGTCTGCAATACCCAGACCCCATTTAGAACCAGAGGTTCCAATATCCTATCAGACTGTCTGCATTACCCAGACCCAATTTAGAACCAGAGGTTCCAATATCCTATCAGACTGTCTGCAATACCCAGACCCCATTTAGAACCAGAGGTTCCAATATCATATCAGACTGTCTGCAATACCCAGACCCCATTTAGAACCAGAGGTTCCAATATCCTATCAGACTGTCTGCAATACCCAGACCCCATTTAGAACCAGAGGTTCCAATATCATATCAGACTGTCTGCAATACCCAGACCCCATTTAGAACCAGGGGTCTCAATATCCTATCAGACTGTCTGCAATACCCAGACCCCATTTAGAACCAGAGGTTCCAATATCCTATCAGACTGTCTGCAATACCCAGACACCATTTAGAACCAGAGGTTCCAATATCCTATCAGACTGTCTGCAATACCCAGACCCCATTTAGAACCAGAGGTTCCAATATCATATCAGACTGTCTGCAATACCCAGACCCCATTTAGAACCAGAGGCCTCAATATCCTATTAGACTGTCTGCAATACCCAGACCCCATTTAGAACCAGAGGCCTCAATATCCTATCAGACTGTCTGCAATACCCAGACCCCATTTAGAACCAGAGGCCTCGATATCCTATCAGACTGTCTGCAATATCCAGACCCCATTTAGAACCAGAGGCCTCAATATCATATCAGACTGTCTGCAATACCCAGACCCCATTTAGAACCAGAGGTTCCAATATCATATCAGACTGTCTGCAATACCCAGACCCCATTTAGAACCAGAGGTTCCAACATCATATCAGACTGTCTGCAATACCCAGACCCCATTTAGAACCAGAGGCCTCAATATCCTATCACACTGTCTGCAACACCCAGACCCCATTTAGAACCAGAGGCCTCAATATCCTATCAGACTGTCTGCAATACCCAGACCCCATTTAGAACCAGAGGCCTCAATATCCTATCAGACTGTCTGCAATACCCAGACCCCATTTAGAACCAGAGGTTCCAATATCCTATCAGACTGTCTGCATTACCCAGACCCAATTTAGAACCAGAGGTTCCAATATCCTATCAGACTGTCTGCAATACCCAGACCCCATTTAGAACCAGAGGTTCCAATATCATATCAGACTGTCTGCAATACCCAGACCCCATTTAGAACCAGAGGTTCCAATATCCTATCAGACTGTCTGCAATACCCAGACCCCATTTAGAACCAGAGGTTCCAATATCATATCAGACTGTCTGCAATACCCAGACCCCATTTAGAACCAGAGGCCTCAATATCGTATCAGACTGTCTGCAATACCCAGACCCCATTTAGAACCAGAGGTCTCAATATCCTATCAGACTGTCTGCAATACCCAGACCCCATTTAGAACCAGAGGTTCCAATATCCTATCAGACTGTCTGCAATACCCATACCCCATTTAGAACCAGAGGTTCCAATATCCTATCAGACTGTCTGCAATACCCAGATCCCATTTAGAACCAGAGGCCTCAATATCCTATCAGACTGTCTGCAATACCCAGACCCCATTTAGAACCAGAGGCCTCAATATCCTATCAGACTGTCTGCAATACCCAGACCCCATTTAGAACCAGAGGCCTCAATATCCTATCAGACTGTCTGCAATACCCAGACCCCATTTAGAACCAGAGGCCTCAATATCATATCAGACTGTCTGCAATACCCAGACCCCATTTAGAACCAGAGGTTCCAATATCCTATCAGACTGTCTGCAATACCCAGACCCCATTTAGAACCAGAGGTTCCAATATCCTATCAGACTGTCTGCAATACCCAGACCCCATTTAGAACCAGAGGTTCCAATATCCTATCAGACTGTCTGCAATACCCAGATCCCATTTAGAACCAGAGGCCTCAATATCCTATCAGACTGTCTGCAATACCCAGACCCCATTTAGAACCAGAGGCCTCAATATCATATCAGACTGTCTGCAATACCCAGACCCCATTTAGAACCAGAGGCCTCAATATCATATCAGACTGTCTGCAATACCCAGACCCCATTTAGAACCAGAGGCCTCAAAATCCTATCAGACTGTCTGCAATACCCAGACCCCATTTAGAACCAGAGGTTCCAATATCCTATCAGACTGTCTGCAATACCCAGATCCCATTTAGAACCAGAGGCCTCAATATCCTATCAGACTGTCTGCAATACCCAGACCCCATTTAGAACCAGAGGCCTCAATATCCTATCAGACTGTCTGCAATACCCAGACCCCATTTAGAACCAGAGGTTCCAATATCCTATCAGACTGTCTGCAATACCCAGACCCCATTTAGAACCAGAGGTTCCAATATCCTATCAGACTGTCTGCAATACCCAGACCCCATTTAGAACCAGAGGTTCCAATATCCTATCAGACTGTCTACAATACCCAGACCCCATTTAGAACCAGAGGTTCCAATATCATATCAGACTGTCTGCAATACCCAGACCCCATTTAGAACCAGAGGCCTCAATATCCTATCAGACTGTCTGCAATACCCAGACCCCATTTAGAACCAGAGGCCTCAATATCCTATCAGACTGTCTGCAATACCCAGACCCCATTTAGAACCAGAGGTTCCAATATCCTATCAGACTGTCTGCAATACCCAGACCCCATTTAGAACCAGAGGTTCCAATATCCTATCAGACTGTCTGCAATACCCAGACCCCATTTAGAACCAGAGGTTCCAATATCATATCAGACTGTCTGCAATACCCAGACCCCATTTAGAACCAGAGGCCTCAATATCCTATCAGACTGTCTGCAATACCCAGACCCCATTTAGAACCAGAGGCCTCAATATCCTATCAGACTGTCTGCAATACCCAGACCCCATTTAGAACCAGAGGCCTCGATATCCTATCAGACTGTCTGCAATATCCAGACCCCATTTAGAACCAGAGGCCTCGATATCATATCAGACTGTCTGCAATACCCAGACCCCATTTAGAACCAGAGGTTCCAATATCATATCAGACTGTCTGCAAAACCCAGACCCCATTTAGAACCAGAGGTTCCAATATCCTATCAGACTGTCTGCAATACCCAGACCCCATTTAGAACCAGAGGCCTCAATATCCTATCAGACTGTCTGCAATACCCAGACCCCATTTAGAACCAGAGGCCTCAATATCATATCAGACTGTCTGCAATACCCAGACCCCATTTAGAACCAAAGGCCTCAATATCCTATCAGACTGTCTGCAATACCCAGACCCCATTTAGAACCAGAGGTTCCAATATCCTATCAGACTGTCTGCAATACCCAGATCCCATTTAGAACCAGAGGCCTCAATATCCTATCAGACTGTCTGCAATACCCAGACCCCATTTAGAACCAGAGGCCTCAATATCCTATCAGACTGTCTGCAATACCGAGACCCCATTTAGAACCAGAGGCCTCAATATCATATCAGACTGTCTGCAATACCGAGACCCCATTTAGAACCAGAGGCCTCAATATCCTATCAGACTGTCTGCAATACCCAGACCCCATTTAGAACCAGAGGCCTCAATATCATATCAGACTGTCTGCAATACCCAGACCCCATTTAGAACCAGAGGTTCCAATATCCTATCAGACTGTCTGCATTACCCAGACCCAATTTAGAACCAGAGGTTCCAATATCCTATCAGACTGTCTGCAATACCCAGACCCCATTTAGAACCAGAGGTTCCAATATCATATCAGACTGTCTGCAATACCCAGACCCCATTTAGAACCAGAGGTTCCAATATCCTATCAGACTGTCTGCAATACCCAGACCCCATTTAGAACCAGAGGTTCCAATATCATATCAGACTGTCTGCAATACCCAGACCCCATTTAGAACCAGAGGCCTCAATATCGTATCAGACTGTCTGCAATACCCAGACCCCATTTAGAACCAGAGGTCTCAATATCCTATCAGACTGTCTGCAATACCCAGACCCCATTTAGAACCAGAGGTTCCAATATCCTATCAGACTGTCTGCAATACCCAGACCCCATTTAGAACCAGAGGTTCCAATATCCTATCAGACTGTCTGCAATACCCAGATCCCATTTAGAACCAGAGGCCTCAATATCCTATCAGACTGTCTGCAATACCCAGACCCCATTTAGAACCAGAGGCCTCAATATCCTATCAGACTGTCTGCAATACCCAGACCCCATTTAGAACCAGAGGCCTCAATATCCTATCAGACTGTCTGCAATACCCAGACCCCATTTAGAACCAGAGGTTCCAATATCCTATCAGACTGTCTGCAATACCCAGACCCCATTTAGAACCAGAGGTTCCAATATCCTATCAGACTGTCTGCAATACCCAGACCCCATTTAGAACCAGAGGTTCCAATATCATATCAGACTGTCTGCAATACCCAGACCCCATTTAGAACCAGAGGTTCCAATATCCTATCAGACTGTCTGCAATACCCAGACCCCATTTAGAACCAGAGGCCTCAATATCCTATCAGACTGTCTGCAATACCCAGACCCCATTTAGAACCAGAGGCCTCAATATCCTATCAGACTGTCTGCAATACCCAGACCCCATTTAGAACCAGAGGCCTCAATATCCTATCAGACTGTCTGCAATACCCAGACCCCATTTAGAACCAGAGGCCTCAAAATCCTATCAGACTGTCTGCAATACCCAGACCCCATTTAGAACCAGAGGTTCCAA
Organism: Salmo salar; assembly: GCF_965601325.2. Classification (NCBI taxonomy): domain Eukaryota; kingdom Metazoa; phylum Chordata; class Actinopteri; order Salmoniformes; family Salmonidae; genus Salmo; species Salmo salar. The sequence continues at coordinate 16,126,818 of NC_138307.1, forward strand.
TATCATATCAGACTGTCTGCAATACCCAGACCCCATTTAGAACCAGAGGCCTCCAATATCCTATCAGACTGTCTGCAATACCCAGACCCCATTTAGAACCAGAGGCCTCAATATCCTATCAGACTGTCTGCAATACCCAGACCCCATTTAGAACCAGAGGTTCCAATATCCTATCAGACTGTCTGCAATACCCAGACCCCATTTAGAACCAGAGGTTCCAATATCCTATCAGACTGTCTGCAATACCCAGACCCCATTTAGAACCAGAGGTTCCAATATCCTATCAGACTGTCTACAATACCCAGACCCCATTTAGAACCAGAGGTTCCAATATCATATCAGACTGTCTGCAATACCCAGACCCCATTTAGAACCAGAGGCCTCAATATCCTATCAGACTGTCTGCAATACCCAGACCCCATTTAGAACCAGAGGCCTCAATATCCTATCAGACTGTCTGCAATACCCAGACCCCAATTAGAACCAGAGGTTCCAATATCCTATCAGACTGTCTGCAATACCCAGACCCCATTTAGAACCAGAGTTTCCAATATCCTATCAGACTGTCTGCAATACCCAGACCCCATTTAGAACCAGAGGTTCCAATATCATATCAGACTGTCTGCAATACCCAGACCCCATTTAGAACCAGAGGCCTCAATATCCTATCAGACTGTCTGCAATACCCAGACCCCATTTAGAACCAGAGGCCTCAATATCCTATCAGACTGTCTGCAATACCCAGACCCCATTTAGAACCAGAGGCCTCGATATCCTATCAGACTGTCTGCAATATCCAGACCCCATTTAGAACCAGAGGCCTCGATATCATATCAGACTGTCTGCAATACCCAGACCCCATTTAGAACCAGAGGTTCCAATATCATATCAGACTGTCTGCAAAACCCAGACCCCATTTAGAACCAGAGGTTCCAATATCCTATCAGACTGTCTGCAATACCCAGACCCCATTTAGAACCAGAGGCCTCAATATCCTATCAGACTGTCTGCAATACCCAGACCCCATTTAGAACCAGAGGCCTCAATATCATATCAGACTGTCTGCAATACCCAGACCCCATTTAGAACCAGAGGCCTCAATATCCTATCAGACTGTCTGCAATACCCAGACCCCATTTAGAACCAGAGGTTCCAATATCCTATCAGACTGTCTGCAATACCCAGATCCCATTTAGAACCAGAGGCCTCAATATCCTATCAGACTGTCTGCAATACCCAGACCCCATTTAGAACCAGAGGCCTCAATATCCTATCAGACTGTCTGCAATACCGAGACCCCATTTAGAACCAGAGGCCTCAATATCATATCAGACTGTCTGCAATACCGAGACCCCATTTAGAACCAGAGGCCTCAATATCCTATCAGACTGTCTGCAATACCCAGACCCCATTTAGAACCAGAGGCCTCAATATCATATCAGACTGTCTGCAATACCCAGACCCCATTTAGAACCAGAGGTTCCAATATCCTATCAGACTGTCTGCATTACCCAGACCCAATTTAGAACCAGAGGTTCCAATATCCTATCAGACTGTCTGCAATACCCAGACCCCATTTAGAACCAGAGGTTCCAATATCATATCAGACTGTCTGCAATACCCAGACCCCATTTAGAACCAGAGGTTCCAATATCCTATCAGACTGTCTGCAATACCCAGACCCCATTTAGAACCAGAGGTTCCAATATCAAATCAGACTGTCTGCAATACCCAGACCCCATTTAGAACCAGAGGCCTCAATATCGTATCAGACTGTCTGCAATACCCAGACCCCATTTAGAACCAGAGGTCTCAATATCCTATCAGACTGTCTGCAATACCCAGACCCCATTTAGAACCAGAGGTTCCAATATCCTATCAGACTGTCTGCAATACCCAGACCCCATTTAGAACCAGAGGTTCCAATATCCTATCAGACTGTCTGCAATACCCAGATCCCATTTAGAACCAGAGGCCGCAATATCCTATCAGACTGTCTGCAATACCCAGACCCCATTTAGAACCAGAGGCCTCAATATCCTATCAGACTGTCTGCAATACCCAGACCCCATTTAGAACCAGAGGCCTCAATATCCTATCAGACTGTCTGCAATACCCAGACCCCATTTAGAACCAGAGGTTCCAATATCCTATCAGACTGTCTGCATTACCCAGACCCAATTTAGAACCAGAGGTTCCAATATCCTATCAGACTGTCTGCAATACCCAGACCCCATTTAGAACCAGAGGTTCCAATATCATATCAGACTGTCTGCAATACCCAGACCCCATTTAGAACCAGAGGTTCCAATATCCTATCAGACTGTCTGCAATACCCAGACCCCATTTAGAACCAGAGGTTCCAATATCATATCAGACTGTCTGCAATACCCAGACCCCATTTAGAACCAGGGGTCTCAATATCCTATCAGACTGTCTGCAATACCCAGACCCCATTTAGAACCAGAGGTTCCAATATCCTATCAGACTGTCTGCAATACCCAGACACCATTTAGAACCAGAGGTTCCAATATCCTATCAGACTGTCTGCAATAACCAGACCCCATTTAGAACCAGAGGTTCCAATATCATATCAGACTGTCTGCAATACCCAGACCCCATTTAGAACCAGAGGCCTCAATATCCTATTAGACTGTCTGCAATACCCAGACCCCATTTAGAACCAGAGGCCTCAATATCCTATCAGACTGTCTGCAATACCCAGACCCCATTTAGAACCAGAGGCCTCGATATCCTATCAGACTGTCTGCAATATCCAGACCCCATTTAGAACCAGAGGCCTCAATATCATATCAGACTGTCTGCAATACCCAGACCCCATTTAGAACCAGAGGTTCCAATATCATATCAGACTGTCTGCAATACCCAGACCCCATTTAGAACCAGAGGTTCCAACATCATATCAGACTGTCTGCAATACCCAGACCCCATTTAGAACCAGAGGCCTCAATATCCTATCACACTGTCTGCAACACCCAGACCCCATTTAGAACCAGAGGCCTCAATATCCTATCAGACTGTCTGCAATACCCAGACCCCATTTAGAACCAGAGGCCTCAATATCCTATCAGACTGTCTGCAATACCCAGACCCCATTTAGAACCAGAGGTTCCAATATCCTATCAGACTGTCTGCATTACCCAGACCCAATTTAGAACCAGAGGTTCCAATATCCTATCAGACTGTCTGCAATACCCAGACCCCATTTAGAACCAGAGGTTCCAATATCATATCAGACTGTCTGCAATACCCAGACCCCATTTAGAACCAGAGGTTCCAATATCCTATCAGACTGTCTGCAATACCCAGACCCCATTTAGAACCAGAGGTTCCAATATCATATCAGACTGTCTGCAATACCCAGACCCCATTTAGAACCAGAGGCCTCAATATCGTATCAGACTGTCTGCAATACCCAGACCCCATTTAGAACCAGAGGTCTCAATATCCTATCAGACTGTCTGCAATACCCAGACCCCATTTAGAACCAGAGGTTCCAATATCCTATCAGATTGTCTGCAATACCCAGACTCCATTTAGAACCAGAGGTTCCAATATCCTATCAGACTGTCTACAATACCCAGACCCCATTTAGAACCAGAGGTTCCAATATCATATCAGACTGTCTGCAATACCCAGACCCCATTTAGAACCAGGGGTCTCAATATCCTATCAGACTGTCTGCAATACCCAGACCCCATTTAGAACCAGAGGTTCCAATATCCTATCAGACTGTCTGCAATACCCAGACCCCATTTAGAACCAGAGGTTCCAATATCCTATCAGACTGTCTGCAACACCCAGACCCCATTTAGAACCAGAGGTTCCAATATCATATCAGACTGTCTGCAATACCCAGACCCCATTTAGAACCAGAGGCCTCAATATCCTATTAGACTGTCTGCAATACCCAGACCCTATTTAGAACCAGAGGCCTCAATATCCTATCAGACTGTCTGCAATACCCAGATCCCATTTAGAACCAGAGGCCTCGATATCCTATCAGACTGTCTGCAATATCCAGACCCCATTTAGAACCAGAGGCCTCAATATCATATCAGACTGTCTGCAATACCCAGACCCCATTTAGAACCAGAGGTTCCAATATCATATCAGACTGTCTGCAATACCCAGACCCCATTTAGAACCAGAGGTTCCAACATCATATCAGACTGTCTGCAATACCCAGACCCCATTTAGAACCAGAGGCCTCAATATCCTATCACACTGTCTGCAATACCCAGACCCCATTTAGAACCAGAGGCCTCAATATCCTATCAGACTGTCTGCAATACCCAGACCCCATTTAGAACCAGAGGCCTCAATATCCTATCAGACTGTCTGCAATACCCAGACCCCATTTAGAACCAGAGGTTCCAATATCCTATCAGACTGTCTGCATTACCCAGACCCAATTTAGAACCAGAGGTTCCACTATCCTATCAGACTGTCTGCAATACCCAGACCCCATTTAGAACCAGAGGTTCCAATATCATATCAGACTGTCTGCAATACCCAGACCCCATTTAGAACCAGAGGTTCCAATATCCTATCAGACTGTCTGCAATACCCAGACCCCATTTAGAACCAGAGGTTCCAATATCATATCAGACTGTCTGCAATACCCAGACCCCATTTAGAACCAGAGGTTCCAATATCCTATCAGACTGTCTGCAATACCCAGACCCCATTTAGAACCAGAGGTTCCAATATCATATCAGACTGTCTGCAATACCCAGACCCCATTTAGAACCAGAGGCCTCAATATCGTATCAGACTGTCTGCAATACCCAGACCCCATTTAGAACCAGAGGTCTCAATATCCTATCAGACTGTCTGCAATACCCAGACCCCATTTAGAACCAGAGGTTCCAATATCCTATCAGATTGTCTGCAATACCCAGACTCCATTTAGAACCAGAGGTTCCAATATCCTATCAGACTGTCTACAATACCCAGACCCCATTTAGAACCAGAGGTTCCAATATCATATCAGACTGTCTGCAATACCCAGACCCCATTTAGAACCAGGGGTCTCAATATCCTATCAGACTGTCTGCAATACCCAGACCCCATTTAGAACCAGAGGTTCCAATATCCTATCAGACTGTCTGCAATACCCAGACCCCATTTAGAACCAGAGGTTCCAATATCCTATCAGACTGTCTGCAACACCCAGACCCCATTTAGAACCAGAGGTTCCAATATCATATCAGACTGTCTGCAATACCCAGACCCCATTTAGAACCAGAGGCCTCAATATCCTATTAGACTGTCTGCAATACCCAGACCCCATTTAGAACCAGAGGCCTCAATATCCTATCAGACTGTCTGCAATACCCAGACCCCATTTAGAACCAGAGGCCTCGATATCCTATCAGACTGTCTGCAATATCCAGACCCCATTTAGAACCAGAGGCCTCAATATCATATCAGACTGTCTGCAATACCCAGACCCCATTTAGAACCAGAGGTTCCAATATCATATCAGACTGTCTGCAATACCCAGACCCCATTTAGAACCAGAGGTTCCAACATCATATCAGACTGTCTGCAATACCCAGACCCCATTTAGAACCAGAGGCCTCAATATCCTATCACACTGTCTGCAATACCCAGACCCCATTTAGAACCAGAGGCCTCAATATCCTATCAGACTGTCTGCAATACCCAGACCCCATTTAGAACCAGAGGCCTCAATATCCTATCAGACTGTCTGCAATACCCAGACCCCATTTAGAACCAGAGGTTCCAATATCCTATCAGACTGTCTGCATTACCCAGACCCAATTTAGAACCAGAGGTTCCACTATCCTATCAGACTGTCTGCAATACCCAGACCCCATTTAGAACCAGAGGTTCCAATATCATATCAGACTGTCTGCAATACCCAGACCCCATTTAGAACCAGAGGTTCCAATATCCTATCAGACTGTCTGCAATACCCAGACCCCATTTAGAACCAGAGGCCTCCAATATCATATCAGACTGTCTGCAATACCCAGACCCCATTTAGAACCAGGGGTCTCAATATCCTATCAGACTGTCTGCAATACCCAGACCCCATTTAGAACCAGAGGTTCCAATATCCTATCAGACTGTCTGCAATACCCAGACCCCATTTAGAACCAGAGGTTCCAATATCCTATCAGACTGTCTGCAATACCCAGACCCCATTTAGAACCAGAGGTTCCAATATCATATCAGACTGTCTGCAATACCCAGACCCCATTTAGAACCAGAGGCCTCAATATCCTATTAGACTGTCTGCAATACCCAGACCCCATTTAGAACCAGAGGCCTCAATATCCTATCAGACTGTCTGCAATACCCAGACCCCATTTAGAACCAGAGGCCTCGATATCCTATCAGACTGTCTGCAATACCCAGACCCCATTTAGAACCAGAGGCCTCAATATCCTATTAGACTGTCTGCAATACCCAGACCCCATTTAGAACCAGAGGCCTCAATATCCTATCAGACTGTCTGCAATACCCAGACCCCATTTAGAACCAGAGGCCTCGATATCCTATCAGACTGTCTGCAATATCCAGACCCCATTTAGAACCAGAGGCCTCAATATCATATCAGACAGTCTGCAATACCCAGACCCCATTTAGAACCAGAGGTTCCAATATCATATCAGACTGTCTGCAATACCCAGACCCCATTTAGAATCAGAGGTTCCAACATCATATCAGACTGTCTGCAATACCCAGACCCCATTTAGAACCAGAGGCCTCAATATCCTATCACACTGTCTGCAATACCCAGACCCCATTTAGAACCAGAGGCCTCAATATCCTATCAGACTGTCTGCAATACCCAGACCCCATTTAGAACCAGAGGCCTCAATATCCTATCAGACTGTCTGCAATACCCAGACCCCATTTAGAACCAGAGGTTCCAATATCCTATCAGACTGTCTGCATTACCCAGACCCAATTTAGAACCAGAGGTTCCAATATCCTATCAGACTGTCTGCAATACCCAGACCCCATTTAGAACCAGAGGTTCCAATATCATATCAGACTGTCTGCAATACCCAGACCCCATTTAGAACCAGAGGTTCCAATATCCTATCAGACTGTCTGCAATACCCAGACCCCATTTAGAACCAGAGGTTCCAATATCATATCAGACTGTCTGCAATACCCAGACCCCATTTAGAACCAGGGGTCTCAATATCCTATCAGACTGTCTGCAATACCCAGACCCCATTTAGAACCAGAGGTTCCAATATCCTATCAGACTGTCTGCAATACCCAGACACCATTTAGAACCAGAGGTTCCAATATCCTATCAGACTGTCTGCAATACCCAGACCCCATTTAGAACCAGAGGTTCCAATATCATATCAGACTGTCTGCAATACCCAGACCCCATTTAGAACCAGAGGCCTCAATATCCTATTAGACTGTCTGCAATACCCAGACCCCATTTAGAACCAGAGGCCTCAATATCCTATCAGACTGTCTGCAATACCCAGACCCCATTTAGAACCAGAGGCCTCGATATCCTATCAGACTGTCTGCAATATCCAGACCCCATTTAGAACCAGAGGCCTCAATATCATATCAGACTGTCTGCAATACCCAGACCCCATTTAGAACCAGAGGTTCCAATATCATATCAGACTGTCTGCAATACCCAGACCCCATTTAGAACCAGAGGCCTCAATATCCTATCACACTGTCTGCAACACCCAGACCCCATTTAGAACCAGAGGCCTCAATATCCTATCAGACTGTCTGCAATACCCAGACCCCATTTAGAAACAGAGGTTCCAATATCCTATCAGACTGTCTGCAATACCCAGACCCCATTTAGAACCAGAGGTTCCAATATCATATCAGACTGTCTGCAATACCCAGACCCCATTTAGAACCAGAGGCCTCAATATCCTATTAGACTGTCTGCAATACCCAGACCCCATTTAGAACCAGAGGCCTCAATATCCTATCAGACTGTCTGCAATACCCAGACCCCATTTAGAACCAGAGGCCTCGATATCCTATCAGACTGTCTGCAATACCCAGACCCCATTTAGAACCAGAGGCCTCAATATCCTATTAGACTGTCTGCAATACCCAGACCCCATTTAGAACCAGAGGCCTCAATATCCTATCAGACTGTCTGCAATACCCAGACCCCATTTAGAACCAGAGGCCTCGATATCCTATCAGACTGTCTGCAATATCCAGACCCCATTTAGAACCAGAGGTTCCAATATCATATCAGACTGTCTGCAATACCCAGACCCCATTTAGAACCAGAGGTTCCAATATCATATCAGACTGTCTGCAATACCCAGACCCCATTTAGAACCAGAGGCCTCAATATCCTATTAGACTGTCTGCAATACCCAGACCCCATTTAGAACCAGAGGCCTCAATATCATATCAGACTGTCTGCAATACCCAGACCCCATTTAGAACCAGAGGTTCCAATATCATATCAGACTGTCTGCAATACCCAGACCCCATTTAGAACCAGAGGTTCCAACATCATATCAGACTGTCTGCAATACCCAGACCCCATTTAGAACCAGAGGCCTCAATATCCTATCACACTGTCTGCAACACCCAGACCCCATTTAGAACCAGAGGCCTCAATATCCTATCAGACTGTCTGCAATACCCAGACCCCATTTAGAACCAGAGGTTCCAATATCCTATCAGACTGTCTGCAATACCCAGACCCCATTTAGAACCAGAGGTTCCAATATCATATCAGACTGTCTGCAATACCCAGACCCCATTTAGAACCAGAGGCCTCAATATCGTATCAGACTGTCTGCAATACCCAGACCCCATTTAGAACCAGAGGTCTCAATATCCTATCAGACTGTCTGCAATTTCCAGACCCCATTTAGAACCAGAGGTTCCAATATCCTATCAGACTGTCTGCAATACCCATACCCCATTTAGAACCAGAGGTTCCAATATCCTATCAGACTGTCTGCAATACCCAGATCCCATTTAGAACCAGAGGCCTCAATATCCTATCAGACTGTCTGCAATACCCAGACCCCATTTAGAACCAGAGGCCTCAATATCATATCAGACTGTCTGCAATACCCAGACCCCATTTAGAACCAGAGGTTCCAATATCCTATCAGACTGTCTGCAATACCCAGACCCCATTTAGAACCAGAGGTTCCAATATCCTATCAGACTGTCTGCAATACCCAGACCCCATTTAGAACCAGAGGTTCCAATATCCTATCAGACTGTCTGCAATACCCAGATCCCATTTAGAACCAGAGGCCTCAATATCCTATCAGACTGTCTGCAATACCCAGACCCCATTTAGAACCAGAGGCCTCAATATCATATCAGACTGTCTGCAATACCCAGACCCCATTTAGAACCAGAGGCCTCAATATCATATCAGACTGTCTGCAATACCCAGACCCCATTTAGAACCAGAGGCCTCAAAATCCTATCAGACTGTCTGCAATACCCAGACCCCATTTAGAACCAGAGGTTCCAATATCCTATCAGACTGTCTGCAATACCCAGATCCCATTTAGAACCAGAGGCCTCAATATCCTATCAGACTGTCTGCAATACCCAGACCCCATTTAGAACCAGAGGCCTCAATATCCTATCAGACTGTCTGCAATACCCAGACCCCATTTAGAACCAGAGGCCTCAATATCATATCAGACTGTCTGCAATACCCAGACCCCATTTAGAACCAGAGGTTCCAATATCCTATCAGACTGTCTGCAATACCCAGACCCCATTTAGAACCAGAGGTTCCAATATCCTATCAGACTGTCTGCAATACCCAGACCCCATTTAGAACCAGAGGTTCCAATATCCTATCAGACTGTCTACAATACCCAGACCCCATTTAGAACCAGAGGTTCCAATATCATATCAGACTGTCTGCAATACCCAGACCCCATTTAGAACCAGAGGCCTCAATATCCTATCAGACTGTCTGCAATACCCAGACCCCATTTAGAACCAGAGGCCTCAATATCATATCAGACTGTCTGCAATACCCAGACCCCATTTAGAAACAGAGGCCTCAATATCATATCAGACTGTCTGCAATACCCAGACCCCATTTAGAACCAGAGGTTCCAATATCCTATCAGACTGTCTGCAATACCCAGACCCCATTTAGAACCAGAGGTTCCAATATCATATCAGACTGTCTGCAATACCCAGACCCCATTTAGAACCAGAGGCCTCAATATCCTATCAGACTGTCTGCAATACCCAGACCCCATTTAGAACCAGAGGCCTCAATATCCTATCAGACTGTCTGCAATACCCAGACCCCATTTAGAACCAGAGCCCTCAATATCCTATCAGACTGTCTGCAATATCCAGACCCCATTTAGAACCAGAGGCCTCGATATCATATCAGACTGTCTGCAATACCCAGACCCCATTTAGAACCAGAGGTTCCAATATCATATCAGACTGTCTGCAAAACCCAGACCCCATTTAGAACCAGAGGTTCCAATATCCTATCAGACTGTCTGCAATACCCAGACCCCATTTAGAACCAGAGGCCTCAATATCCTATCAGACTGTCTGCAATACCCAGACCCCATTTAGAACCAGAGGCCTCAATATCATATCAGACTGTCTGCAATACCCAGACCCCATTTAGAACCAGAGGCCTCAATATCCTATCAGACTGTCTGCAATACCCAGACCCCATTTAGAACCAGAGGTTCCAATATCCTATCAGACTGTCTGCAATACCCAGATCCCATTTAGAACCAGAGGCCTCAATATCCTATCAGACTGTCTGCAATACCCAGACCCCATTTAGAACCAGAGGCCTCAATATCCTATCAGACTGTCTGCAATACCCAGACCCCATTTAGAACCAGAGGCCTCAATATCCTATCAGACTGTCTGCAATACCCAGACCCCATTTAGAACCAGAGGCCTCAATATCATATCAGACTGTCTGCAATACCCAGACCCCATTTAGAACCAGAGGTTCCAATATCCTATCAGACTGTCTGCAATACCCAGACCCCATTTAGAACCAGAGGTTCCAATATCCTATCAGACTGTCTGCAATACCCAGACCCCATTTAGAACCAGAGGTTCCAATATCCTATCAGACTGTCTGCAATACCCAGATCCCATTTAGAACCAGAGGCCTCAATATCCTATCAGACTGTCTGCAATACCCAGACCCCATTTAGAACCAGAGGCCTCAATATCATATCAGACTGTCTGCAATACCCAGACCCCATTTAGAACCAGAGGCCTCAATATCATATCAGACTGTCTGCAATACCCAGACCCCATTTAGAACCAGAGGCCTCAAAATCCTATCAGACTGTCTGCAATACCCAGACCCCATTTAGAACCAGAGGTTCCAATATCCTATCAGACTGTCTGCAATACCCAGATCCCATTTAGAACCAGAGGCCTCAATATCCTATCAGACTGTCTGCAATACCCAGACCCCATTTAGAACCAGAGGCCTCAATATCCTATCAGACTGTCTGCAATACCCAGACCCCATTTAGAACCAGAGGCCTCAATATCATATCAGACTGTCTGCAATACCCAGACCCCATTTAGAACCAGAGGTTCCAATATCCTATCAGACTGTCTGCAATACCCAGACCCCATTTAGAACCAGAGGTTCCAATATCCTATCAGACTGTCTGCAATACCCAGACCCCATTTAGAACCAGAGGTTCCAATATCCTATCAGAATGTCTACAATACCCAGACCCCATTTAGAACCAGAGGTTCCAATATCATATCAGACTGTCTGCAATACCCAGACCCCATTTAGAACCAGAGGCCTCAATATCCTATCAGACTGTCTGCAATACCCAGACCCCATTTAGAACCAGAGGTTCCAATATCCTATCAGACTGTCTGCAATACCCAGACCCCATTTAGAACCAGAGTTTCCAATATCCTATCAGACTGTCTGCAATACCCAGACCCCATTTAGAACCAGAGGTTCCAATATCATATCAGACTGTCTGCAATACCCAGACCCCATTTAGAACCAGAGGCCTCAATATCCTATCAGACTGTCTGCAATACCCAGACCCCATTTAGAACCAGAGGCCTCAATATCCTATCAGACTGTCTGCAATACCCAGACCCCATTTAGAACCAGAGGCCTCGATATCCTATCAGACTGTCTGCAATATCCAGACCCCATTTAGAACCAGAGGCCTCGATATCATATCAGACTGTCTGCAATACCCAGACCCCATTTAGAACCAGAGGTTCCAATATCATATCAGACTGTCTGCAAAACCCAGACCCCATTTAGAACCAGAGGTTCCAATATCCTATCAGACTGTCTGCAATACCCAGACCCCATTTAGAACCAGAGGCCTCAATATCCTATCAGACTGTCTGCAATACCCAGACCCCATTTAGAACCAGAGGCCTCAATATCATATCAGACTGTCTTCAATACCCAGACCCCATTTAGAACCAGAGGCCTCAATATCCTATCAGACTGTCTGCAATACCCAGACCCCATTTAGAACCAGAGGTTCCAATATCCTATCAGACTGTCTGCAATACCCAGATCCCATTTAGAACCAGAGGCCTCAATATCCTATCAGACTGTCTGCAATACCCAGACCCCATTTAGAACCAGAGGCCTCAATATCCTATCAGACTGTCTGCAATACCGAGACCCCATTTAGAACCAGAGGCCTCAATATCATATCAGACTGTCTGCAATACCGAGAACCCATTTAGAACCAGAGGCCTCAATATCCTATCAGACTGTCTGCAATACCCAGACCCCATTTAGAACCAGAGGCCTCAATATCATATCAGACTGTCTGCAATACCCAGACCCCATTTAGAACCAGAGGTTCCAATATCCTATCAGACTGTCTGCATTACCCAGACCCAATTTAGAACCAGAGGTTCCAATATCCTATCAGACTGTCTGCAATACCCAGACCCCATTTAGAACCAGAGGTTCCAATATCATATCAGACTGTCTGCAATACCCAGACCCCATTTAGAACCAGAGGTTCCAATATCCTATCAGACTGTCTGCAATACCCAGACCCCATTTAGAACCAGAGGTTCCAATATCATATCAGACTGTCTGCAATACCCAGACCCCATTTAGAACCAGAGGCCTCAATATCGTATCAGACTGTCTGCAATACCCAGACCCCATTTAGAACCAGAGGTCTCAATATCCTATCAGACTGTCTGCAATACCCAGACCCCATTTAGAACCAGAGGTTCCAATATCCTATCAGACTGTCTGCAATACCCAGACCCCATTTAGAACCAGAGGTTCCAATATCCTATCAGACTGTCTGCAATACCCAGATCCCATTTAGAACCAGAGGCCTCAATATCCTATCAGACTGTCTGCAATACCCAGACCCCATTTAGAACCAGAGGCCTCAATATCCTATCAGACTGTCTGCAATACCCAGACCCCATTTAGAACCAGAGGCCTCAATATCCTATCAGACTGTCTGCAATACCCAGACCCCATTTAGAACCAGAGGTTCCAATATCCTATCAGACTGTCTGCATTACCCAGACCCAATTTAGAACCAGAGGTTCCAATATCCTATCAGACTGTCTGCAATACCCAGACCCCATTTAGAACCAGAGGTTCCAATATCATATCAGACTGTCTGCAATACCCAGACCCCATTTAGAACCAGAGGTTCCAATATCCTATCAGACTGTCTGCAATACCCAGACCCCATTTAGAACCAGAGGTTCCAATATCCTATCAGACTGTCTGCAATACCCAGACCCCATTTAGAACCAGGGGTCTCAATATCCTATCAGACTGTCTGCAATACCCAGACCCCATTTAGAACCAGAGGTTCCAATATCCTATCAGACTGTCTGCAATACCCAGACACCATTTAGAACCAGAGGTTCCAATATCCTATCAGACTGTCTGCAATACCCAGACCCCATTTAGAACCAGAGGTTCCAATATCATATCAGACTGTCTGCAATACCCAGACCCCATTTAGAACCAGAGGCCTCAATATCCTATTAGACTGTCTGCAATACCCAGACCCCATTTAGAACCAGAGGCCTCGATATCCTATCAGACTGTCTGCAATATCCAGACCCCATTTAGAACCAGAGGCCTCAATATCATATCAGACTGTCTGCAATACCCAGACCCCATTTAGAACCAGAGGTTCCAATATCATATCAGACTGTCTGCAATACCCAGACCCCATTTAGAACCAGAGGTTCCAACATCATATCAGACTGTCTGCAATACCCAGACCCCATTTAGAACCAGAGGCCTCAATATCCTATCACACTGTCTGCAACACCCAGACCCCATTTAGAACCAGAGGCCTCAATATCCTATCAGACTGTCTGCAATACCCAGACCCCATTTAGAACCAGAGGCCTCAATATCCTATCAGACTGTCTGCAATACCCAGACCCCATTTAGAACCAGAGGTTCCAATATCCTATCAGACTGCCTGCATTACCCAGACCCAATTTAGAACCAGAGGTTCCAATATCCTATCAGACTGTCTGCAATACCCAGACCCCATTTAGAACCAGAGGTTCCAATATCATATCAGACTGTCTGCAATACCCAGACCCCATTTAGAACCAGAGGTTCCAATATCCTATCAGACTGTCTGCAATACCCAGACCCCATTTAGAACCAGAGGTTCCAATATCATATCAGACTGTCTGCAATACCCAGACCCCATTTAGAACCAGAGGCCTCAATATCGTATCAGACTGTCTGCAATACCCAGACCCCATTTAGAACCAGAGGTCTCAATATCCTATCAGACTGTCTGCAATACCCAGACCCCATTTAGAACCAGAGGTTCCAATATCCTATCAGACTGTCTGCAATACCCATACCCCATTTAGAACCAGAGGTTCCAATATCCTATCAGACTGTCTGCAATACCCAGATCCCATTTAGAACCAGAGGCCTCAATATCCTATCAGACTGTCTGCAATACCCAGACCCCATTTAGAACCAGAGGCCTCAATATCCTATCAGACTGTCTGCAATACCCAGACCCCATTTAGAACCAGAGGCCTCAATATCCTATCAGACTGTCTGCAATACCCAGACCCCATTTAGAACCAGAGGCCTCAATATCCTATCAGACTGTCTGCAATACCCAGACCCCATTTAGAACCAGAGGTTCCAATATCCTATCAGACTGTCTGCAATACCCAGACCCCATTTAGAACCAGAGGTTCCAATATCCTATCAGACTGTCTGCAATACCCAGACCCCATTTAGAACCAGAGGTTCCAATATCCTATCAGACTGTCTGCAATACCCAGATCCCATTTAGAACCAGAGGCCTCAATATCCTATCAGACTGTCTGCAATACCCAGACCCCATTTAGAACCAGAGGCCTCAATATCATTTCAGACTGTCTGCAATACCCAGATCCCATTTAGAACCAGAGGCCTCAATATCCTATCAGACTGTCTGCAATACCCAGACCCCATTTAGAACCAGAGGTTCCAATATCCTATCAGACTGTCTGCATTACCCAGACCCAATTTAGAACCAGAGGTTCCAATATCCTATCAGACTGTCTGCAATACCCAGACCCCATTTAGAACCAGAGGTTCCAATATCATATCAGACTGTCTGCAATACCCAGACCCCATTTAGAACCAGAGGTTCCAATATCCTATCAGACTGTCTGCAATACCCAGACCCCATTTAGAACCAGAGGTTCCAATATCATATCAGACTGTCTGCAATACCCAGACCCCATTTAGAACCAGAGGCCTCAATATCATATCAGACTGTCTGCAATACCCAGACCCCATTTAGAACCAGAGGTTCCAATATCCTATCAGACTGTCTGCAATACCCAGACCCCATTTAGAACCAGAGGTTCCAATATCCTATCAGACTGTCTGCAATACCCAGACCCCATTTAGAACCAGAGGTTCCAATATCCTATCAGACTGTCTACAATACCCAGACCCCATTTAGAACCAGAGGTTCCAATATCATATCAGACTGTCTGCAATACCCAGACCCCATTTAGAACCAGAGGCCTCAATATCCTATCAGACTGTCTGCAATACCCAGACCCCATTTAGAACCAGAGGCCTCAATATCCTATCAGACTGTCTGCAATACCCAGACCCCATTTAGAAACAGAGGCCTCAATATCCTATCAGACTGTCTGCAATACCCAGACCCCATTTAGAACCAGAGGCCTCGATATCCTATCAGACTGTCTGCAATATCCAGACCCCATTTAGAACCAGAGGCCTCAATATCATATCAGACTGTCTGCAATACCCAGACCCCATTTAGAACCAGAGGTTCCAATATCATATCAGACTGTCTGCAAAACCCAGACCCCATTTAGAACCAGAGGTTCCAATATCCTATCAGACTGTCTGCAATACCCAGACCCCATTTAGAACCAGAGGCCTCAATATCCTATCAGACTGTCTGCAATACCCAGACCCCATTTAGAACCAGAGGCCTCAATATCATATCAGACTGTCTGCAATACCCAGACCCCATTTAGAACCAGAGGCCTCAATATCCTATCAGACTGTCTGCAATACCCAGACCCCATTTAGAACCAGAGGTTCCAATATCCTATCAGACTGTCTGCAATACCCAGATCCCATTTAGAACCAGAGGCCTCAATATCCTATCAGACTGTCTGCAATACCCAGACCCCATTTAGAACCAGAGGCCTCAATATCCTATCAGACTGTCTGCAATACCGAGACCCCATTTAGAACCAGAGGCCTCAATATCATATCAGACTGTCTGCAATACCGAGACCCCATTTAGAACCAGAGGCCTCAATATCCTATCAGACTGTCTGCAATACCCAGACCCCATTTAGAACCAGAGGCCTCAATATCATATCAGACTGTCTGCAATACCCAGACCCCATTTAGAACCAGAGGCCTCAATATCCTATCAGACTGTCTGCAATACCCAGACCCCATTTAGAACCAGAGGCCTCAATATCCTATCAGACTGTCTGCAATACCCAGACCCCATTTAGAACCAGAGGTTCCAATATCCTATCAGACTGTCTGCAATACCCAGACCCCATTTAGAACCAGAGGCCTCAATATCATATCAGTCAACAACACACCCTGGGCCTCTTTATCTCGGGAGGAAGGCGTATCCCACCTCTCTCTCTCTCTCTCTCCTCTCTCTCTCTCTCTCTCTCTCTCTCTCTCTATCTCTCTCTCTCTCTCTCTCTCTCTATCTCTCTCTCTCTCTCTCTCTCTCTCTCTCCCCTTGTGTTTGGCCAGCTGGTGAGAGCACAAACCTTTCTGCATAACAGGTCACCTACAGGAGACAAATCATAATTTGGGAACCAGGAGAGCATTCATCTCTCCAAACCCCGCCAATTCGCCCACGAACTCCTGTAATGTCGTGGATCGAAGATAAATAACGGCCAGCTTGTTCTCTCTCTGTTGTAGTGTTGAGCGGATCAAGCTCCCGCGACACACACGCACACACACACAGCTCGGGCGTTCCGGCGACTCCTCAGCGGCCAACGGAAGGGTGGCAGGAGAGAGGAGAGGGAGAAAGGAGGAGGAGAAGGGGAGAGAGGAGGGGAGGAAACCCAACTGTTTTGAAGCTATACGCCAGTAAATATAGACTATAAGCATATACAGTGAACGAAGAGGAAACCGTCGCAGTGCTATTTTATTTCAGTGTGGATGAAACTAGGATGAGAGAGACGCCAAAGGAGAGAGACGCCATCGGTGACAAGTTAAAGGACTCCGCTATTGGGTAAGTAGCCTGGCTACTGGTCTGTCTGCTCGTTACACGCAGTGTCTACTCACGACTATACTTGACCTGATTTCCGCGAATTTGTTGACTAGCCGTAGCGCTCTACTGCCTCAGCATCACGGAACAGCGATGAAGGATGGAGGTGAGGAGAGAAGGGATGGAGAGGGATGGAGCAGAGAGAGAGATGCAGATAGAGGGAAAACGAGTTGAAGAGACAGTGTGTGCTTTCTAATGTAGGCATAATGTAATTATAAATTATACAGATCCCGTTAAAGCATACATGGAAATGCATGACAATAATGTGAACAAAACAATATGATAATAAATACTACTCTTACATAAATATATAAACGATATACAGTACAGGCATAGCCGGATTAAGAAATCATAGACCCCGGGCACT
>NC_138307.1:16150000-16302500 GCF_965601325.2 Salmo salar
TAATGCAGAGGATTTTCCCAAGGTTGCTGTTGACGCATATCCCACGGTAGTTATTGGGGTCAAATTTGTCTCCACTTTTGTGGATTGGTGTGATCCACAAATATTGGGGAAGATGCCATAGTTAAGGATGATGCTAAAGGGTTTAAGTATAGCCAATTGGAATTTGTTGTCTGTATATTTGATCATTTCATTGAGGATACCATCAACACCACAGGCCTTTTTGGGTTGGAGGGTTTGTATTTTGTCCTGTAGTTCATTCAATGTAATTAGAGAATCCAGTGGGTTCTGGTGGTCTTTAATAGTTGATTCTAAGATTTGTATTTGATCATGTATATGTTTTTGCTGTTTGTTTTTTGTTATAGGGTTTAAAATATTGGAGAACTGGTTTACCCATACATCTCCATTTTGGATAGATAACTCTTCGTGTTGTTGTTCATTTAGTGTTTTCCAATTTTCCCAGAAGTGGTTAGAGTCTATGGATTCTTCATTTACATTGAGCTGATTTCTGACGTGCTGTTCCTTCTCTCTCTCTCTCTCTCTCTCTCTCTCTCTTTCAAACGCTCACTCATGATCATCAGCAGTCCTGCAGCAGATATATAAAATCAAACGCACTATTGATAGAGAACAGAGGGGTCCAGTATATTTTACTACCTGTTCTCCCTCAGGCTGCAATTACACACACACAGACACACACACACACACACACACACACACACACACACACACACACACACACACACACACACACACACACACACACACACACACACACACACACACACACACACACACACACACACACACACACACACACACACACACACACTCACACACACACACACACACACACACACACACACACACACACACACACACACACACACACACACACACACACACACACACACACACACACACTCACACACAATCTAGGTCTCTTGGTGTTTATTTCAGATTAACACTGATCACACCCACGTACGGCACCACACACATGTGCACGCACGCACGCACACACACACACACACACACACACACACACACACACACACACACACACACACACACACTGATCAGACCATCCACATCAACCACATCCAGGACCAGAGCAGCTCTACACTATCTTCCTAAGTCTTCCCAATGAGGCAGAGCGGTATTCCCTGCCAGAGCTCTGGAATCTATTAAAGCAGGAATGTTGACATCACTCTGTTATTCTTCTATCTCACTAACTTTATTTCTCTCTCTCAGGATGGCTGAGGTTTCGCAGCAGGAGAGAATTCAGGCCATCGCTGTAAGTGACACACACACACACACACACACACACACACACACACACACACACACACACACACACACACACACACACACACACACACACACACACACACACACACACACACACACACACACACACACACACAAACAAACACACACAGCATGCATGTTTTCATACAACCATCAATAATGATAGACTCCTGTTAGGCCAGCCTGATCAACAGAAATAGACTTCGATTTTGGACATTTGAAAAGTTCCTGAGAATGTCGCGCTCACCAAAAAAAAGAAATTGCCCAGCACTGGGCGAAGACTTATGATGAGTTCTAGTGGCCTGCTCAGACCACTGCGCTACGACAGTTCACAATGCTCTAGCAAGCCGTGAGAGTACTTTATGATACTTAAGGGTATGAGTTCGGTTGGTTTGCAGAGCCTTCCCCAAACCATGCCGAATGAGCCCTGTAACCATGCCGAATGAACCCTGTAACCATGCCGAATGAACCCTGTAATCATGCCGAATGAACCCTGTAACCATGCTGAATTAACCCTGTAACCATGCTGAATTAACCCTGTAACCATGCCGAATTAACGCTGTAACCATGCCGAATTAACCCTGTAACCATGCCGAATTAACCCTGTAACCATGCCGAATGAACCCTGTAACCATGCCGAATTAACCCTGTAACCATGCTGAATTAACCCTGTAACCATGCCGAATTAACCCTGTAACCATGCCGAATGAACCCTGTAACCATGCCGAATGAACCCTGTAACCATGCCGAATGAACCCTGTAACCATGCCGAATTAACCCTGTAACCATGCCGAATTAACCCTGTAACCATGCCGAATGAACCCTGTAACCATGCCGAATGAACCCTGTAACCATGCCGAATTAACCCTGTAACCATGCTGAATTAACCCTGTAACCATGCCGAATTAACCCTGTAACCATGCTGAATTAACCCTGTAACCATGCCGAATTAACCCTGTAACCATGCTGAATTAACCCTGTAACCATGCCGAATTAACCCTGTAACCATGCTGAATTAACCCTGTAACCATGCCGAATTAACCCTGTAACCATGCTGAATTAACCCTGTAACCATGCCGAATTAACCCTGTAACCATGCTGAATTAACCCTGTAACCATGCCGAATTAACCCTGTAACCATGCCGAATTAACCCTGTAACCATGCCGAATTAACCCTGTAACCATGCCGAATTAACCCTGTAACCATGCCGAATTAACCCTGTAACCATGCCGAATTAACCCTGTAACCATGCTGAATTAACCCTGTAACCATGCCGAATTAACCCTGTAACCATGCTGAATTAACCCTGTAACCATGCCGAATTAACCCTGTAACCATGCCGAATGAACCCTGTAACCATGCCGAATTAACCCTGTAACCATGCTGAATTAACCCTGTAACCATGCCGAATTAACCCTGTAACCATGCTGAATTAACCCTGTAACCATGCTGAATTAACCCTGTAACCATGCCGAATTAACCCTGTAACCATGCCGAATTAACCCTGTAACCATGCTGAATTAACCCTGTAACCATGCCGAATTAACCCTGTAACCATGCCGAATTAACCCTGTAACCATGCTGAATTAACCCTGTAACCATGCCGAATGAACCCTGTAACCATGCCGAATTAACCCTGTAACCATGCTGAATTAACCCTGTAACCATGCCGAATTAACCCTGTAACCATGCTGAATTAACCCTGTAACCATGCTGAATTAACCCTGTAACCATGCCGAATTAATGCATCAAAAATAGAAGTTGATCCATAATACTGTACGTCGATGTTCGAACGGAAACTATGAGATCTTGTGTTAGATCAGGGTTTCCCAAACTGGGTCCTGGGGCCCCGTCTGGGTGCACATTTTGATTCAAATAATCCAGGCTTGATGATGAGTTGGTTATTTGAATCACCTGTGTAGTGCTAGGGCAAAAACCAAAACGTGCACCCAGGGGGAGGCCCCAGGACCCAGTTTGGGAAACCCTGTGTTAGACAACCAACCATTTGTATGTTAGATCAATATTTTGCCTGTTCTACCATCCTGAAACATCCTGTTACTGTCAAACTTTCTGCCACTCATAGCTTTTTACCCCTCCTCCCACCTCACACACACACACACACACACACACACACACACACACACACACACACACACACACACACACACACACACACACACACACACACACACACACCTCAGACCTATTAGCCCTTTCAGCCCTTATCCCTCCAGACCTCCAGACCCCCTATCCCTCCAGACCCCCTATCCCTCCAGACCTCCAGACCCCCTATCCCTCCAGACCCCCTATCCCTCTAGACCTCCAGACCCCCTATCCCTCCAGACCTCCTATCCCTCCAGACCTCCTATCCCTCCAGACCTCCAGACCCCCTATCCCTCCAGACCTCCTATCCCTCCAGACCTCCTATCCCTCCAGACATCCTATCCCTCCAGACTTCCTATCCCTCCAGACCCCCTATCCCTCCAGACCCCCTATCCCTCTAGACCTCCAGACCCCCTATCCCTCCAGACCTCCTATCCCTCTAGACCTCCAGACCCCCTATCCCTTCAGACCCCCTATCCCTTCAGACCCCCTATCCCTCCAGACCTCCTATCCCTCCAGACCTCCTATCCCTCCAGACCCCCTATCCCTCCAGACATCCTATCCCTCCAGACATCCTATCCCTCTAGACATCCTATCCCTCCAGACTCCCTATCCCTCCAGACCTCCTATCCCTCCAGACCCCCTATCCCTCCAGACATCCTATCCCTCCAGACTCCCTATCCCTCCAGAACCCCTATCCCTCCAGACCTCCTATCCCTCCAGACCCCCTATCCCTCCAGACCCCCTATCCCTCCAGACCCCTTATCCCTCCAGATCTCCTATCCCTCCAGACCCCCTATCCCTCCAGACTCCCTATCCCTCCAGACCTCCTATCCCTCCAGACCTCCTATCCCTCCAGACCCCCTATCCCTCCAGACCCTCTATCCCTCCAGACCTCCTATCCCTCCAGGCCCCCTATCCCTCCAGACCTCCTATCCCTCCAGACCTCCTATCCCTCCAGACCCCTATCCCTCTAGACCTCCAGACCCCCTATCCCTCCAGGCCCCCTATCCCTCCAGACCTCCTATCCCTCCAGACCTCCTATCCCTCCAGACCCCCTATCCCTCCAGACCCCCTATCCCTCCAGACCTCCTATCCCTCCAGACCTCCAGACCCCCTATCCCTCCAGACCTCCTATCCCTCCAGACCTCCTATCCCTCCAGACATCCTATCCCTCCAGACTTCCTATCTTTCCAGACCCCCTATCCCTCCAGACCCCTTATCCCTCTAGACCTCCAGACCCCCTATCCCTCCAGACCTCCTATCCCTCTAGACCTCCAGACCCCCTATCCCTCCAGACCCCCTATCCCTCCAGACCCCCTATCCCTCCAGACCTCCTATCCCTCCAGACCTCCTATCCCTCCAGACCCACTATCCCTCCAGACATCCTATCCCTCCAGACATCCTATCCCTCCAGACCTCCTATCCCTCCAGACCTCCTATCCCTCCATGCCTCCTATCCCTCCAGACCCCCTATCCCTCCAGACCTCCTATCCCTCCAGACCTCCTATCCCTCCAGACCCCCTATCCCTCCAGACATCCTATCCCTCCAGACATCCTATCCCTCCAGACCTCCTATCCCTCCAGACCTCCTATCCCTCCATGCCTCCTATCCCTCCAGACCTCCTATCCCTCCAAACCTCCTATCCTTCCAGACCTCCTAACAACGTAAAGCCTGTAGATGAATGTCTGTAGCTGAACATCCAGAAGCATTAGGCTAATGCTAGAAGCCGTAATGGACTCATATCCGGCATGAACATGCAGACACAGCAAACATCACATTGGTTAAAATGTTTTTAACATGGCCACTTACGGGGGTGTGTGTGTGTGTGTGTGTGTGTGTGTGTGTGTGTGTGTGTGTGTGTGTGTGTGTGTGTGTGTGTGTGTGTGTGTGTGTGTGTGTGTGTGTGTGTGTGTGTGTGTGTGTGTGTGTGTGTGTGTGTGTGTGTGTGTGTGTGTTGTGTCTTTACAGGAGAAGAGGAAGAGGCAGACAGAGATCGAGAACAAGAGGAGACAGCTGGAAGATGACAGAAGACAGCTTCAACACCTAAAGGTACAGACACACGCCACACACACACACACACACACACACACACACACACACACACACACACACACACACACACACACACACACACACACACACACACACACACACACACACACACACACACAAACACACACACACACACACACACTTATCGTAAGAGTAGGGGTGTTAACCCCGGGGACCTGGCTAAATTCCTAATCTGGCCCTCATACCATCACAGTCACCTAATCAACCCCAGCTTCCAATTGGCTCATTCATCCCCCTCCTCTCCCCTGTAACTATTCCCCAGGTCGTTGCTGTAAATGAGAAAGTGTTCTCAGTCAACTTACCTGGTAAAATAACGGTAAAATAAAAAAATACAAATAATAAATAAACACACACACACACACACAGGCCTTTGTGTCTCTGTTTAGTAGCAGATAGAAACACACTCGGCTGTCACAGACTGTTAACACAAGCTAGGAGATAAAGCCTGCTTCGATGCACATTACATAGCCTCCCTGTTATCTCCCCTCTAGCTGACTTGACCAAAGTTAAAATAGCCCTTTGATAACCCTTCACACACTGACTGAAGCACCAGCCTCTGATAAAGTAGTGTGTGTTAGAACACCACCAATGACCTTGTGTGCTCTTTGTGTGCTCTTGTCTTTTCTGTGTGTGGCTAAAACGGGGTACAGTATGTGTGTGAGAGTGGTTTCCTGCTCAGAGGGAGTGGGACACAAATCTGTTTCCTCTGACTAACCTTATATGGATTGTCTCTAGACACACACACGCACACACACCATCACACACACACACACACACGCACGCACGCACGCACGCGCACACACACACACACACACACACACACAAACACGCACGCGCACACACACACACACACACACAATGAGTTCTACAGCGGCTGTTTCTAATTAGGTGTCATATGTGATGATGTAATGCAGCCTGGAGATTTTGTGATGTAACCATGGAGACATGCACACGTATGGTAGAGAAGTAAAAGTTTGAGAGTAGAGTAAGGTGTGTGTGTGTGTGTGTGTGTGTGTGTGTGTGTGTGTGTGTGTGTGTGTGTGTGTGTGTGTGTGTGTGTGTGTGTGTGTGTGTGTGTGTGTGTGTGTGTGTGTGTGTATGTGTATGAGTGTGTGTGTGTGTTCCTTCCATTGTCAGTAGTGTAAGTAGTTTTTACACCAGAACAATGAACAGCGTGCTGAGCTGGGGAGGGATGTGTATATCCAATTATATCCAATTATGTGGGTGGGGGGAAGGGAGACACTGCTGATAGCTACTTTACTGAGGAAAAATGTACTTACTATGTCTGATGTGTGGTTGACCCACCTAGCTATCTGAAGATGAATGCACTAACTGGAAGTCGCTCTGGATAAGAGAGTCAGCTAAATGACTCAAATGTAAATGTAAAATGGAGGGACAGAGAGAAATATGGAAGAGAGAGGGAGGAGTTTTATGCAGCGTTATGGAAAAAAGTATATACATATTTGCTTAATGGAGAGAGAGATAGAAAGGGAGAGTGATGGATGAGAGACAGTGAAGTAGAGAGAGAGAGCGAGAGAGAGAGAGAGAGAGAGAGAGAGGGGTGGATGGATGGATGAAGAAAAGGGGAGTGTTGTTTGTAAATTCTTCTTCATCATATGGTTGGAATGCACATAAAGCTGACAGGAGAATGCTGGGGAGAGAAGGACTACACCTTTTCCCTGGAGCTGGTCTAGCTGACAGGAGAACGCTGGGGAGAGAAGGACTACTCCTTTTCCCTGGAGCTGGTCTAGCTGACAGGAGAATGCTGGGGAGAGAAGGACTACTCCTTTTCCCTGGAGCTGGTCTAGCTGACAGGAGAATGCTGGGGAGAGAAGGACTACTCCTTTTCCCTGGAGCTGGTCTAGCTGACAGGAGAATGCTGGGGAGAGAAGGACTACTCCTTTTCCCTGGAGCTGGTCTAGCTGACAGGAGAATGCTGGGGAGAGAAGGACTACTCCTTTTCCCTGGAGCTGGTCTAGCTGACAGGAGAATGCTGGGGAGAGAAGGACTACTCCTTTTCCCTGGAGCTGGTCTAGCTGACAGGAGAATGCTGGGGAGAGAAGGACTACTCCTTTTCCCTGGAGCTGGTCTAGCTGACAGGAGAATGCTGGGGAGAGAAGGACTACTCCTTTTCCCTGGAGCTGGTCTAGCTGACAGGAGAATGCTGGGGAGAGAAGGACTACTCCTTTTCCCTGGAGCTGGTCTAGCTGACAGGAGAATGCTGGGGAGAGAAGGACTACTCCTTTAACCTGGAGCTGGTCTAGCTGACAGAAGAATGCTGTGGAGAGAAGGACTACTCCTTTTTCCTGGAGCTGGTCTAGCTGACAGGAGAATGCTGGGGAGAGAAGGACTACTCCTTTAACCTGGAGCTGGTCTAGCTGACAGGAGAATGCTGGGGAGAGAAGGACTACTCCTTTTTCCTGGAGCTGGTCTAGCTGACAGGAGAATGCTGGGGAGAGAAGGACTACTCCTTTTCCCTGGAGCTGGTCTAGCTGACAGGAGAATGCTGGGGAGAGAAGGACTACTCCTTTTCCCTGGAGCTGGTCTAGCTGACAGGAGAATGCTGGGGAGAGAAGGACTACTCCTTTTCCCTGGAGCTGGTCTAGCTGACAGGAGAATGCTGGGGAGAGAAGGACTACTCCTTTTCCCTGGAGCTGGTCTAGCTGACAGGAGAATGCTGGGGAGAGAAGGACTACTCCTTTTCCCTGGAGCTGGTCTAGCTGACAGGAGAATGCTGGGGAGAGAAGGACTACTCCTTTTCCCTGGAGCTGGTCTAGCTGACAGGAGAATGCTGGGGAGAGAAGGACTACTCCTTTAACCTGGAGCTGGTCTAGCTGACAGAAGAATGCTGTGGAGAGAAGGACTACTCCTTTTTCCTGGAGCTGGTCTAGCTGACAGGAGAATGCTGGGGAGAGAAGGACTACTCCTTTAACCTGGAGCTGGTCTAGCTGACAGGAGAATGCTGGGGAGAGAAGGACTACTCCTTTTTCCTGGAGCTGGTCTAGCTGACAGGAGAATGCTGGGGAGAGAAGGACTACTTATTTTTCCTGGAGCTGGTCTTGCTGACAGGAGAATGCTGGGGAGAGAAGGACTACTCCTTTAACCTGGAGCTGGTCTAGCTGACAGGAGAATGCAGGGGAGAGAAGGACTACACCTTTTCCCTGGAGCTGGTCTAGCTGACAGGAGAATGCTGGGGAGAGAAGGCCTACTCCTTTAACCTGGAGCTGGTCTAGCTGACAGGAGAATGCTGGGGAGAGAAGGACTACTCCTTTAACCTGGAGCTGGTCTAGCTGACAGGAGAATGCTGGGGAGAGAAGGACTACTCCTTTAACCTGGAGCTGGTCTAGCTGACAGGAGAATGCTGGGGAGAGAAGGCCTACTCCTTTTTCCTGGAGCTGGTCTACGTAGCTGACAGTGTCGCTGCCTGAAATATACACTTAGAAAAAAGGCTTTAGAACCCTTTTGGGTTCCATGTAGATTCCTCTGTGGAAAGTGTTCTACAAGGAACCGAAAGGGTTCTACCCTTAACCAAAAAGGGTTCTTCAAAGTGTTCTCTTATGGGGACAGCCGAAGAACCCTTATTGGTTCATTTTTTTCTAAGTGTGTACATTGCCTAAATACCTTCCTCTGTTCCCAGGGGTTGAACCTCTATTTCCTACTGTCTGTCTACCCTCTCTCAATGCCCTTGCTCATTCTATTCTAACTGTGTGTGTGTGTGTGTGTGTGTGTGTGTGTGTGTGTGTGTGTGTGTGTGTGTGTGTGTGTGTGTGTGTGCGTGCGTGCGTGCGTGTGTGCGTGCGTGCGTGCGTGCGTGCGTAGTCAAAGGCTCTGAGAGAGCGCTGGTTGTTGGATGGGGCTCCAGAGGAAGATGAGACTCAAAGACGACTTCAGGAGGACGAAGAGAGGACTAAGGCACTAGAGAAGAGCATCCTCTGGTTAGTACACAAACATACACACACATAGGCACACACACATACACACACACACACACGCCGTTGCCGGTCGTCATTGTCGATAAAGCAAAGTAACTCTTTACTTTCTCTTTAATACTCTTTCTCCACACACTCCATTCATGTGTAATTAATGTGTGTGTGTGTGCGTGCGTGCGTGCGTGCGTGCGTGCGTGCGTGCGTGCGTGCGTGCGTGCGTGTGTGTGTGTGTGTGTGTGTGTGTGTGTGTGTGTGTGTGTGTGTGTGTCTGTGTGTGTGTGTGTGTGTCAGCCTGGAGCAGGAGATAGAGGAGCTGGAGAATCCGGTCATGACCAAAGAGAACGGAGGAGGTCAGTTCTACTGTTAATAAACTGTTAACATTCTGATCATTATTTTCCATCTGGTATTGCATTTTTTCCATTTGTTAAAAATTACCAAAAGTTTACCAACATTTGCTGATTATATGATGCAAACTATTTTTATATGACGGGACTTTATTCACATAAAAACAGTCGGATGGAAACCTGGCTAATGTTTTCTAGATTTTTGTTCATGTAGAGCCTAACCAGCTCCCCCCTCTCACTCACCTCTTTCTCTCCCCTCTCTATTGACCCCCTCTCTCCTCTCCCTTCTCCCCCCAGCTGTAAATGGAGTATCACAGAACCAGAGTCCTAGAAGAGAACTAACAGGAGTAGAAGCCAAGTTGTTCGGTCCCAGTCCAGACCAGGCCAGCGCTGAGAACCCTGTTACCCTGGTCTTCATGGGCTATACAGCTCTGGAGGGTGAGATAGCGGGGGAGGTGGGGGAAGCAGTGGGGACAGAGGGTGGAGACGGCTCAGTCAAGGCGGAGCTTGTGATGCTACCAGACGGGGAGGGGAAGGGGGTAGGAGAGGGGGAGACGGAGACCCAGGCAGCAGCCAATGGGAGTACGGGTGAGAAGGGGGAGGCAGGGGGGGCAAATGGGGGAGGAGGGGAGGAGGGGGAGAAGGAGAAGAAACAGAGTTGCAAGTGTTGCACAGTCATGTGAGTGTGTGTGTGTGTGTGTGTGTGTGTGTGTGTGTGTGTGTGTGTGTGTGTGTGTGTGTGTGTGTGTGTGTGTGTGTGTGTGTGTGTGTGTGTGTGTGTCAAAGAAAAATAGATGTGTGTGAGAGTTTGTGTGTGTGTGTGTGTGAGTGTGTCAGAGCAAGAGAGACTTGAGTGCGTACGTGTGTATGCGTGTCTGATCACACACTTATCAGCACTACAAAACCAAACAGTCCGACTCCTCCTGCCAAGCAGCAAAAACTACAGCCAACACCAACCATATAAGGCCAACAGACACTGGAGAATCAGTACTACTGTGTATTACTATAGTAGTACTACAACAACAACCTACAGCCAGGACAATATACACTAGACTATGTACTACTCTAGTACTACAATAACAACCTACAGCCAGGACAATATACACTAGACTATGTACTACTCTAGTACTACAATAACAACCTACAGCCAGGACAATATACACTAGACTATGTACTACTCTAGTACTACAATAACAATGGGGAAATCTGAAATGGAACCCTATTCCCTATAGTACTTTAGGCCAAAACACTCCCACAGTGCACTGGTATAGGGAAAAGGCTGCTATTTCAGATGCAGCTAGTACCTCCAGACTGATCAAACAAAAACTCGCTCACTGTGTACTGCTATCGTACTACTATTTACTACGATGTATTTCTTCTGATATGGATTATTCTTTTATTTTGATTGCTATTTTTATATTTTTCTGTCTTGACATTTATAGTGTATTCTGTGTGTACTTCTGTATTCTATTCTATCAATATTATCTTTATTATTGAACTGGATGTGCAGTCACGTTATTGTTGAAAAGAAAATGTAGCAGGTCTTTGTATTGTAATGTGTCTGCTATCGGAGCCATCTGGAAAATGTCTATCATTGTTTTTTAGTCCAGAATATGAAGAAGACATACATGTTGTATATTTCTCTGTCTATCAAGTATTTATCAGTCAGTTTCATATTATATTGTCTCTGTAATATAATTTCACAGTGTGAACAGTATTCAAATATATTGATATCAAGTTTTATACAATGTATTTATTTGTTTGGTTTCTGCCAAATCATAGCCAGCCACACTCTGCATGCAAGCTTGTACCATCATCACAAATCAGTAGGTAAACCAATCAATCAATGAATCAAGCAACCACACCATGTCATCTGGTACATCTCAGATAACATCATTATCTCTGTTTTAAACTGTCTATCCCATGTCATCATCTCTTATCTCATCATCTCAAGTCATTTATACTCCACTTACATCTAGTAATCTATTGATCTCTATTCATCTCTACTAATCTCCTCATTAGACTCACTATGACACTGTGCAACTCATAAACACATTTCACTATTTTATTGTTAAAAAAATGTAAAGGATGGCTGGTTCACTGTTTGAGTCAAGCCCAGCCATTGTTTAAATGCTGATGCTTATGAATTTTGTTGAGTCAGTGATGTTGAATCTTCTGATGTAGCATTAACTCTAACTCTGATTAGTGTTGTTATTGATCGTAATACTCCTCATCAGGTCTGATCAGTATCATTGATAACTATATCCATCATCACGGCATATTGCTTAACATGAATGTAATAATGGGTTCTATTGGGATCGAAGGGAAGGTGAAACCTGTCGTCAGCCGAATAAACCTTCCATTCCCAGAGACTCTCTGGTGTCTGTGTGTTCCATTACCCTGCTCTACAGTGTACACTAGGGGAAAGAGAAAGGGTGGGGTCTGGGATGAGAGAGGGAGGAGGGAGAGGATAGGTTGAATGAAGGGAAATAGAGAGGGGATAGGGAGGAGAGGGAGGTGGAGAGAGAAGGTGGGGTTAGGGAGAGTGAGAGATTACAGATCTCTTGCTGGAACCAGGGAGTGTGATGGTCTTGGGTTAGCTGGGGTCGTTTATGGGTCAGATCCACAACACCATAGATTACCTCTGCTTTTTTATGCATTGGAAATAGTAACAACTGTTTCAAACCACTAAATACAACAACAAAAACATGCAAAAAAAACCACTTGGGTCAAGTATGTGAAATACTTTTTAATAATTGATGTGTGGTTGATTTTGTTTACCCAGCATGGAGTTTGTACCTAAATGACTATTCCATTGTATCCAGCATGCTAATCTGCTGCTGAAGTATGAAGAACGTTGACATTTTGACCCAGCAGGTCTGCCTCAGAGTCCCATAGTAAACCAAATCACACAGCTGCTCCTCCTCAGTCAGCCCTGTAACAGACAAATTATGCCATCTGTTGGCCAATGCATGAACTACAACCCCGTATGGGATTTGTATTTTCTGAACTACATGAACTGATTGTGAAACAGGAAAGAAGCAGCATTCATTGTTTAGTTGCAAAGGTTTGCGAGTCAGCCATCCAATACCAGAACATAATAAAGCAATCTGTGTCAATGAAAACCATTCTTCGTTATTTTTCCAGGTAAACAAATGCAAAGCAAGGGTATGGTTTCACAGTGATTATGGTCAAGTTTCGGCCGAGAACTTTAAGAGAATGTTATACCCCCCATATTTTACGAACCAATCAAATCGCGATGCTAGGTGTAAGTGCCCGCCCATTTCGGGTTCTTCCAAGTACCTGGACCAATCAACGAACGCCTCGGTGTATTCAGCCATTTTGTATGAAAATCAAGGAAATCTGCCGCCGCTCCAGAGACCTGTGGATTATATCGAACGATGGAAGGGTGAGTGAAAAATATGTCGTTTTATGTCGAAAAGAAACGTAAATAATCTAACCGTAGATCAACTATTTATAAATTTTTTGATATATAGCTATGTTATGCAATATGTTTAGTAGTAGTTTAGCGTTTAGTTTGAGACGAGATGATGCTTGAGACTTTCAACAAGGCTAGCTAGTTAGCATTGTCTGCGCGCGAGCGTGTCCGGAAGGGGTGCGAACTAGTTGAAGTTAAGACTTTTAATAAGGGTTGTTTTTTTTAACTTATTATATTGCAAATAACAGAAAAAAACGCTAGTTGCAGTTTTTTTTTCATGTAGACGAAAGTAACCACCTTTAAAGTATTGGCAAATTTAGTTAAAAAAAACGCCCATCTTGAATCAACGTGTCTTTGTAACGTTAGCTAGTTTCCGCATTCCATATGTGCGCTCGTGTTTGTGGAAGGCGAATGTTGTGTGTTCAGGATTAGGGTAAATTCTTCCAATTCTATGGCTATTAGCTGCTCAGGGGACATTTCAATTCAACGAGGTGAACTAAAGCAACTTTTCTTGAGTCAATGCCGTTTCTAGCTAGCTATGAACTTCCATAAAGTTAGTAACTAAACTTCCTCTTTCCTCCTCCATTTCCTTCTCTCCTCTCTTTTTTCCCCCCCTTTGTTTCAACAGACACAAGTTAGATGCTGATCTGTATCCTATGGGACCTGGCTACGTCACAGACATAGAGTAAGTCTCCTGATAGATTTTACATTTACAATCAATCAAAAATGTAATGTAAAATGTTGATTGAGTGATTTACTGATTGGTTGATCTTTTAGGAAAATGCATCCTGCCCTCTTTGGAGTAACTCAAATGAGTAACCCTCCTTTTCTCTCTCTCCCCAGTGTCTCAGTGGGTACCAAGGTAGGTGTCTTCATTCACAATTTAATTCCTTGTTTTTTCTCTCTGTCTTCTGTGCTAAAACGTTGGTTAAAGTCTCTCCTCTGTGGCTGTGTCTCTGAGTGCTGTTAGCATGAGTGTCTTTGTGTCTCTGGCTGGAACAGTAGCAGTATTGTAGAGCGATGGGGTGAGGCTGCTGGGCCACTCCAGACATGAGCACCATTGACTGACTTACACAGAGCAGCTTCATTAACTGTAGTCTGGCTGAGCAAGACCATCTGTCTGACAGACTATTCCTCTCCAGCCATTACTCTGTTAATACATTTACCCGGGTCGTATTTGTTGGTGCATGTAGCAAGACGTTTTGCAACAGAAAATGGAAACAAGTTTGTTATTGGGCTTGTTCAGGGTTTTCTTCGGTTGGTGCTTAGTCAATACAACCCAGCTAGGCCTGTCTCTGTCTCCATGGTGTATGTGGTTATGATCATTGTGAATGTTCCTTTCTCTTCCAGAGGGGATCTGATGAACTCTTCTCCTCCTACATCATGACCCCAGGTGTGTGTAGCTGATGGTTAATCAGAATGTTCTATGTTGTTCACTAGTAGTTAATGGTAATGTGTCTGGTAATCAGAATGTTCTATGTTGTTCTCTAGTAGCTGATGTTAATGTCTGGTAATCAGAATGTTCTGTGCTGTTCTCTAGTAGTTAATGGTGCTAAGAGTAGGAAGTTAAATTAAAAAGGTGTCTGTGTTTGTAGCCAACGGTAATGACAGTAAGAAGTTCAAAGGTGAGATGCGGAGCCCCAGTGCTCCATCGCGTGTCATCCACCTGCGCCAGCTGCCCGGGGACATCCAGGATTCTGAGGTCATCAGCATGGGAATGCCCTTTGGGAAGGTCACCAACCTTCTGATGATGAAGGGAAAGAACCAGGTATGCGCACACACTACAGATCCTTTACCCTAAAGGTGTTCACACACACTACAGATCCTTTACCCTAAAGGTGTTCACACACACACTACAGATCCTTTACCCTAAAGGTGTTCACACACACACTACAGATCCTTTACCCTAAAGGTGCACACACACACACTACAGATCCTTTACCCTAAAGGTGTTCACACACACACTACAGATCCTTTACCCTAAAGGTGCACACACACACACTACAGATCCTTTACCCTAAAGGTGTTCACACACACACTACAGATCCTTTACCCTAAAGGTGTTCACACACACACTACAGATCCTTTACCCTAAAGGTGCACACACACACACACACTACAGATCCTTTACCCTAAAGGTGCACACACACACACACACTACAGATCCTTTACCCTAAAGGTGTTCACACACACACTACAGATCCTCTACCCTAAAGGTGCACACACACACACACACACACTACAGATCCTCTACCCTAAAGGTGTTCACACACACACACACTACAGATCCTCTACCCTAAAGGTGTTCACACACACACACACACTACAGATCCTCTACCCTAAAGGTGTTCACACACACACTACAGATCCTCTACCCTAAAGGTGCACACACACACACACACACACACTACAGATCCTCTACCCTAAAGGTGTTCACACACACACACACACACTACAGATCCTCTACCCTAAAGGTGTTCACACACACACACACACACACTACAGATCCTCTACCCTAAAGGTGCACACACACACACTACAGATCCTTTACCCTAAAGGTGTTCACACACACACTACAGATCCTCTACCCTAAAGGTGCACACACACACACACTACAGATCCTCTACCCTAAAGGTGTTCACACACACACGCTACAGATCCTCTACCCTAAAGGGGTCCACACACACGCTACAGATCCTCTACCCTAAAGGGGTCCACACACACGCTACAGATCCTCTACCCTAAAGGGGTTCACACACGCTACAGATCCTCTACCCTAAAGGGGTCCATACACACGCTACAGATCCTCTACCCTAAAGGGGTTCACACACACACGCTACAGATCCTCTACCCTAAAGGTGTTCACACACACACACGCTACAGATCCTCTACCCTAAAGGGGTTCACACACACACGCTACAGATCCTCTACCCTAAAGGGGTTCACACACACACACGCTACAGATCCTCTACCCTAAAGGGGTTCACACACACACACGCTACAGATCCTCTACCCTAAAGGGGTTCACACGCTACAGATTAGAGGTCGACCGATTATGATTTTTCAATACCGATTATTGGAGGACCAAAAACCGCCGGTACCGATTAATCGGCCAATTTTTTTATTTATTTATTTGTAATAATGACAATTACAACAATACTGAATGAACACTTTTTTTATTTTAACTTAATGTAATACATCAATAAAATCTATTTAGTCTCAATCAAACATGTTCAATTTGGTTTAAATAATGCAAAAACAGTATTGGAGAAGAAAGGAAAAGTGCAATATGTGCTAAAAGCTAATATTTAAGTTCCTTGCTCAGAACATGAGAACATATGAAAGCTGGTGGTTCAATATTCCCAGTTAAGAAGTTTTAGGTTGTAGTTATTATTGGAAATATGACGCGTGGACTATTTCTCTCTATACCATTTGTATTTCCTATACCTTTGACTATTGGATGTTCTTATAGGCACTATAGTATTGCCAGCCTCATCTCGGGAGTTGATAGGCTTGATGTTTCCTCGTGGATTGCAATGTAATCAGCCATAATCGGCATCCAAAAAGGCCGATTACCGATTGTACTGAAAACTTGGAATCGGCCCTTTTGTTATTTTATATACAAAAAAAAAAATATTTTTTTAAATAATTGTTTATTTTTTTATTTTATTTTTTTATCGGTCGACCTCTACACCAGATCCACTATCCTAAAGGTGTTCACACACTACAGATCCTCTACTCTAAAGGTGTTCACACACACAGATCCTCTACCCTAAAGGGGTTCACACTCAGGAACACATACATGGTGTCCACACACACACCTTCCCTGGCTGATCTTGTGTGTGTGTGTGTAGGCGTTCCTGGAGATGAACACTGTGGACCAGGCACAGACCATGGTGAACTACTACGCTACGGTCACCCCCCTCATCAGACAGCAGCCTGTATTCATGCAGTACAGCAACCACAAGGAACTCAAGACCGACAACTCACCTAACCAAGTGGTAATGCCATTGACCCATACTAATACGAGACTCACTAACTTGTATGTCTGTAGCACATTTGTAAACCGGTTACAGCATAGTGCCCACAGTACAATGTAATAACAGTGTATGTTTGTGTGTGTGTGCCCGGCCCCAGAGAGTCCAGGCAGCACTGCAGGCGGTGAATGCTGTCCAGGGTGGCACCATGTTGGGCTCTACCATGTCCGGTATGGGGGGTGGGATGGGCGCTACCATGTCAGTTGGAGGGGGAGAGATGGGAGCCAGAGGCATGGCCACCCAGAGCCCTGTCCTTAGAGTCATAGTAGAAAACCTCTTCTACCCCGTCACACTGGAAGTCCTGCACCAGGTACGCACACTCCACCAGTGTTTCTTAGTCATGAGTGTGTTCAAATGGTTTTCTTTTGCTTGTTGTCAAAATGCCTGCAGCAGGGATGTAACCTGTGTGTGTTCTTCCCTGTAGATCTTCTCCAAGTATGGGTCTGTTCTGAAGATCATCACCTTCACTAAGAACAACCAGTTCCAGGCTCTGGTCCAATATGCTGACCCCATGACGGCACAGCACACCAAAATGGTACACACGCCCCCCAATAAACCTATGATTTCTCCATCTCTCTCTCTGCCATCTCCAGATGGTCAGAACATCAATAATAGATGCTGTAAATGGACTTGCCTGAACTTCCACACACCCCTAATCCCTCTGTGTCTCTGCAGTCTCTAGACGGTCAGAACATCTATAACGGCTGCTGTACTCTGAGGGTGAGTTTCTCCAAGCTGACCAGCCTCAACGTGAAGTTTAACAACGATAAGAGCCGTGACTACACCAGACCTGACCTTTCTACTGGAGAGCAACACAACCCTCAGCCTGGAATGGACCAGCACGCGATGGCTGCTGCCGCCTTCGGTAACACACACACGTTAGACCGGTGTTTCTCAAAGTTTTTTTTGTACCAGGAGATAGCACGTAGCTACCAGGGTGCTCTTCTAGAGACTGTCATACTGACACTGAAATTAGACTCATGTGTTTTTCCCTCTCTGTTTCTCTCCCACCTTCTATCTCTCCAGGGTCTCCAGGTCTGATCTCAGCGTCTCCTTATGGACACGGATTCCCCCAGGCCTTCACTCTACAGCAGGCTGCAGGTACATCCTCACGTTAACACAGTCAGCTGGTTCACTCTACCTGTAGCCTCCGTTTATTACATAGCTATTACTACATTGTCAAATCATCGGTCGGTGTACTCCAGCTGCACAGCTTGGCCCCGGTGCTTGAGATAACGTGTGTGTTTCTTTGTGTGTGTCTAGGTCTGTCTATGCCCGGTGCCTTGGCGTCATTCGGTATGGGTCCAGGGGGCATGGCCGCTACTCGTCTCGGCCTGCAAGCCCTCGGCGGTGGCGGAGGACAAGCTGGCGTCCTATTGGTCAGCAACCTCAACCCAGAGGTCAGGACTGTTACTACCCACACACTCTTTCTCTCACCCACAAGCATACCAGTATACATCCTTTCTCTATTGTACAAGCACACCATAGTAAACCTTTCCTCTGAGCCCTTTAAATGGGTGTGTCTCCACGGTTTAGAACTAACAGTTTTCTGTTATCTTCCATTTCATGGCTTCCTTTTTGTCTATTCTTGAGTTGCTGGAGACACAATAATCCTTATATAGAGACACCCCCCATGTTATTGTACTGTATTATCTGACCTGTACTGTTGCATTGTTAATCTCTCTTTTCTCCTCCTAGTGTTGCCATAGTCACAGTGTTTTAATTTAGACACTATTCTGTGTTTACTGACCTTGTTTTTTTCTTCTTTACCTCCTTTCTTTTATTCTCTCTCCTTCCCCATCTCATCCTGCTCTTTGCCCTTTATAAAAACTCACTCCTATGCCAACTCTTTCTTCTCATCATTCTCCCTCTTCCCTCTATCTCTCTCTCTTTGTCTCCCTCTCTTTCTCCTCCATGTGATCCTCCCGTGGACCTCTTGGCTGCTGACTGCTGGACTCCATCCCTCCATCCCTGACTCCACTCTCCTCCTCCACTTTACCCCTGTCCCCTCCCTCTTTCTCTCTCCCCCTCCCTGGTTCCTCTACCTCCCCCTGCTGTTTATAAAGAGCGTTACACCAAACTGCCTCTTTATTCTCTTTGGTATGTTATCAGCCTTTCGTTTCCCTTTATGACTTTAGGTTTTTACATTTACCTACTGTTACCAATAATATTATATCATCACTGTACCTTTGACTGTACCTACCTCATTCAGTCTTCATTTACCCTTATATTGACCTAAATATATACTTTTTATTATTTTATCATTCTTTAATCTGTTTCACTTAATATATTTATTTAATTACCAACTGGTACTGAATCTATCTGTTACCTGGGCTGGTTTTCATGTTGTGGTCTGTCTGTCTGTGAATCAGAAATCCAAGCTCTCCTTTACATGAATCAGTCATTTCAATGGCCAGAAACTGAGTAGTGTGGTGGTATAGAACCTGTTGTCTGGGCATTACAGTAGTCTAGTCTGTCTGCTGTTGATCAAGACCATCACATTACAACACTGACATTACAACTAAGTCTCTTCATGAAAAATGCATCTGGTTTGCAGTGTGTGCTGTGTTTTAACCTGTGTGTGTTCTCCAGGTGTGTATGGCGACGTGATGAGAGTTAAGATTCTGTTCAATAAGAAGGACAACGCTCTGGTCCAGATGGCTGATGGCACACAGGCTCAGCTAGGTACTGTGTGTATGGGACCGTGCGTCTGTGTGTTGTTGAAGTAGTTAGTAGCACGTGTGTGTGTTCTGGTGTATGACGGTCTTGTCTTCTCTTCAGCGATGAGCCACCTGAACGGGGTGCGTCTCCATGGCCGGTCTCTACGTGTCTCCATGTCTAAACACACCACCGTGCAGCTGCCCAGAGAAGGTATGTACACACACTACCATGTCTAAACACACAGCTGCCCAGAGAAGGTATGTACACACACTACCATGTCTAAACACACAGCTGCCCAGAGAGAAGGTATGTACACACACTACCATGTCTAAACACACAGCTGCCCAGAGAGAAGGTATGTACACACACTACCATGTCTAAACACACAGCTGCCCAGAGAAGGTATGTACACACACTACCATGTCTAAACACACAGCTGCCCAGAGAGAAGGTATGTACACACACTACCATGTCTAAACACACAGCTGCCCAGAGAGAAGGTATGTACACACACTACCATGTCTAAACACACAGCTGCCCAGAGAAGGTATGTACACACACTACCATGTCTAAACACACAGCTGCCCAGAGAGATGGTATGTACACACACTACCATGTCTAAACACACAGCTGCCCAGAGAGAAGGTATGTACACACACTACCATGTCTAAACACACAGCTGCCCAGAGAGAAGGTATGTACACACACTACCATGTCTAAACACACAGCTGCCCAGAGAGAAGGTATGGGCCGTCTAACATCCACTACTGTTGTGTCATGACATGTTCTACTCTATCCTATTCAAGGCCATGAGGACCAGGGGTTGACTAAGGACTATGCCACCTCTCCTCTCCACCGTTTTAAGAAGCCTGGCTCCAAAAACTACAACAACATCTACCCTCCCTCTGGCACACTGCACCTCTCCAACATACCGTACGTATACACACACA
This sequence comes from Salmo salar, assembly GCF_965601325.2. Classification (NCBI taxonomy): domain Eukaryota; kingdom Metazoa; phylum Chordata; class Actinopteri; order Salmoniformes; family Salmonidae; genus Salmo; species Salmo salar. The sequence continues at coordinate 16,170,844 of NC_138307.1, forward strand.
CACACACACACACACACAACATCCTCTTTATGTTTGAAAGTGTCCTATTGCTTTCTCTGCTAATGCTTTCTCTTTCTCTCTCTAGTCCTGCAGTAGGAGAGGAGGATCTGAAGGCACTGTTCAGCAGTTCAGGAGCTTCAGTCACGGCCTTCAAGTTCTTCCAGTAAGTCTCAACATCCAACTACACTTTTATGACATCACTACCTAATGATCAAATCAAACTTTATTTGTCACATGCGCCGAATACAACAAGTGTAGACCTGGGCCTTCCCTGTAGCTCAGTTGGTAGAGCATGGTGTTTGCAACGCATGGTGTTTGCAACGCCAGGGTTGTGGGTTCGATTCCCACGGGGGGCCAGCACAGAAAAAAAATGTATGCATTCACTACTGTAAGTCGCTCTGGATAAGAGCGTCTGCTAAATGACTAAAATTTAAATGTAGACTTTACCATGAAATGCTTACTTACAAGCCCTTAACCCAACAGTGCAGTTCAAGAAGAGTTAAGAATATATTTACGAAGTAGACTAAAATAAAAAGTAACACAATAACGAGGTTATATACAGGAGGCACCGGTACTGAGTCAGTGTGCGGGGGTACAGGTTAGTTGAGGTAATTGATGTGCTTGTCTTTATGGCATCTTTACCTAATGATGTAATAGTCTTTGTGGCATCACTACCCGACAATGTAAAGATCTTTATGATTTCACTACCCAATGGTGGAATGGTCTTTATCACATCGCTACCTGATGATGTTTTTGACTTTATGGCATCACTACCTGATGTAATGGGGAATCCTCTTTCCTGGTGTGTATAGGAAGGACCGTAAGATGGCTCTGATCCAGATGAGCTCAGTGGAGGAAGCTGTTGAGAGTCTCATCGAGTTCCACAACCATGACCTGGGAGACAACCACCACCTCAGAGTGTCTTTCTCCAAATCTACCATCTAACACAATCACTCACACACACACAGCTGTAACTACAGAGTATAGACCAAACCTGTTTATCAGAATGCCTTCCACGTCGTTTGTATGTCAAGTCTTATTCCACACGACACACTTAATCATTCCTTTATACTTTTTTAAGTTTTATCATTTTTACACAACTATTTACATTTACTATGGATATAATCGGTTCATATTTTATTTTAGTAGTTTGACTTCTATGGAAGGAAACTCACAGAACTCTCCAAGATGCACATCTAGTATTTCTGTTTCTACACTCTGCAGAATGCACATCTAGTCTTTCTGTTTCTAGATTACAATGTTTTATTTTTTTCCATTTCATATACTTAAAAAAAGAGAAATCCATTGATTAATGTTTTCTGTTTCTACTGTCTGTCCTTGGGATTTTCACCACTAGTCATATTGATCTAACAAAATGCCTTTCCGCAACAGTCTAGTGCCTTAACCAGACCAGCCGGCTAGCCTTTCCATGCTATTACATTGATTTTATATGATTAGACTCTCAAAAAAGCTTTTTCTTTGAACATCAATAATTTGATTTGAAATATATGGCTGTGGTCTTCCCTTTTGATTTCTAGATGTACACTATGCATTCCATTTGTATTTTTGTAACATTGGTAGTTCTATACTCTATCATTTTCTATACGGTGTACTGTTTGATATCTACCGGTCACTGTGCCTCAAGTCTTAATTCTTGCTCCAGAGGTGCTACTTAAAATCATGCAGCGTTTAGTCTTTAGTGCCTACTTCACCCCTAATATTTTACAGATACACACATGAAATACTCTAATTTTATTTCACACAGCCTTAGATATTTAGTGCCTACAACACAAACGTATTTATTACCTTTGTTCTGGTACTGACTGTCTATATATGGCTTTTGCTATAGATTCTTCTGTAGCATAAACGGTTTCATGTAGCTATTGATGGTTGATGTTATTGAGGACCAAAGTACCTACCACCCCTTCTACTAAAAGACAACGTTCTAAACTCTCTTTTCTCCCATTGGTTTGATTCTATGGTCCAAATTGAAAGACCGCCTCTAGGGATTTGATTTTGTTTTCATTTTATACCTAATCAGTCGGCCACTAGAGCTAAAAATAGTAATTTTGAGTGAGTTATACCTTGAATTTGTGATATTTGGTTTCGTGTCCCATTTCTGTTAAATTCCTCTATGTTGGTAGAGTACTTTAAGCATGAATATATACTGTATGTTGACCTAGTTGATGATATCACAGTGGATAGCTGTGAGGTAGTTCTGTATTCTGCTCCTGGTAACGGTTGTCGCTTTTATTTTCCATTATGGGTTTTATTGGGGTCAGGGGTCAGCAGGATGTGATATCATGAAGCAGGGGGAGGGTTTTTGTCTGTCTATATTTAGTGTTTTTGTACCACAGTGATTTGGATTGTACCACAGATTCCATTTCATTCCAACATGTATATTTTGATATATAGTTAACAAACGTTGATTCCAACATGTATATTTTGATATAAAGGTAATGCCAGCTTTCTCTGGAGGGCTGTAAAGATGAGTTTTGTATCACAAAGAAATTAAACTTAATGGAACACAGCCTTGTGTTTTTGATGTTTCCTGATTTCCAAATGGCCCCCTAGTCTCAAGGCACTACCCCCGGCCCCTACTCCCTATAGGCACACTTGCAGATCTGAATAGATTTGAGAGGTTTAAGCAAGCTTCTTTGCCTTCTGATAGGCTTGGGAATGACCCTCTCACTGGTCAATCCCTGTATGGCCACTTGGTGGAGCCAGAGCCAAGTGTAGGGATACAGTATACATCACAGTGCCATATTTTCCTGGATACAATGTGGAGCCATCTCTCGCTCTGACTTTGTCCCCACTGACACAGAAGTGACTATCTTGTGATTATTTCTCTGGCTGTCCCCACTGGTACGAAGATGACTTTACCAGGTGATTATCTCCCTGACTCTGTCCCCACTGCAACAGAGGCGACTTTTTCGCCAATTAGATAGGATTAAATGCATAGAAATAAATTGAATAGAACAGGCGAATCATTGACTTGAACTACTGTTCTATTCATTCTATTTCTATGCATTTAAGCCTATCCGTAATCCAGATAGTTAACTTTAGAAAAACGGCCCTGGTGATTATCTCTGTGACATCACCTTTGTGTCATTTTCTTGTCATTTTACTTCGAGGACATTGCTTTGGTGACGGTGCGTTCTGTTCAGACCTCAAGTCCCCCTTACAACCGTAGGGGTCTGGTGGTGGTGATGAAATAGTAGTAATTTCCTGCCCACACACTGTTGGATTTTCTTCAATATACAGTACCAGTCAAAAGTTTGGACACACCTACTCATTCAAGGGTTTTTATTTTTATTTACATTGTAGAATAGTAGTGAAGACATCACAACTATTAAATGACACATATGGAATCATATAGTAACCAAAAAAGTGAGATTCTTTATATATATATATATATTGAGATTCTTCAAAGTAGCCACCCTTTGCCTTGATGACAGCTTTGCATTCTCCCAACCAGCTTCACCTGGAATGTTTTTCCAACAGTCTTGAAGGAGTTCCCACATATGATGAGCACTTGTTGGCTGCTTTTCCTTCACTCTGCGCTCCAACTCATCCCAAACCATCTCAATTGGGTTGAGGTTGGGTGATAGTGGAGGCCAGGTCATCTTATGCAGCACTCCATCACTCTCCTTGGTCAAATAGCCCTTACACAGCTTGGAGGTGTGTTGGGTCATTGTTCTATTGAAAAACAAATGATAGTCTCACTAAGTGCAACCCAGATGGGATGGCGTATTGCTGTAGAATGCTGTGGTAGCCATGCTGGTTAAGTGTGCCTTGAATACTTAATAAATCACAGACAGTGTCACCAGCAAAGCATCATCACACCTCCTCCTCCATGCTTCACGGTGGGAACCACACATGCAGAGATAATCTGTTCACCTACTCTGCATCTGACAAAAACACGGCGGTTGGAACCAAAAATCTCAAATTTGGACTCATCGGACCAAAGCACAGATTTCCACCGGTCTAATGTCCATTGCTCGTGTTTCTTGGCCCAAACAAGTCTCTTCTTCTTATTGGTGTCCTTTAGTAGGGGTTTCTTTGAAATTCGACCATGAAGGCCTGATTCATGCAGTCTCCTCTGAACAGTTGATGTTGAGATGTGTCTGTTACTTGAACTTTGTGAAGCATTTATTTGGGCTGCAATTTCTGAGGCTGGTAACTCTAATGAACTTATCCTCTGCAGCAGAGTTAACTCTGGGTTTTCCTTTCCTATGGTGGTCCTCATGAGAGCCAGTTTCATCATAGCGCTTGATGGTTTTTGCGACTGCACTTGAAGAAACTTTCAAAGTTCTTGACATTTTCCGGATTGACTGACCATGTCTTAAAGTAATGATGGACTGTCGTTTCTCTTTGCTTATTTGAGCTGTTCTTGCCATAAAATGGACTTGGTCGTTTAACAAATAGGGCTATCTTCTGTATACCACCCCGACCTTGTCACAACACAAGTGATTGCCTCAAATGCATTAAGAAGGAAAGAAATTCCACAAATGAACTTTTAACAAGGCATACCTCATGAAGCTGGTTGAGAGAATGCCAAGAGTGTGCAAAGCTGTCAATCAAGGCAAAGGGTGGCTACTTTGAAGAATCTCAAATGTAAAATATATTTTGATTTGTTTAACACTTTTTTGTTTACTACATGATTCCATGTGTTATTTCATAGTTTTGATGTCTCCACTATTATTCTACAATGTAGAAAATAGTACAAATAAAGAAAAACCCTGGAATGAGTAGGTGCGTCCAAACTTTTGACTGGTACTATATATATATATTTTAGAACTGCCCTTGTAAAAAAAAAACTCATCTGTCATTATCCTGGATATGAAGCGGGCCAGTAACCGGAGGGTTGCCAATTCAGATCCCAGGGCTCATGGGGAATATCTGCAGGGAGTGAGCAGACAGCCGGAGGGCTGCTGGCAGTGGTCTCTATCCCATGTCCTACATACTGCCTTTGTGCCCTTGAGCAAGGCACTTAAGCTCACACAGCTCCAGGGTTGCTCAACCCTGTTCTGCTCATGTATTGGGTTGGGTAGCGCATCTACAAGCTACTTCATCCTCCTGCATGTGTGTTTAAACATGCACGCTCCAGACGGGCAGAGAGATGGAGGAGCGAGACAGAAGACTAGGAGGGAGGGGTAGAGGAGGGACGAGAGGTGTGTGTTTAAACATGCGTGCTCCGGGCAGCCACCTTATGAATAATACAGTCAGACAACATGCAGCTTGGTCTCGGCTGTTTGTGTTAGAATGGTTAGTTTATTATTAATTTATTTAGGTTATGATGGTTAGTTTATATTTATTTAGGTTATGATCGTTAGAATGGTTAGTTTATTATTAATTAATTTAGGTTATGATGGTTAGAATGGTTAGTTTATTATTAATTTATTTAGGTTATGATGGTTAGTTTATTATTAATTTATTTAGGTTATGATGGTTAGTTTATTATTCATTTATTTAGGTTATGATGGTTAGTTTATTATTCATTTATTTAGGTTATGATGGTTAGTTTATTATTCATTTATTTAGGTTATGATGGTTAGAATGGTTAGTTTATTATTCATTTATTTAGGTTATGATGGTTAGAATGGTTAGTTTATTATTCATTTATTTAGGTTATGATGGTTAGTTTATTCATTTATTTAGGTTATGATGGTTAGAATGGTTAGTTTATTACATTTACATTTAAGTCATTTAGTCATTTATAAATTGGTGCATTCACCTTATGATATCCAGTGGAACAACCACTTTACAATAGTGCATCTAAATCTTTAAGGGGGGGGGGGGGGGATTAGAAGGAGTACTTTATCCTATCCCAGGTATTCCTTAAAGAGGTGGGGTTTCAGGTGTCTCCGGAAGGTGGTGATTGACTCCGCTCTCCTGGCGTCGTGAGGGAGCTTGTTTCACCATAGGGGTGCCAGAGCAGCGAACAGTTTTGACTGGGCTGAGCGGGAACTGTGCTTCCTCGGAGGTAGGGGGGCCAGCAGGCCAGCGGTGGATGAGCGCAGTGCCCTCGTTTGGGTGTAGGGACTGATCAGAGCCTGAAGGTACGGAGGTGCCGTTCCCCTCACGGCTCCGTAGGCAAGCACCATGGTCTTGTAGCGGATGCGAGCTTCAACTGGAAGCCAGTGGAGAGAGCGGAGGAGCGAGGTGACGTGAGAGAACTTGGGAAGGTTGAACACCAGACGGGCTGCGGCGTTCTGGATGAGTTGTAGGGGTTTAATGGCACAGGCAGGGAGCCCAGCCAACAGCGAGTTGCAGTAATCCAGACGGGAGATGACAAGTGCCTGGATTAGGACCTGCGCCGCTTCCTGTGTGAGGCAGGGTCGTACTCTGCGAATGTTCTAGAGCATGAACCTACAGGATCGGGTCACCGCCTTGATGTTAGTGGAGAACGACAGGGTGTTGTCCAGGGTCACGCCAAGGTTCTTAGCACTCTGGGAGGAGGACACAATGGAGTTGTCAACCGTGATGGCGAGATCATGGAACGGGAAGTCCTTCCCCGGGAGGAAAAGCAGCTCCGTCTTGCCGAGGTTCAGCTTGAGATGGTGACCCGTCATCCACACTGATATGTCTGCCAGACATGGAGAGATGCGATTCGCCACCTGGTTATCAGAAGGGGGAAAGGAGAAGATTAATTGTGTGTCGTCTGCATAGCAATGATAGGAGAGGCCATGTGAGGATATGACAGAGCCAAGTGACTTGGTGTATAGCGAGAATAGGAGAGGGCCTAGAACAGAGCCCTGGGGGACACCAGTGGTGAGAGCACGTGGTGCGGAGACAGATTCTCGCCACGCCACCTGGTAGGAGCGACCTGTCAGGTAGGACGCAATCCAAGCGTGGGCCGCGCCGGAGATGCCCAACTCGGAGAGGGTGGAGAGGAGGATCTGGTGGTTCACAGTATGAAAGGCAGCAGATAGGTCTAGAAGGATGAGAGCAGAGGAGAGAGAGTTAGCTTTAGCAGTGCGGAGAGCCTCCGTGACACAAATCAAATCAAATCAAATGTATTTATATAGCCCTTCGTACATCAGCTGATATCTCAAAGTGCTGTACAGAAACCCAGCCTAAAACCCCAAACAGCAAGCAATGCATGTGAAAGAAGCACGGTGGCTAGGAAAAACTCCCTAGGAAAAACTCCCTAGAAAGGCCAAAAACCTAGGAAGAACCAGGCTATGAGGGGTGGTCAGTCCTCTTCTGGCTGTGCCGGGTGGATATTATAACAGAACATGGTCAAGATGTTAAAATGTTCATAAATGACCAGCATGGTCAAATAATAATAATCATAGTATTTGTCGAGGGTGCAACTAGCACGTCCGGTGAACAGGTCAGGGTTCCATAGCCGCAGGCAGAACAGTTGAAACTGGAGCAGCAGCACGGCCAGGTGGACTGGGGACAGCAAGGAGTCATCATGCCAGGTAGTCCTGAGGCATGGTCCTAGGGCTCAGGTCCTCCGAGAGAAAGAAAGAAAGAGATAAAGAGAGAATTAGAGAGAGCATATTTAAATTCACACAGGACACCGGATAAGACAAGAGAAATACTCCAGATGTAACAGACTGACCCTAGCCCCCCGACACATAAACTACTGCAGCATAAATACTGGAGGCTGAGACAGGAGGGATCAGGAGACACTGTGGCCCCATCCGATGAAACCCCCGGACAGGGCCAAACAGGCAGGATATAACCCCACCCACTTTGCCAAAGCACAGCCCCCACACCACTAGAGGGATGTCTCCAACCACCAACTTACTGTCCTAAGACAAGGCCGAGTATAGCCCACAAAGATCTCCGCCACGACACAACCCAAGGGGGGGGCGCCAACCCAGACAGGAAGACCACGTCAGTGACTCAGCCCACTCAAGTGACGCACCCCTCCCATGGACGGCATGGAAGAACACCAGTACGCCAGTGACTCAGCCCCTGTAATAGGGTTAGAGGCAGAGAATCCCAGTGGAGAGAGGGGAACCGGCAAGGCAGAGACAGCAAGGGTGGTTCGTTGCTCCAGCCTTTCCATTCACCTTCACACTCCTGGGCCAGACTATACTTAATCATAGGACCTACTGAAGAGATAAGTCTTCAGTAAAGACTTAAAGGTTGAGACTGAGTCTGCGTCTCTCACATGGGTAGGCAGACCATTCCATAAAAATGGAGCTCTATAGGAGAAAGCCCTACCTCCAGCCGTTTGCTTAGAAATTCTAGGGACAATTAGGAGGCCTGCGTCTTGTGACCGTAGCGTACGTGTAGGTATGTACGGCAGGACCAAATCGGAAAGATAGGTAGGAGCAAGCCCATGTAATGCTTTGTAGGTTAGCAGTAAAACCTTGAAATCAGCCCTTGCCTTAACAGGAAGCCAGTGTAGGGAGGCTAGCACTGGAGTAATATGATCAAATTTTTTGGTTCTAGTCAGGATTCTAGCAGCCGTATTTAGCACTAACTGAAGTTTATTTAGTGCTTTATCCGGGTAGCCGGAAAGTAGAGCATTGCAGTAGTCCAGCCTAGAAGTAACAAAAGCATGGATTAATTTTTCTGCGTCATTTTTGGACAGAAAGTTTCTGATTTTTGCAATGTTACGTAGATGGAAAAAAGCTGTCCTTGAAACAGTCTTGATATGTTCTTCAAAAGAGAGATCAGGGTCCAGAGTAACGCCGAGGTCTTTCACAGTTTTATTTGAGACGACTGTACAACCATCCAGATTAATTGTCAGATTCAACAGAAGATCTCTTTGTTTCTTGGGACCTAGAACAAGCATCTCTGTTTTGTCCGAGTTTAAAAGTAGAAAGTTTGCAGCCATCCACTTCTTTATGTCTGAAACACAGGCTTCTAGCGAGGGCAATTTTGGGGCTTCACCATGTTTCATTGAAATGTACAGCTGTGTGTCGTCCGCATAGCAGTGAAATTTAACATTATGTTTTCGAATGACATCCCCAAGAGGTAAAATATATAGTGAAAACAATAGTGGTCCTAAAACGGAACCTTGAGGAACACCTACACAGAGAAGAGCAGTCTCAGTTAAGTGACCAGTCTTGAAACCTGACTGATTTGGATCAAGAAGGTCATTCTGAGAGAGATAGCAAGAGAGCTGGCCAAAGACGGCACGTTCAAGAGTTTTGGAGAGAAAAGAAAGAAGGGATACTGGTCTGTAGTTGTTGACATCGGAGGGATCGAGTGTAGGTTTTTTCAGAAGGGGTGCAACTCTCGCTCTCTTGAAGACGGAAGGGACGTAGCCAGCGGTCAAGGATGAGTTGATGAGCGAGGTGAGGTAAGGGAGAAGGTCTCCGGAAATGGTCTGGAGAAGAGAGGAGGGGATAGGGTCAAGCGGGCAGGTTGTTGGGCGGCCGGCCGTCACAAGACGCGAGATTTCAGGTTATGATGGTTAGTTTATTCAAATCACATTTTTATTGGTCACATACACATTTAGCAGATGATATTGTGGATGTAGCGAAATGCTTGTTATTCATTTATTTAGGTTATTTAGGTTAGTTTATTATTCATTTATTTAGGTTATGATGGTTAGTTTATTATTCATTTATTTTGGTTATGATGGTTAGTTTATTATTCATTTATGATGGTTATGATGGTGAGTTTATTATTCATGTATGATGGTTATGATGGTTAGTTTATTATTAATTTATTTAGGTTATGATGGTGAGTTTATTATTCATTTATTTAGATTATGATGGTTAGTTTATTATTCATTTATTTAGGTTATGATGGTTAGTTTATTATTCATTTATTTAGGTTATGATGGTTGGTTTATTATTCAGTTATTTTGGTTATGATGGTTAGAATGGTTTATTACACAGAGCAGACCCAGTATGCCGGTAGATGTATTATTTTACAGCTGTATTTGGGTTATATTGGTTATGATTGGGGTATATATATATCTGTTCATACAGATAAGTATTCTTACAATACTCTTAATACTTCGATTATATACATTCTTGCAGCACAGATGCACTACAATCATAACTACATTATTCTGGAACAGTACAAATGTAGTAATACCTTAATTGTACAATAAAGGTGTAGTAATAACTTGATTACACGACTTGATTTGTAAAGATGTAGTAACTGGATTGACAGTGATGTTCTAACCTAACACTGTCAGTATTATCCTAACCTGTCACGTCCTGACCAGTAAAAGGGGTTATTTGTCATTGTAGTTTGGTCAGGGGGTGTTTGTTTTGTGTGTTTTTGGTTTAGGTTCTATGTGTTCTATTTCTATGTTGGTTTTTGGTAGGACCTCCAATTAGAGGCAGCTGGTTGTCGTTGACTCTAATTGGAGGCCATATTTAGTTGAGGTTTGTTTGACTTGTTTTTTGTGGGTGGTTATTTCCTGTATAGTCTGTGCACCGTATGGGACTGTTTCGTTGTTTGTTTCTTTTGTTTAAGTGTTATTTCTAATAAATTAAGAAGATGAGCACTTTACCCGCTGCGCCTTGGTCCAATCCTTACGACGCTTATGACATAACCCATGTTATGTATATGTGGATACATACAGTGTAATACAGCTGAACTAAGCGGCTTCAGTGCCGCGAGAGCAGTGAGTCAGACACTGTCCCCAGAGGTAAGAGACTGAGAGACTCCGCCAGCTCAGAGTGAGAGAGGGAGGGAGGGAGGGGAGAGGGAGGATGGGGAGAGGGAGGGAGGGAGGGGAGAGGGAGGATGGGGAGAGGGAGGGAGGGAGAAAGAGGGAGGATGGGGAGAGGGAGGGAGGGAGAAAGAGGGAGGATGGGGAGAGGGAGAGAGAGAAGGAGGTGAAAACGAGCAGTGAGGAGATTCTGGCAGCAGCGGGAGCTGCGAATCAGATTCACCACGAGGAGTGTTGTCACCGTGAGAGACTGTTGGAAGGATCGCCACGTTATTCACTCTGTCGGTCTGTCTCTCTGCCAGTCTGTGTGTGTGTGTGTCTCTGCCAGTCTCTGTGTGTTGATCCGTAAAGAACATTGTGGAGTGTGGACCATGAAGCCTAATTGGATTTGACATACAAATCAGCAGAAACAGACAGAAGAGGAACTTGGGACGGGAGGAGCGTGATAGCTGGTGATCTGTGATAAAAACGAGCAGAAATAACAGGACCCAACCAACCACTCTCACTGAGGAAACGATTAACCTGTCGTGGTTTATTGACCCGAACGAACATCTGAAGAATATTCAAATGGACCTCCCTTAATGAAGGGAGGTGTTCCGGACCAGATAGAAACTGGTCAGTACCGCAACATCTACCTTCGACACCAAAACAGAATATGTTAGTGAGGAAACTGGTCAGTACCGAAACATCTTAGAGGAACCTTCAGCACCAAAACATAATTTCTTACTGAAGAAACTGTTCAGCACTGGAACATAACTCACTGAAAAAAAAAATCAGTATGGAACATGTCTCACTGAAGAAACTGTTCAGTACCAAAACAACTCCCTGAGGAAACTGTTACGAACCCATAGATCTCTTACTGAAGACAGTTCAGTCCCAGCGAGCTGAGGGGAGTCAGGATGTTCGGTCCCCAGACGACATTAAATCCAGATTGGATTTGGCTTCGCGTCTCTTTGTGGAGTGGAGGAGAGGAGTGGAGAGAAGAGGTTTCTATTTGTGCTGATAGTGTGTGATCGAAAGAGAGAGGACGACATCGTGAGATGGCTGATAATTCATCAACGCCAGTATTTATAGAAATACAGAAATATGTCAAATAATAACAATGTCTCATCACCGTAATCAATCATCAATGAACAGACAGTGGACTTAAGATAAACGCGTGGATTGAGGAGAATGAAAGTCACTAGTTTGGATGTCATATTCAGGGGAGCACAAGTTGTACGATGGGAGGACAAGTCTCAGACCCTGGCAAGAACATATACACTCTTCCTGTATTGATTGAGATTGAGTGATTTGCCCAACATGCAAGCGCAACAGGTTAGGTTTGGGCATGCTAGCGATTGGTTAAGGTAAGGTTAGCTTTAGGCATGCTAGCAAAGTGGTAAAGGTTCAGGATAAGGTTCGTAAACAAAAACACGCTAAAACAACACACCTGGATTCAAACCGCATTACAAAGTCCTGGATTCAAAGTCCTGCACACTACGACCTCTGCCACCCTGTTTCCACTAACAGGCTGGAACAATCAGAATGGACTGGGATCTTTGAATGCCCACACTGATTGAGACTGTCCATGCACTGGATATTCCAACTCAACTGTAAGCTAACATAACCAGCGAACACTACTGTGGAGGTGGATCTAACAAGTAGACTTCAAGTGGACACTATGATGTTGTGTGTAACTGGTTTGAGGAGTGTGAGGTGGACAGCTCGGCCTGGTCAGAGGAGTGTGTGTACGTGTGTGACGCAGGTGGTTCTGATGTGTCTGACCGTCCTGTCTTCCTGTCTGTCCGTCTGGGCTGAAGACCAGATCATCTTCGACCACCATGCTGTCTACTGGAACAGCACAAACCCCAGGTAGGATGATACAGTCTGTGTGTTTGTGTGTGTTTGTGTGGATGCTATAATTGAGCTGAAAGCTCCTTTTGTCTCTGATAGACAATGAGGGCATCATGCCTCCCTCTTTCATTCTGCCTCCCTCTCCAGTTATTGAGTATAGGGGATAGACACACGCAAACACACACACGCACACACTGCTGTGGTTAGCTGGGTCTCATTGACATGGTGCAGAGCAGCCTCGCTCTGTCAGTCTAATGAATTCTGACAGACTGGACAGCCTCCCTCTCCCTCCCTGCCTCCCCCTCCCTACATCCCTTCTCTCTCTCTCAGGTACATATATAAACAGTGAAAGTGCTCCCACTCTATCACGGTTGAATTACCACTAACCGGCTAACAGCCCTGTCTCCCCCTGCAACACACACACACCGACGCTGCTGATTTAGTTCAGCTAACAGCTCTGTCTCTCCACAAGTGCTCAAATATTTAACAGGCAAGGAGGAAGACTCTCCTCTCTTTTTCTCTCCGTCTCTTTCTTTCTTTTTTTCCTTTCTCATTCTGCTCTTCCCCTCCTCCCTCTGTCAACGTGCTACATCAGACAACCTGCTTTGTTTGTGCAATGCTATTGTTATATTGCTGAATTAATGTGTGATGGGAGGTTGATAGAAAAGTTTGTTTATACAGAAACAAATGAACAGGAGATGAGTTTCAAACCACACACACACAGCTTTGTTTTTGCGAAACACACGCATCCTGTCTCTCTAGCCTCAGAGAATAGCCAAATCTAATCCCAGGGTTGATCCTTCAAAGTAATTATATTCTTCTCCTCCCTTTTTCCTCCCCATCCCGTTTTCTCGCCATCGCATTTCCTCCTGATCCTGTTTCCTCCCCACCCCGTTTTCTCGCCATCCCATTTCCTCCTGATCCCGTGTCCTCCTCATCCCGTGTCCTCCCCATCCCTTTTTCTCTCCATCCCGTTTCCTCCCCATCCTGTTTTCTCCTTATCCTGTGTCCTTCCTATCCCGTTTTCTCCCTCATCCCGTTTTCCCCCTCATCCCGTGTCCTCCCCATCCCGTTTTCTCCCCATCCTGTGTCCTCCACATCCCGTTTCCTCCCTATCCCGTGTCCTCCCATCCCGTTTTCTCCCCATCCTGTGTCCTCACCATCCCGTTTTCTCCACATCCCGTTTTCTCCCCATCCTGTGTCCTCCACATCCCGTTTTCTCCCCATCACGTTTTCTCCTCTCTCTTCTGGGAGGCTTTGTGGTTCTCTCCATCCTCCTCCAGAGGTCCCTAATAATGGTTGCAGAGGGTTTCATGCTATGGGATGGATGTCCTCAGAGAAAGACTGAAAGGAGATGATAGTAGCTAGTGTGTGTGTGTGTGTGTGTGCGCAGAAAGGCCTACTCTCCTCTCAACTGTGTCAGACACACAGACTTAGCCATGTGCAGTCTCTCCTGTCCCCTGCGGCACATTCACATCCATGTATCTGTCTTGCCCTTTTCCCAAAAAATATATACACTGCTCAAAAAAATAAAGGGAACACTTAAACAACACATCCTAGATCTGAATGAAAGAAATAATCTTATTAAATACTTTTTTCTTTACATAGTTGAATGTGCTGACAACAAAATCACACACAAAGAATCAATGGAAATCCAATTTATCAACCCATGGAGGTCTGGATTTGGAGTCACACTCAAAATTAAAGTGGAAAACCACACTACAGGCTGATCCAACTTTGATGTAATGTCCTTAAAATAAGTCAAAATGAGGCTCAGTAGTGTGTGTGGCCTCCACGTGCCTGTATGACCTCCCTACAACGCCTGGGCATGCTCCTGATGAGGTGGCGGATGGTCTCCTGAGGGATCTCCTCCCAGACCTGGACTAAAGCATCCGCCAACTCCTGGACAGTCTGTGGTGCAACGTGGCGTTGGTGGATGGAGCGAGACATGATGTCCCAGATGTGCTCAATTGGATTCAGGTCTGGGGAACGGGCGGGCCAGTCCATAGCATCAATGCCTTCCTCTTGCAGGAACTGCTGACACACTCCAGCCACATGAGGTCTAACATTGTCTTGCATTAGGAGGAACCCAGGGCCAACCGCACCAGCATATGGTCTCACAAGGGGTCTGAGGATCTCATCTCGGTACCTAATGGCAGTCAGGCTACCTCTGGCGAGCACATGGAGGTCTCTGCAGTCCCCCAAAGAAATGCCACCCCACAGCATGACTGACCCACCGCCAAACCGGTCATGCTGGAGGATGTTGCAGGCAGCAGAACGTTCTCCACGGCGTCTCCAGACTCTGTCACGTGCTCAGTGTGAACCTGCTTTCATCTATGAAGAGCACAGGGCGTCAGTGGCGAATTTGCCAATCTTGGTGTTCTCTGGCAAATGCCAAACGTCCTGCACGGTGTTGGGCTGTAAGCACAACCCCCACCTGTGGATGTCGGGCCCTCGTACCACCCACATGGAGTCTGTTTCTGACCGTTTGAGCAGACACATGCACATTTGTGGCCTGCTGGAGGTCATTTTGCAGGGCTCTGGCAGTGCTCCTCCTGCTCCTCCTTGCACAAAGGCGGAGGTAGCGGTCCTGCTGCTGGGCTGTTGCCCTCCTACGGCCTCCTCCACGTCTCCTGATGTACTGGCCTGTCGCCTGGTAGCGCCTCCATGCTCTGGACACTACGCTGACAGACACAGCAAACCTTCTTGCCACAGCTCGCATTGATGTGCCATCCTGGATGAGCTGCACTACCTGAGCCACTTGTGTGGGTTGTAGACTCTGTCTCATGCTACCACTAGAGTGAAAGCACCGCCAGCATTCAAAAGTGACCAAAACATCAGCCAGGAAGCATAGGAACTGAGAAGTGGTCTGTGGTCACCACCTGCAGAACCACTCCTTTATTGGGGGTGTCTTGCTTATTGCCTATAATTTCCACCTGTTGTCTATTCCATTTGCACAACAGCATGTGAAATGTATTGTCAATCAGTGTTGCTTCCTAAGTGGACAGTTTGATTTCACAGAAGTGTGATTGACTTGGAGTTACATTGTGTTGTTTAAGTGTTCCCTTTATTTTTTTGAGCAGTGTATACACACACACACACACACACACACACACACACACACACACACACACACACACACACACACACACACACACACACACACACACACACACACACACACACACACACACACACACACACTTTCTCTACTGTCCCCTGTGACATACACAGATATATCTTTCAGTTTGTTCTGACACACATCTGTACTATACACTTACATGTAACAGCAAACCTCTGTGTGTTTGTGTGTGTGTCTGCCTGCTCTCTATCTTACTGTCTTCTCTGTTCGAAATGAAACAGCCTCTGTCTGCCTGTCTGTCTGTCTGTGTCTGTCTACCTTTTATTCCCACTATGACTGATGTACACCAGTTATGACAAACACGTCTAAACAATAGAAAATAAACAGGAGACAAGACAACAAAAGCCTGTTAACATCTCTGACTTGATTACAATACAATAATCAAAGCTTCTGGTGTGTGTGTGTGAGCTCTCAGTACACCATTTTACAGAGAGAGAGAGAGAGGGAGGGAGGGAGGGAGGGAGGGAGGGAGGGAGGGAGGGAGACAGGGGTTGTAAGGAGAGAAGAAGAGTTGTGAAGCGAGAGGTGGATGAGAGATATTATGTGGTAGAGAGACAGGAAGAGATGTTTTGCTGGTGTACACAATCTGTTTTCCACTTGGTTTAGCTTCACAGGTGATGTTAAATATCTGTAAAACATTTAAGGTCAGGACTCAGAACAACTTTCACTCAGCAAACTTTGTCAGGAAATCTCTGTTTTTAGTGGTGTGTGTGTGTTTGATATTGCAATCACATCACCACTCATTATATGTTTTAAAAGATGGAGGCACTTGTCTGAAATATCCCCTTATTCTTAATCTGATCTCGCTTCACTGACAGGTCCTTCTTGAATTACGGTGACAATTGGACATGGCACTTTGGGAAAAAAAGTACTTCATTCTTCTAGATGTGTATTTATTTAAATGTATTTAGTTACATCTTCCCATTTTAAATCAACTAATATGTTACCTTAATGACTTTAAATAACGTTTACCATTATGATAACATTGTGCCACCAGTAGGAGTATTAACACCAATGAGGGTAACACCAATGTGTCACGTGTGCTCCCTCTCCGGCCTCTAGCTCACCAGGCTGCTCGTTATGGAGCACACCTGTCACCATCGTTACGCGCACCAGCGCCTCATCAGACTCACCTGGACTCCATCACTTCCCTGATTACCTTCCCTATATATGTCACTTCCTTCCCCAGTCATCATTGTTTCTGTTCCAGTGTCATGTCTATGCGTTGTTTGTGTTTCTTGTTTTTGTATTTAGTTGTGTTTATTTATTAAAACACTCACTCCTTGCTTCCCGACTCTCAGCACACATTGTTACACAATGAGACATTTTAGGTTCAGGTTTTTCTGAAATGGAGACCACAAATGCTGAAATCTAACGTCATCAATCCTTTAAAAAGAATGTACTGAAGTGATATGATTAATCATTTTGCTCACAATGTTATTTCCCTTCATTTCAATTCACTAACACCAAGTGGCACTTTGGATTGAGACACACCACATGATTAACTGAATCCTCAAATGTATGACATACTAAAAGGGTGTGTTTAGCTAATAATTTGATTTAATATAGACCCATCCCCGATAAGTTTGCCACTGGAGAGAATGCTCAAGGTCCTTGTATATCTTTTTAATCATTGATTTTCAAGGCGGTAACACCAATGACATAATACTGAGGGACACACATTATATAACTTCATAGCCTTCTTTGTTTTAATTGATCTATACAATACCTGATAGTAAATGTCAAAGATAGCAGATAGATACAAGATATCTGGTGTACTGTATTAGAAACACAATATACTAGCGATGTTAGATGGAAACATTCAATATTACATAGAAACAGATAAGAGATGGAAAGAAGGTATTCGGCGCAGATGCACGCCCACCCACACACACGACAATGAAATGACAGGAGTGAGAAAGGAAAGAAATAGACTATTAGAAAGGTGGGGATAGAGACAGAGGAGATAAAGAGATTACAGGAGGAGTGTGTGAGGTATGAGTTGTGGCGTATGGCTGTGGAGCTGCATACTCACCGTTTGATCACACACACTTCAAACGCACACTTCTGTCTTCTTTCCAGATCCCAGAACTGTGTGTCTTTGTGTGTGTGTGTTAGAGATGGTGCACTGTTCTAAACTGGGTCGGTCTTAAAAACTAGACTGCTGAGAAAGTGGCGGTGCGGCTACCTTCTAACATTACTAACCGCTTTACGCTGGGCTTCTTAAAGGGATAGTTCACCCAAATGATTAAATGCCTTATTAGTTTCCTTACCCTGAAAGCGGTCCTATGGACAAGGACAGACTGTAATCCACGCTTTGTGTGTGCTTACTCATAGTGACCAACCACTAACTTTAAGCATTAGTGTGTGTGTGTGAGTATTTTGGAAAGGGATTGTTGATAGCTTATTATTCTGAAGTTTTTCTTGCTTTCTACATCTGTGAGAGAAACACAGTTAGAGAGAAAATACTTGTATGTCTGAGAGAGAGATGTTTTCAGAGATGCGTGTGTGTGTGTGCCACAGCTGGTGAGGAAATGCTCCCAGCAACATCTCCTCATTGGTTCAAAGTTCAGACTGTTTTCTCTCTGGTTGTGGAGAAAGGGAATTAACCCCCCCCCCACACTCACTGCTGTCTTTATTAGTCTTGAGGAGGTGATGAGGCACAATCTCTCTCTCCCTCCTTTCTCACTAATTCGGAGAGACTGCCTGGATGAATAATTCATGTTCTCTCTGCCATCCTCATTCAGGTGTGTGTGCGTGCATGCGTGCACTGTGCTATTTCGCTTTAACATGTTTCAGCTGTGAAGAAGAACATCTCCTGTAATGCTTCCACATTCGTCTCTAAGCCTAGCTCTACCCCCCCCCCCCCCACACACTAACCTCAGCTGTAACCCTGTGCTCTACAAATCATTTATACTTTATATTTTTTTACACAGTCAGATGGATAAATAATGTATTAATGATCCATCTACACTACAAGAGTGTCAAATGATTTAGAAATGTTCTATGTTCTGTACATAGACATTGATAAAAGTGTTATTAGCCAAATGCTTTCTCTAAACTACCGTCAAATCACTTAGACTTTCAAATGTATAGGCTGATAAGTTAATACTTTATTAATCCTCAAGACGACATTTCAGTAGCGAAAGCTGAGAGACATAAGAGGGTTAAAAGTAGAAATGTGTTAAATCATTTGAAGAGAAAAAGAGGAAGTTTATACAGTGAGACAGAAAAATTAGAAATGATGCTGGTTGTCTGGTTAGAGAATCCTCTATAGGTGGTGGTTGTCTGGGTAGAGAATCCCCTATAGGTGGTGGTTGTCTGGGTAGAGAATCCCCTATAGGTGGTGGTTGTCTGGGTAGAGAATCCCCTATAGGTGGTGGTTGTCTGGGTAGAGAATCCCCTATAGATGGTGGTTGTCTGGGTAGAGAATCCCCTATAGGTGGTGGTTGTCTGGGTAGAGAATCCCCTATAGGTGGTGGTTGTCTGGGTAGAGAATCCCCTATAGGTGGTGGTTGTCTGGGTAGAGAATCCCCTATAGGTGGTGGTTGTCTGGGTAGAGAATCCCCTATAGATGGTGGTTGTCTGGGTAGAGAATCCCCTATAGGTGGTGGTTGTCTGGGTGGAGAATCCCCTATAGGTGGTGGTTGTCTGGGTAGAGAATCCTCTATAGATGGTGGTTGTCTGGGTAGAGAATCCTCTATAGATGGTGGTTGTCTGGGTAGAGAATCCCCTATAGGTGGTGGTTGTCTGGGTAGAGAATCCCCTATAGGTGGTGGTTGTCTGGTTAGAGAATCCCCTATAGGTGGTGGTTGTCTGGTTAGATAATCCTCTATAGATGGTGGTTGTCTGGTTAGAGAATCCTCTATAGATGGTGGTTGTCTGGGTAGAGAATCCTCTATAGGTGGTGGTTGTCTGGGTAGAGAATCCTCTATAGGTGGTGGTTGTCTGGTAAAGGGTTGGTGGTTTCTCTGGTAAAGTGTTGGGTTGGTGGTTGTCTGGTAAAGGGTTGTGTCGGTGGTTGTCTGGTAAAGGGTTGGGGTGGTGGGTGTCTGCTAGAGTGTTGGGTTGGTGTTTATCTGATGAAGGGCTGGGGTGGTGATTGTCTGGTAAAGGGTTGGGTTAGTTGTTGTCTGGTAAAGGGTTGGGGTGGTGGGTGTCTGTGTCACGTCCTGACCAATATTTAGGTATTATTTCTATTATATTTGGTCAGGACGTGGCAGAGGTATATTTGTTTTGTATTATGGGGTTTTGTGTGTGGTGTAGTGGGGTGTATTAGTTTGGTATAGGTTCTAGGTTTGTTTTTCTATGTGTAGTTTTGGGTGCTGGACTCTCAATTGGAGGCAGGTGTTTCTAGTTGCCTCTGATTGGGAGTCCCATAAGTAGGTGTGTGTTTGTTTGGTTTTCGTGGGTAGTTGTTTTTTGCACTGCGTGTTGTGTGCCTGCAAAACTGTTCCTGTCGTGTATATTGTTTTCCAGTGGATGCGTTACTCCTTTTTTGAATTAAAACATGAGCATCCATATTCCCGCTGCAGTTTGGTCTATTCAACACGGCTCTTTTTGTGACAGAACTACCCACCACCAAAGGACCAAGCAGCGGAGAAGAGGACAGAGGCAAGTGAGGGAGGAATGTTGGAGGCAGCCCCAAGAATTTTTTAGGGGGGGGCACAAGGGCTATTTGGCGGGGCGAGATTACAGCCCCAGGCCAGCTCCCCGTACCCTTGTAGGGCAGACTGGACAGGTCCCGTGCTTTGGGGTTGGGGCTGTGGTGAGGCCTGGGATTTTCAGGCCGGTAGGCAAGGTACCAGCGCCCCGCATGTGCCAGGGCGAAGTAGGCATCGAGCCGGAAGGGGTGATGCCAACCCTGCGCTCAAGACCGCCAGTGCGCCCTTTCGGTCCGGTGTTTCCCGCCAGACGCACTAGCATGGAGGTGCGTGTCTCCAGGCTGGCACGTCCTATACCAGCCCCACGCATCAGGAGTCTAGTGTGTCAACCCAGCCTCGCCAGTCAACAGTCACCAGAGCTGCCCGCCAGTCAACAGTCGTCAGAGCTGCCCGCCAGTCAACAGTCGTCAGAGCTGCCCGCCAGTCAACAGTCGTCAGAGCTGCCCGCCAGTCAACAGTCGTCAGAGCTGCCCGCCAGTCAACAGTCGTCAGAGCTGCCCGCCAGTCAACAGTCGTCAGAGCTGCCCGCCAGTCAACAGTCGTCAGAGCTGCCCGCCAGTCAACAGTCGTCAGAGCTGCCCGCCAGTCAACAGTCGTCAGAGCTGCCCGCCAGTCAACAGTCGTCAGAGAGGTCAGACTGCCCTGAACTGCCGGAGAGGTCAGACTGCCCTGAACTGCCGGAGAGGTCAGACTGCCCTGAACTGCCGGAGAGGCCAGACTGCCCTGAACTGCCGGAGTGGCCAGACTGCCCGGTTCTGCCAGAGTGGCCAGACTGCCCGGTTCTGCCAGAGTGGCCAGACTGCCCGGTTCTGCCAGAGTGGCCAGACTGCCCGGTTCTGCCAGAGTGGCCAGACTGCCCGAGTGGCCAGACTGCCCGGTTCTGCCAGAGTGGCCAGACTGCCCGGTTCTGCCAGAGTGGCCAGACTGCCCGGTTCTGCCAGAGTGGCCAGACTGCCCGGTTCTGCCAGAGTGGCCCTCCTGCCCTCCGGCCCGGCCCGAGGGGCCCTCCTGCCCTCCGGCCCGGCCCGAGGGGCCCTCCTGTCCCCCGGCCCGGCCCGAGGGGCCCTCCTGTCCTCCGGCCCGAGTGGTCCGTCTGCCTGGCGCAGCTATCGGCTCCACCGAAGTGGGCGACGCCGAGGGTGGAGCAGGGTCCACGTCCTGCACCGGAGCCACCTCCAGGATAGGTGGGTTGGGGAGGGAGGGTGTAGCACAGTGCCGTCGTTGACGGCAGCCACCCTCCCTTCCCTCCCTTATTGTTTAGGGGGTATTGCTTTTTGGTTTTGTTGGGGTAATGGGGATTTTTTTGTGTTTTCTTTTAAGGTGCATTCCGGGGTCTGCACCTTTAGGGGGGGGTAATGTCACGTCCTGACCAATATTTAGGTATTATTTCTATTATATTTGGTCAGGACGTGGCAGAGGTATATTTGTTTTGTATTATGGGGTTTTGTGTGTGGTGTAGTGGGGTGTATTAGTTTGGTATAGGTTCTAGGTTTGTTTTTCTATGTGTAGTTTTGGGTGCTGGACTCTCAATTGGAGGCAGGTGTTTCTAGTTGCCTCTGATTGGGAGTCCCATAAGTAGGTGTGTGTTTGTTTGGTTTTCGTGGGTAGTTGTTTTTTGCACTGCGTGTTGTGTGCCTGCAAAACTGTTCCTGTCGTGTATATTGTTTTCCAGTGGATGCGTTACTCCTTTTTTGAATTAAAACATGAGCATCCATATTCCCGCTGCAGTTTGGTCTATTCAACACGGCTCTTTTTGTGACAGTCTGCTAGAGTGTTGGGTTGGTGTTTATCTGATGAAGGGCTGGGGTGGTGGTTGTCTGGTAAAGGGTTGTGTCGGTGGTTGTCTGGTAAAGGGTTGGGGTGGTGGGTGTCTGCTAGAGTGTTGGGTTGGTGTTTATCTGATGAAGGGCTGGGGTGGTGATTGTCTGGTAAAGGGTTGGGTTAGTTGTTGTCTGGTAAAGGGTTGGGGGCAGAAGGGGGTTATGGTTGTTTGTTTTCTGGTAAAGTGCTTACGGGGCATGTCAGTGTTTGGAGTTATTAATAAAACAGAAATTATATTATTGATCAAAGATGTGGCAAACTGCCCGCAGATATAACCTCATTTTGATATGGATGTGTGTGTGTGTTCGATATGGATTTAGTGAAGAGCCTCTAAGTGTTTTCCAGCTTTGAGTGATTAAGTCAGGCTACTGCAGTAGACACACATCAGGATGGGTGGGTGGAGAGAGGAATGGAGGGAGAGAGAGAGAAGGGTGGGGCAGGAATGAGGGGAAAACTCTTATGTTTATGTCAGTTGTTTAATCAGTTAGTTAGTCGTCAGTCAATCAGACAAATATGAAGCATCTACTGTGAGATTCAATTATTCAATTTCATCAGAATCACTGGAGCAGTTACATACTTTTAGTCAATTTATTTCAATAAGCTTCCCCAACCCTCTCATACCCGGGAGGGGAAGTACCGTACAAAACTAGTCCCGGAGAGGAGAGAGGGATATGAGAGAAGAGCGTAGAGGGTAGAGGGATATGAGAGAAGAGCGTAGAGGGTAGAGGGATATGAGAGAAGAGCGTAGAGGGATATGAGAGGAGAGTGCAGAGGGATATGAGAGGAGAGTGTAGAGGGATATGAGAGGAGAGTGTAGAGGGATATGAGAGGAGAGTGTAGAGGGATATGAGAGGAGAGTGTAGAGGGATATGAGAAGAGAGTGTAGAGGGATATGAGAGGAGAGTGTAGAGGGATAATAGAGGAGAGTGTAGAGGGATATGAGAGGAGAGTGTAGAGGGATATGAGAGGAGAGTGTAGAGGGATAATAGAGGAGAGTGTAGAGGGATAATAGAGGAGAGTGTAGAGGGATATGAGAGGAGAGTGTAGAGGGATATGAGAGGAGAGTGTAGAGGGATATGAGAGGAGAGCGTAGAGGGATAATAGAGGAGAGTGTAGAGGGATTTGAAGGAGATGGGAGAGGGATATGAGAGGAGAGCGTAGAGGGATATGAGAGGAGAGCGTAGAGGGATATGAGAGGAGAGCGTAGAGGGATATGAGAGGAGAGCGTAGAGGGATATGAGAGGAGAGCGTAGAGGGATATGAGAGGAGAGCGTAGAGGGATATGAGAGGAGAGCGTAGAGGGATATGAGAGGAGAGCGTAGAGGGATATGAGAGGAGAGCGTAGAGGGATATGAGAGGAGAGTGTAGAGGGATATGAGAGGAGAGAAGTGGTGGATGAGAGAAAAAAGTTGAGAAAGTTGCTGAAGGTCATCTGAGAGCCTCGGGGTAGGACCAATCAAAAGACAAATCTGTCAGCCAATCAAATCTGTCAGCCAATCAAAGCCCAGTCCTGTATCATATTCTTCAATCGACAAACACACACACACACACAGGCACACACACACACACCGCAGGGAAATGCAAGTAAGTGAACTCTTTCAAACAGAGAGAACTAACCTTCATCAGCCTGCTTTATCTGGAAGTTTAACCTACACAACTATTAATATGCCACTCTAACACTGGGAGGAGAGGAGCGATCACGGGCTTTGATATGGTAATGAGGGGGTTTACACACACACACACACACACACACACACACACACACACACACACACACACACACACACACACACACACACACACACACACACACACACTGCCTGAGTGCGATGAGGCTGTTTACATAAGGGCCTGCCCTGGGACGAGTGAGAGCTGTCATCCTGCCAGAAAGAGAGAGAGAGAGAGTGGGAGTGAGAGGGAGCGAGAGAGCAAACAGCCTGTCTGATCTTTTTACTGAGGGATGGAGTGAGAGATGGTGAAAAGGAACTGTTTAGAGAAGAGGAAGGACAACTGCTAAGAAAAAGAAAACAGAAGATGGAGAAATGAGAAGGAGATGGAGGGTAGAGAAGGAGATGAAGAGAAGGAAGAAAGAGAAGGAGATGGAGGGAAGAGAAGGAGAAAGAGAAGGAGATGGAGGAAAGAGAAGAGACGGAGGAAAGAGAAGGCGATGGAGAGAAGAGAAGGATATGGAGGAAAGAGTAGGAGATGGATGGAAGATAAGGAGATGGAGGGAAGAGAAGAGGAGGAAAGAGAAGGAGATGGAGGGAAGAGAAGGTGATGGAGGAAAGAGAAGAATATGGAGGGAAAGTGGAGAGGGTCATGGAAAGAGAAAGGGAATGGTAAGACCTAGAGGAAAAGGAGGGGAAGGCAAGAATGGAGAGAAAGGGGGGAATAAAGGATATGGTCCCGTTTCCCTCAGTTCAATGTGTCCTCTTTCAGGCTCTTAATCTATATTAACACACACACACACACATACGCTGCCTTCATGTACGCACTCAGTGCTTAAAATAAAGTTTAGTGTGTGTGTGTATGGGTGGGTGGGTGGGTGTGTGTGTGACTGTGTGACTATGTGTGTGACTGTGTGTGTGTGAGACTGTCTGTGTGTGAGTGACTGTGTGCTTGAGTGTGTGTGTGTGTGTGTGTGTATGACTGTGTGTGTGTATGACTGTGTGTGTGTGTGTGTGTGTGTGCGCGTGCATGTGTGTATGAGGGGGTTGTAACCAAGGTCAAAACCACTTAAGTGTCTGTCTTATGTAACCCCCCCCACACCCCCCAGTACAAATATTCCCCCGCTATGTCTGAGCTGCATACTAAGGTGGACACACACAGACACACACTCTCTTTAAAGCGAAAGGGTGTGTATCGATTTAGCATGGTGTGCAGATTCCCACCACAACCCCTATACAAGGATTAAAATGAGAGCGCCAGAGGAACACACACACATCGCTTCTTAACGACACAACCTCTCCTAGCTACTCCTGTATCAGTTAGTTGAGGGGTATCTCTCTTCCTCCCCCGTATCCCCCTTCCTCCTCTTTCCTCTCTTTCATCTCGCCATTAGGCCCACAGGCTAAGGAGGGTGTGTGTGTGTGTGTGTGTGTGTGTGTGTGTGTGTGTGTGTGTGTGTGTGTGTGTGTGTGTGTGTGTGTGTGTGTGTGTGTGTGTGTGTGTGTGTGTGTTTAAAGGAAGAGAAACAGCAGAGCTAGCAGTAGTTAATTAATACACATCAAAAGGACCATTAAATATGAAACAGCTACACAGCACAGCCAACAGCAGCAACAGTTTGGCTGACCTGAATAATTCACACAAGAGCTTACCCTGTGTGTGTGTGTGTGTGTGTGTGTGTGTGTGTGTGTGTGTGTGTGTGTGTGTGTGTGTGTGTGTGTGTGTGTGTGTGTGTGTGTGTGTGTGTGTGTGTGTGTGTGTGTGGGGGTGTGGGTGGGTGTGTGTTTAATGTGAATTATTCAGAATATAGCTTACCCTTCTGCCCAACACTCTATTTTGTTAACAAGAAAAATATTTATTTATACACTTTAAGTCTCTTTACCTTTATAGAATTATTTATAATTAGAGCTGTCAATATCTCTATCAATCATGTTACTATCTCAATTAGTGCTGTCAATATCTCTATCAATCATGTTACTATCTCTATTAGTGCTGTCAATATCTCTATCAATAATGTAACTTATCCAATCATCCCTGTTATAGCTCAGTCAGTCCTGTTACTATCTCTATCAGCCCTGTTACTATCACAGTCAGTCCTGATACCATCTCTATCAGCCCTGTTACCATCTCTATCAGCCCTGTTACTATCGCAGTCAGCCCTGTTACTATCGCAGTCAGCCCTGTTACTATCGCAGTCAGTCCTGTTACTATCGCAGTCAGTCCTGTTACTATCGCAGTCAGTCGTGTTTCTATCTCAATCAGTCCTGTTACTATCGCAGTCAGTCCTGTTACTATCGCAGTCAGTCCTGTTTCTATCTCAATCAGTCCTGTTACTATCTCAATCAGTCCTGTTACTATCTCAATCAGTCCTGTTACTATAGTCAGTCAGTCAGTCCTGTTCCTATCTCAATCAGCCCTGTTAGGCTACTCTCTCTAACTCACCCCCAATATTGGGTATGTAACAGAATATACTTAGGCCGGGATACAATCTGTTCGCACATTGAAACACGCTTGGCATTTAAAGGTAATTTCCGATTGAGCAATGTGGGAACATTGCCTGTAATGCACGATTGGATTGAATCCAGCCCTTATTCAGATTACTTTTACATCTCCACCAGTGAATAGCTCGCAATGTCAAGAACATAAATGGTAGTAAATTAACAAAATAAAAATATGATTATTTGAAACCCCATGAGGCTAGAGTTGCATTTTTTTGACCATTTTACTATTGGTTTTCATTCTCAGGGTTGAAAATGGAAAGAGTGGAACAGAGCTGCTACACTTTGGGCGTCGCTTGATGTCTGTGTGTGTTTCCCCCTGAGCGGATGCCTATTTCTAGATCGGTGGGGGGCAAGGTTTGGCCACTGGAGGAGAAAAGCTGTGTTTCTGTTTTAGAGAAGAAATCCTCACAACCTAAACCCTTCACACACACACGCACACAATGAAGCACACACACACAATGAAGCAAACACACACGGGTCTTTCTATAAACTAGGGTACCAGTGAGGATTTCTTATACTGGACAACTTCTTAATAAGTCATTGATAATAATCTGCCAATTTTTTTTCATGTCATTACATTAAGATACAGTATAAGGGGGGGATCATACACAGTATAAGGGGGGATCAGAGCTTGCAAAGCTGTCATCAAGGCAAAGGGTGACTACTTCGAAGAACACATTTTGGGTTACTACATGATTCCAAATGTGTTATTTCATAGTTTTGTTGTCTTCACTATTATTCTACAATGTAGAAAATAGTAAAAATAAAGAAAAACCCTTGAATGAGTAGGTGTCCAAACCTTTGCCTGGTACTGTAGGTCCAGAATATTTTGGTGTCTCATTCCTGAGTCTAGCTGTGCGCAATTGTGTAAGATAGACTATTGCGCAACACCCAACACTCTTCCTATTAGTTATTCTGGATATAATGACGACAAATTACATAGCCTAGTGGGCTTATTCACAACATGATCTGGTAATGAAATAACATGACAAATCCATTTTATTTTCCATGTTACACCTGCCATTTTAAACAACAAGGGGCTTGAAGTAGCCCACTTGAACATGAGTTTGGAGCTCAGCAATTCAAGCACTAGAATATGCCTACCTTGAGTTGAAAATCTGACATTTCCTCAATTTGGTGCTTGAAAATTACTTCTAATTATTGTAGCCAATTTATAAATTCTCCTGCTCCCATATAATTATCTGTGATTTCATTTTTTATCCGTTTTTGCCACTTTCGTTTGTTTCCCGCTGCAACTATGCTGCCGTAAAATCACGTACAGTTGTTATGAGGTTGACAACATCTACTGAAAAATCGCCATGCATACATCCAATCTATTTAGTCAGGCAATGTCCACATTATTCTCACATATTTTAGAATGTAATAATAATAATTAGAATATCAAGGCCTAAAAAAAATATTTTTCTTAAAGTGGTAATGACCTACTTTTTCTTTTGCACTTTTTGGGTGGATGGGGGTTCTATATTAGGCCCTACATGTACAATTATATAAGTTATACAATTGTTTAACATTGTTGAGATCCTTGAAAAGGACAATAGAGTGCTTGAAACCCTGAACGTCCTTGAATTAGACTTGCCAGTGTCTGTGTGAACCCTACTTAAAGGATGTATAGTCCTAGTCCTGTGTTGTTGTATAGGTGGAGTAATGGGCTAATTTGCATGTATTCCCTTTTATTCCTCTAAGTACACATCTGGAACTGCATGAAAATCCTTTGATCTTGTTTCAAACCATTTAGAAATGTTTTGCCCAATGTCACACTGGCCTCATTATTTATAGAAAGACCCACATACATTTTCAGCAGAAAGTAGAGTTGTGCGCATGCGTTTGTATCTTTGTGTAATGTGTGTGTGTGTGTGTATCCGCTTGGTCACGGTGGTTGAGCACTCTGATTAATGCTTACAGAGAGACAACAGATGGGGGAGAGGGGAGATATGAGGGGATAGAGGATATAGATGGTGGAGGACAGGGAGTTGGAGAGAGATATGAGGAGTGTGAGAGAGAGAGAAACAGAAGCAAGGAGAGAGAGAAAGAGAGAAACAGAGAGAGACCGAGGGACAGCTAGATGGAAAGAGAAAGCAGTGTAAATCAATCCTAACCCTGTGGTTTTGTTGTGGTTGTGTTGTGGCAGTGTTTTAACCATGTTGTTGTGTTGCGGTCTAGGTTCCACCATGACTACAGGGTTGCGGTCAGTATAAATGACTACCTCGACATCTACTGTCCATTCTACAGCAATGGCCCTCCGGCTCACGGTCGAATGGAACGCTATATCCTGTTCATGGTCAACCACGAGGGGTACACTTCCTGTCAACACAGGATGAGGGGGTTCAAACGCTGGGAGTGCAACCGACCTACCGGTCCTGACGGTCCCCTGCGCTTCTCAGAAAAGTTCCAGCTGTTTACGCCTTTCTCCCTGGGCTTCGAGTTCAGGCCAGGACACGAATACTACTATATCTGTGCGTAATATATCATATCACTACAATATAACTAATATGTGAGCAATATTTTGTACTACTACAGTACTACGACTATAAATGTGAGTAATATCTTGTACTACTACAGTACTACCACTATAAATGTCAGTAATATCTTGTACTACTACAGTAACACTACTATAAATGTGAGTAATATCTTGTATTACTACAGTACTACTACTATAAATGTGAGTAATATCTTGTACTACTACCGTACTACTACTATAAATGTGAGAAATATGTCGTACTACTGCAGTACAACAACAACATATTATGGGGTGAGTTGAAATTTCCATTTAAGTCGAATTTGACATGAATGCATGAAGTACAATTTTTGACTTCAATGTAAGTTAGGATTTACTCCTCTTACTGCTACAGTACAACTACTAGTATATGTATTACTACTGCTATGAGGAGAGAGAGAGAAGAGGAGGAACGAGAGAAAGGTAGAGGGAGGGAGGGAAGAGGAAGGGTCATGGTTATTTCCTCTGAGCTGCAGATTTGTATGATGTTGCTCTGAGGTCAGACTTGGCTCTTCTTATCCTCTCACTGTGTGTGTGTGTGTGTGTGTGTGTGTGTGTGTGTGTGTGTGTGTGTGTGTGTGTGTGTGTGTGTGTGTGTGTGTGTGTGTGTGTGTGTATCTCCCTTTCAACCTCATGGACACCAGATGTAGTGGGATCACCCAGGTCTAACCTGAACCCCATTCACAGTGGCGTAACCGACATAGCAAACTACAACCTATCTCCATCTCATTTTCTTTCCCTCCCTCTTTCTCTCTGTCAGCGTCTCCTCATCCCAACCATGTAGGGAGGCCGTGTCTGAGGCTGAAGGTGTATGTCAGACCCCCAGGTAAGTCACGCTCTAACTACACACACACACACACACACACACACACAAACACAGAGAGAAGACAGGACAGTAGAAAGACAGACAGAAATCCTCTCCTTCAAGTTCCTAATAGAGACATAACTCCTCCCCTTGAAATGTAGTTCCTAATAGAGACGACTCCGCTCCTTTAAATGTATAGAGACGACTCCTCTCCTTTAAATTTAGTTCCTAATAGAGATATAACTCCTCTCCTTTAAGTTAAGTTCCCAAAATAGACATGACTCCTCTACTTTCAATGTAGTTCCTAATAGAGACATGACTCCTCTCATTTCAATGTAGTTCCTAATAGAGACATGACTCCTCTCATTTCAATGTAGTTCC
Organism: Salmo salar; assembly: GCF_965601325.2. Lineage (NCBI taxonomy): Eukaryota > Metazoa > Chordata > Actinopteri > Salmoniformes > Salmonidae > Salmo > Salmo salar. The sequence continues at coordinate 16,200,777 of NC_138307.1, forward strand.
TAATAGAGACATGACTCCTCTCCTTTAAATGTAGTTCCTAATAGAGACATGACTCCTCTCCATTTAATTTAGTTCCTAGAGACATGACTCCTCTCCTTTAAATGTAGTTCCTAATAGAGACGTGACTCCTCTCCTTTAAATGTAGTTCCTAATAGAGACATGACTCCTCTCCTTTCAATGTAGTTCCTAATAGAGACATGACTCCTCTCCTTTAAATGTAGTTCCTAATAGAGACATGACTCCTCTCCTTTCAATGTAGTTCCTAATAGAGACATGACTCCTCTCCTTTAAATGTAGTTCCTAATAGACATGACTCCTCTCCTTTCAATGTAGTTCCTAATAGAGACATGACTCCTCTCCATTTAATTTAGTTCCTAGAGACATGACTCCTCTCCTTTCAATGTAGTTCCTAATAGAGACATGACTCCTCTCCTTTAACTGTAGTTCCTAATAGAGACATGACTCCTCTCCTTTAAATGTAGTTCCTAATAGAGACATGACTCCTTTCCTTTCAATGTAGTTCCTAATAGAGACATGACTCCTCTCCATTTAATTTAGTTCCTAGAGACATGACTCCTCTCCTCTGTAATTACTAGTTTCTTCTGACTCTGACATAAACCTCATCTTCTTCTAAAGTCTTTCTACAATTATCACTGTGTGTGTACAACTGTATTAAACTGTAATAAGGTTGCCTAAACCCCCTGCTGAGGTCTTGGCAACATTAGTCTCCTCTCTCTCTTTCTCCTCTTATACTCTTTCTCTCATTCTCTTTCTCTGTTGCTGTATCTGGAACGCCAACAATTTCTTATTATTATTCCTGTTATTTTCTGTCTATTTTAGTCATTTTCTCTCCATTCTGTTGTTCTCTCTCTCCAATCAGTTGGTTGTTTAGATTTCTTTCACTCTACTTTCAAATGCTTCCATCATTTTCTCTCCGCTTTCAGATCGTTCTGGCCTTCTCTTTCTCTCTGTTCTATTCTGTCCTATCTCTCCTTTCAGATCACGGCCCCTCTCGTGCCGCCTTCTCTCCTTCGTCTCTGGCCCCCCTGTGCTATTCTGTCCTATCTCTCCTTTCAGATCATTCTGGCCTTCTCTTTCTCTCTGTTCTATTCTGTCCTATCTCTCCTTCAGATCATTCTGGCCTTTTCTTTCTCTCTGTGCTATTCTGTCCTATCTCTCCTTTCAGATCACGGCCCCCTCTCTGCCGCCCCCCCGCTCTGCCTCTTTCTCTCTGTGCTATTCTGTCCTATCTCTCCTTTCAGATGTTTTATTTCTCTCCGTCTGTTCAGACTTCAGTGTTTTCGCTCTCTGTTGAGTCATGCTGTCATTCTCTCTGTCTGTTCCAGGCAGTTCAGGGTTTGACTCTCCAGAGGCCTTTCTGACTGATGGAGCTGCAGACTGGAGCCCAGAGTCCCTGCTAGCCCCAGCCCTAATAGCCAGCCTGGCCTCACTGCTACTGGGCTCCCTCTCATCGCTGTGACTCCCCCTCCACTGGAGCAAGACCTAGAACAGAGTCTTTGCTGGAAGACTGCCTGGCTGGCTGTCCCTCAAACTCCCACACGCTCAGGGAGAAACTATCTTTCAGTCCTGGATTAAAAACCACTGTGGGTCCCCAGGACAAGCATTTACAGCCCCTGGGCTAATTCATGGATGAAGAGCCCCTAGTCTAAACTTAACCCTAACCCCCCTGGGGTGTCTGAAGGGACATGGATGGGGGGTGGTGGTAGTTGGCTGGACACACACATGCATGACCACTGTGAATCTGGACGGAACTAACTAAACTGATGGTGTTTCTGTTATGTTTACATGATCACATATAATTTAATTGAAGATGGTTCTACGGATGATGTCATGGTTTTATTTGAAATGGACAGTTAATTAGACTTCCAAAGTGCAGATTCTGATCTGACACTCAGAAGCTTCTGATGGACAGAGACACGACTCAACTATATTTACTGCTGCAACCCCCAGCCCACAGAGGGAAGAGGAGAAGGAAGGGGAGAGGGAACTAAACAAAGAAAAGGAGAGAGAAAGAAAAAGAGTCTCTGGGGACCGAGACTTCTTTAATGTCGGGAAGGGAACATAATGAGAAAGCACTGTATTCACACACATACACAAACAAACAAGAACACGTTTCTACCCTGTTTCATCTTATTTTTGTTCCGTTTAAAAGCACCATCAATTATTAATATATGAGAGAGAGAGAGAAAGAGAGAGAGAGAGAGAGAGAGAGAGAGAGAGAGAGAGAGAGAGAAAGGAAAGTTTGGTCCCTACTTTATTCTCTAACCCTAAAACCGTTGATGATGACTCAGTATTCTGTTCCTCTGATGTTGCGTGTCTTAGTGTGTGTAATCCGCTGGTAGTTGGTTCTATCATGTACAGCATTTACGCTAAGGCGATCCCTGCCATGGTTTAATGTATAAAAGGTTTCCTTCACGTCTCCATCTCATCAGTTTGTCTCCTGTTCTGATCTGTTGTTTTTGTCAAGATGATGAGACAGGAGAGAAACACACCAATAAATATTGTTTTGTCTACAAAGTGACTGACGTGATTATTGTCTTCTATACAGTAATGCAGGAAGAGCTGCTATTTCTTAGTTGGTTGACACCATTGCCCTCTGCTGGTCAGTGAGTGTCACCGTTTTACCTCTAAATTCAGGTAAATTTGTAATGTGGAGGGAAAGGGAGTTTTTGGTAAAAACATGTTTTTGTTTAATGGCTTTCCAATTCATTACTTTCACTGAAAAAACTATGAGAGAGAAAAATGTAAAAAAGAAAATGAACAGCAACAAAACAGTTACGCACAGACCTACACTAGGGCCTGAAGTATGTCTTGGTTAGGGAAAACTCCTAGCCTTAGGTCATACTACAAAACGTACAGTTTTATGAACCAGAACGCTAACTTATGGCACCTCGAGGCGCTTCTTGAGGTCCTGGATCTCTCTCTCCATGTGGTAGATATCATTAGACAACTGCCTGTGGCCGGACTGGGCCTTCATCAGTTGGCAGTGGAGACGCTTCACGATGGCATTGTACCGTCTGTTCTGGATCTGAGAACAACACACTTGGGTTTGAAACAGATATTGTAGTTTTTGATTTTTGTTGACATTGTTCTGCATTTCTTTCCTTTTTGTATGTACAACACTTTGAGCTGCATGTTTGAAAGGTACCAGATAAATAGTTATTCTTATTATGAATACTGTACATGGTGGGTCTTTATCTAACAGAAACTCTCTGGAGTGACTTATTTTCTGTTGGATGAGAGGAAAATGAGGGTGAGTGAGCATCAGACAATAGGGATTCACTACCGTACCTCGATATGCTTCTTGATCAGTGTGTGACTCTCAAACTCCTTCAAGATGAGCTCTCTTCTCTCAGTCACCATCTTCCTCCGGGCTGAGATCTGCCCCCTCATTTCATCCATCTCTTTCTGTCAAGAGATTGCAGTTTTATTATTGATTCACGATAACAATTTGCGAACAGATGAATAGGAGAAAACAGGGATCACAGGACCAAATTAAAGTTTTTTTTAACATATCCCATATGACTGTAATCTGTCAACATCTACACTGGTTCCTCATCTGCTCTTACCTGTGCCTGCTTCACAGCGTTCCCCTCTGGGTTCTCCAGGTCTGCCCTCAGCTCCTCTCTCCTCTCTGTGAGCACTCTGACCAGAGCCCTTTTCTCCACTAGCTCCCTGTGAGCCCTCGTCTGGCTCTCCGCTTGCAAGACAGCTGTCCGGTGGCCCTCCATCTTGTTCCGGTAGGTGTTGTAACCGGCCAGCACACAGCTGGAGTTGTCCTCCTCTTCCTCGATCAGCAGTCGGAGCTCTGTGTTTTCGTTGTAGACGGTGATGGAACTCAGGCCCAGGTCTTGCATGTGTCGCTGCAGGTGTTCCATCTCACCCTCCAGGATGAGAATCTGCCTCACATTGGATTTTAACTCCACTTCAGCGTCTTTGCCTTTCTTCTCAATGTCTGATAGTATGGCCTGGTAGCAAATGAAAACAACATTGTTTTACACTGAGTGTTAAAACAAATGTTCTAATATTAATGTTGCATGGAATCAATAATTTAAGCAGCAATAATTACAGTGTTCCTGGAGTTTTAAAATGTTACTGGTCATTGTGTTAGCAGGTAAGGAGAGTTTCACCTGGAGAGAGCTGAGCACTTGTTGTTTCTCCTGGAGCGCCACAATCTGGGCATATCCTTGTTGAGAGACGTCTTCTAAAGCTTGTGTTAGAGAGAAGTCAGGCCCTCCGTGTGTCTCTACAGAAATACATGGAAGGGACGCTGTCACATCTGAAGAAAGAAGGTGGATTGTTATTAGCTAAGCTAGCTAACGTTAGCTTCCTAAATTAGCTTGTTGTAGTCCTAACGTTAACTCTTTAGTATCTCCACCCCCAACAACTTCAGGCATACTTTGCTGTTGTTTTAGCAGAGCATCCCAAGATAATACAGGCAGTCCAACATTTTATAAGGAATTTGCTATATGTTTTCTTGCCATTTTCCACCGTCATCCCAGCAGAGTTGGCCATGTTGACACGTTTGTTGTTGTGCGCGAAACAGAGTTGATTTTCGCGCTCAGCTCAGCACGTGCGCTCTCTTGGCCTGGCTGAAGTTCCTGGGGGGGTTCCGGTGGGATTCCCCCAATACGTCCCAGATTGACTGACTTCGCCTTTGCCGAGTAAAACAATATACTTATGTTAAGAATTAAACCATTAAAGAAACCACAAGTTCGGACACACCCAAAGAGTTCCATTGAATTGAGTGGCTCATCTTCATTTTCCAGATATTGGAGAAACGTTCATTTGTGCCCTTCCCACTAAAAATGTAGGGGAAATAAATAGTGATCGTTATTCAAATCCATTGGTCAGTGAAGTAAACTAAAGGAAATGTAACCCTCGTTTTCGTCTTAATTTATTTTACAATGGATTTCCAGATGTCCGGATTTGGTTCTATACATCATTTTTATGTGATAAATGACAGGGACTTGTCCCTATGGTTTCTGGTGGTACGAGACAGTATAAATGTGAGTTATGTGTATTTACATGTTTCTTTGTTCCCAGTGTGAGGCCATAGCCTACTGGTTAGGTCCACAAGTGGTGTTTTAGGGTTAGCGAATAAAGTAGGGACCATTCTCTCTCTCTCTCTCTCTCTATACCTTTATAAATCTAATTTATGATATGAAAAGACGGCAGTTATGGAGAAAATGTGTCTGTAGGCCATTTGATTGCACACAGCAGCCCTCCAGGGTATGTACTCAGTCACTCATTTCGTTTCCTTACTATAACCAGAATATAGGAAGGATATAAGGAAGCTAGTACTAATACATCCCCATTACGCTTACGCGCGTGTGTGTGATGGGATCAAGTCCTTTCAGTTTTTGTGCAGCCTACTGGAAATGTATTGCGACCATCCAGATGAACAAAACAAGGTTTCTTTCCCAGGCCCATGCAGCCTATAAAGCCATGACCCAGTAGGATTTGGCTGTGAAGGCGCTAGCTGGGCTGAAGGCTGGTGAGGGACCCACCATTTGGTAAACAATAGCCAATAGATTTGATTTACTAGCACAGGACCTGACAGTTATTTGTGCTGGTGGATGTAAATATTTTATTTGTTGTTTGGGTTTGTTTGCGCACAAAAAATAGCTAATTGTTTGAACGTGATGACAGTTGGAGTTCCCCATTTGTGGTTGAATGCTTAGGTATAGGGAAAACACTGGGCTATTATTGTTAACATGTTTGCCTCCAGATGCTAAAGTTCTGAGTAATTAGCTGCTGTGGTTTCTGAGTCTTGTGGCTTTATTGAGGCACGTTTACGGTGTACGCAATAGGTACAGGTGTGTGCCGGTGCCCCATAACCAGTTATGAAAACAAAACGGATGTGCTGCAGTGAACATCATGATCTTATAGGCTATTGCGCCATTACATCCTATGAACTTTTTATGCGTTTGAATTTCTCATGTGTGTTTGATTAAATAGAGCCCTCCTCAGTCAATCCCAGTCTCAGTCCCATAGACACAACAGGATAAACAGTATGTATGACTCAACAGGGTGCTCCCCCTCCATGCCTCCTTCCCTCCCTCCTACTGTCCCTCCCTTCCTCCAGTCTCTCCCTCCTTCCAATCCCTCCCTCCATCTGTGACTCAATATAACCACAACTATTTCCTGTCTGGTTCCCTGACATTGTCTCTCATTCCCTGTGTTTCATCAGCACTAAAACATGTGTATCTGTTGCTATTATTTTGTCCACTCCATCCTTCCTCAAAATAGGAAGAGAGACAACAAAGAGGGGATGGATGGAGATACAGTAGAACATAGCTATGTTTATTTTTAATTTCATACAATGTTGATCTTTTAAATACCATTAATGGCCCTAGAGCAGGGGTTGTTGGCTGTGGGTGGTCAACTACATTAATACCCTGTTATTCATCTCATCTGCTGTTATTTGGGCCACCTGTGTTTTGAGGTGAATACTGATACTGAGGTTTCCATGTGTTTGATGCCATTCCATTTGCTCCGTTTCATACATTATTATGAGCTGTCCTCCCCTCAGCAGCCTCCACTGATTTGAAGTATAGTAATTTGAGTGGTTGCATCAGCAGTTCTACAAATTAAACCTTTATTGAAAGCTGAGCTGATTTGTGTGCTATTGTTGCCCATTTTCTGAAAGGTTACAGAGTGGTGCCAGCTATATGCCAGACTGAAAACAAATGAAACAGTCTTTGTTTCAGTGGACGACATTAATACTCTCTTAACAGTGCAACTGTCGAGCTGAGATGGTGTAGTTAGGTGGCGTTAATGCACGCTTTGACATGGAAATGACATACGAGTGAAGAAAGCTTGCAAGGGAAATATGGTGTGTGTGTTGAATTATTCTAATCCAAGCATGGACAGATCGAATCCTCACTTCGCAAATGGATTTTCATGTGAAGAAGGCAAACTGAGCATAGTAATGACATTACACGTCAACAAAAGAGTATCTCATTTCATTTTAAATCAGAGACATGAGGCGAGGTGGGGGAGGGGCAGGACTATAGGGGTCAGTGAAATCAGGGAATGAGTAAGGAGAGTAGGGGGCCTCTAAATATGCATGACACAGCACTCCCAGCATGCAACACTAACTGGGGTTATTCCCTTCTAACCACAGAAAGCACATAAAATCGAGACGCCCTGCACTCGTACACCTGAGACAGTGTCAATTTTTCAGAGATCTGCTGAGGTAAAACAGTCTCTCAGGGTGAAATGTAATGGTCTAATGGCATCCCTGTTTTCCTATAAAATGGGTTGAAGCATGTCAATATTGGTGATAATAACAGAGCATTTATAATCTCTCTCCTGTATTTTTACAATTGTATATGGCTTTATTGGAATGTTCTATAAACACACAAAAAACTGAACACAGAATTGAATACGAGATACATCAGAAAATACATAAATATTGAAAACTTCATAAAACTAAATTAAAAGTGAGCCAAATTCAGTTTGTTTTCGCAGTATAAAAATACAAAAATCTATTCCATATGCAGACAGTCCAGCTATCTAAAAGATATGAATTGCACCTCATCTACAGCCCTGAGCTGGGAATGGGATTAAAGTGATATCAGTTACTAATTCATCAATTAAGTGCCCTGGGTCTCCTTCCTCATTCATCATCTGCTGATTCTGAAGGCCCCGAAGTAGCTTCCCTCAGCTTCCGGGTCCAGCAGCCAGGAGTTGGACACGCTGACGTAGATACTGTCCCCGGGCCCCAGGGGGAAAGCCCCTCCCTGCTGCTGACAACACATGTGGTAGTGGCTCCTCTGCCAGTGCTTGGTGCTGCCGCTTTTCATCAGCACAGCTGGCCTGTGGGGGGCACTGTGACTGTGACGCTCGTGGAACACGTATTGTATAAGAAGGGCACCAGCCCCGGCCCCAGCTCCATCTTCTCTGTGAATGCTAGGCTCTGCTGAAGCCTCTCTTCTCCCTGGAGCATGAGACCCAGACTCCAACAGTGACTCCTCTACCTGGTCGTAGTACCTGAAGCAGGTTTTGGAGTAGATGTAGTACAGGCCTCCCTCGCGGACCAGGATCCTGCCGTCATGGTACCCGATCTTGGACAGGTGTCCATGGGCGTGGTCCCAGTGGATCATGGTGTTCTGGATGTCTCTCTGGATGTGCCCACTGGGAGGCTGAATGGGCAGGTGGGCTGATGGTGTGACCTCCCTGGGTTTGGTTGGGCACCTCTGTGACTCCCCTCTCTGGAGGTCGTCCGAAGTCTCAACTAGGGTTGGTCCGGTCTGGGTGACCTGAAGTTGACAACAGAGACAGCGGCAAGAGAGGTTAGAGGTCACAGTAGCCCAAATCCCTCATTGGGCATCGATACAGTGCTGTTAGATGCATTTATAGAGTTATTGACCACTTGTCACTTAAACAGTTTTTTACTGCAGTAGGCTAATCAGGGTCACACAGTGTATTTCTTAAACAAATCTACTTTGAAACAAGTATACACCTTCACACACGGTTGTGGGCTTAAAAAGAAGACTCCTGCATTTCAATATTACCCTTTATATACACATGACAGAAGACTGAAATATAACAAAAACGTTTGACATAGAAACATCGGATTTTCTGCAAGTTTTTGAAATAATGTTTATTCATTATGAAAAATATGAATAACATTCCACCCATGAGGCCACTAGGTCACTTTATATGTACAGTATATACTGTATTCTAGTCATAGCCATCCTATATAACTACTGCTGTACACACCTTCTCTATTAATATAGTGTCCCAACTGTCCCTACACACCAATATACATATTTATATTCCGGACTCTGACATCGTTCATTCTGATATTTCTTCATTTCTTTCTTTTTACTTTTTGGATAATGTGTATATTGTTTTGTATTGTTAGGTATTACTGCACTGTTGGAGCTAGAAACACAAGCATTTCGCTGCCCCTGCGATAACATCTGCAAATCTGTGTAAACCAATAAACTTTTATTTGATTTGTTGCTCTCTTGTAATACATAAAGCTACTTTGTAAGCCATAAGAAGCAATAGCCAGTAAAACCGTCCATACAATATGAAACACTTTGCCTCTGTTTGAAGTTTAATGTGTTATAGATGTTGTGGTGAGAGAGCAACCACTTGAAATGGATTACATTTAGTGCAATGTGTATTTGTGGCAATCATTGTATATAATACTTTTTTTGTCCAATGTTTTCTTGCAGCACCTGCAAACTGTTATAACAATAACCTTTTTCATACAAAATACAACTTTGTGCTATAGAATGACATAGATTTTAGGATCATTTTTACAGTATAATCCAATGTAAGAGACCTATGCATTAGTATTTGTATTATGATTACCTGTTGAAGATGACCTGTCAAGTGAAGTACAACAGCAACACTTGATACCACTTGAAGTAATCCCATGAAAACGACGGTACCAATAAGAGTTCTGTTTGAAATTGGTTCTGTTCTCCTGAGCTGCTGAAATCTTGGCAGACTGCTTTCCATTTCCTAAAGATCCGTTTAATACTGAACGTCAAATATCCACTGTGTTTCAAACAGACCCAATGTTAAGCTATGCTTTCCCCGAGATATGTTTGTATTTCAGCGTATTGTCATTACCAATAGAAGTTTTAGGAGGCGGTTTTCTCAGTTTAGTACCCCCCTCTTTGGGGACCAATCAGATTACAGATTCATTTAAATAGCTTTTTAACACCACCAGGGGTGCTGTTGTAAAATACTGTGCGAAAAACATGATTTAGGACTACATATCCCAGCATTCAACACCACTCTTTGACCTTGCTGGAAGCGTGATTATATTGTTTACAATGTTACTAAATCTGAGATGATAAACTCATGTAAGTAGTTTACACTTATTTCGTATACACTGTAGCCAAATGCTTACGCAGAAATGTATTCGACTGTGTGGCCTCGTCTCGCCCCTCCACATGCGCAAGAGAATATGGAAGGAGCTAGCAAATCGATCACTCGTATCATCAAGACGTTATTGTAACAATCATTTGGGAGATTTATACCGGAATGAGTCTGTACAAAGATATCTTCGGCAGCTTGTGGAAGAGTACAGAGATGTCACCAAAACATTACAACATGGGTTTCTCAACGACCCCGCCAGGAAAGAGTTGAACAAGAGACAGGTGGGACTTTCACCAGTGGCCACTGCGTTTCAGAGCGCTGAACATGCCGTGAAAGACCTAGAGGAGGTTGAAACTCTGCTTCAGAGTAAGTAAGCTGTGTTCTGTTTTGTGTATTTTGTTAATTGCTAACTAGCTAGTGGTCTTTCTGTGTCTTCCTTTCATAAGTGTCTCTAACGCCTGCGTGCCTTAATGACCAGAAGAGGTCGCCAATGCTTCAAAAACAATGTGCTAACTGTGAAATGTGTCATGTATCTGAAAACGTTATACATTGTCATCCATATTCTCATTTTACAGGGACAGTCGGTTCCAAAGAGGAAGACCGACAAATGGTCCAGCTATTGAAAGAGGAACAAGCACAGATCACCCAAAGAATCGAGTCATTGAGAAAAGATGTACGAACAGACATTAGACACAGAACATTTTAAATGTCTGCCTTGGTCAGTCTGGAACTTGATGAGAAAATCTGAATTCATATTCCCCCAGTTGATCCAGACACTAGTACCCAGTGACCCAAACGACACCAGTAATGTCCTTCTGGAGGTGGTAACAGGGCGGACAACAGGAGGTGAGTCAGTGAACTGTAATTACTGTAATTACTCAATGAACAGCATAGGCCATGGACAACGGCTCTCCATTACACTCCTGGTCCTAATGGTAATGTATGTCCCCTCTGGTACACATGTTTTGATCCAGGTGACATCTGTCAACAGTTCACCAGAGAGATGTTTGACATGTACCAAGGCCTTGCCAGCTACAAGAACTGGGACTTTGAGATATTCAACTACACACCTGCTGAATATGGTAATGCTTCTCTTCTGTCTGTCCTACTGTCTGTGTTTTATGGGTCACTGGATGAAAGTGTCTGCGTTTATGTATGAAATGATTGGTGTGTTTATTGTCTGATTTGATTCACTCAGGTGGACTGCACCATGCGGCAGTAAGGATAGCGGGGGAGAGTGTGTACCGGCGTCTGAAGCATGAGGGAGGGACACACCGGGTCCAGAGGATCCCCGAGGTGGGCCTGTCCTCCAGGATGCAACGCATTCACACAGGAACCATGACCGTCATCGTCCTGCCACAACCCAACGAGGTACGTCTGTCTGTCTGTCTGTCTGTCTGTCTGTCTGCCTGCCTGCCTGCCTGTCTGTCTGTCTGCCTGAACGATAATAAATTGGCATTCTGTTTTGTAGCTGGACATCAGCATTGACCCTAAGGACCTGCGGGTTGATACGTTCAGATCGAGAGGGGCGGGAGGTCAAAGTGTCAACACAACAGACAGTGCTGTCCGAATAGTACACCTGCCAACAGGTAAGAGCGTTCAGTTTGGAGAAACAGAATATGTATTGAAAATCCACTTTAAGAACAAAAAAAATAATAATCAATGGCACTTCTCAATTCTTGATTTTGAATTGATCTCCTGATATTGACTGAATTGAAATGGAATTACTGACTGACCCGTTCTCTGACCCTAGGTACGGTGTCAGAGTGTCAGACGTCCCGCTCTCAGCTGCAGAACCGTGACACGGCCCTGCGCGTGCTGAAGGCCCGCCTCTACCAGAGCATGATGGGTAGAGAGACGGAGCAGAGACTTACGGCACGCAAACAGCAGGTGATCCCCGACACAGTCCCATCCTAAAGCTTTATTGTCCCCCTCCTCCCTCCCCCTTTCTCTCTCCCTAACTCACCTCAGAGCCATTCATGTTACTCCTTCTCCAGGTGGGCACTCGCTCCCAGTCGGAGAGGATTCGTTCCTACAACTTCAGCCAGGACCGCGTGACAGATCACCGGACTGGCTATGTGACCAGAGATATCAAGGTGGACTTCTAACTATGCAAACAAGCAGTCTATAATGGAAGTTGATTTGTTGTGTAATGTTTGTCATGCTTTTACATGTAGTGGTAATAGTTGGTTAATGTGTCTTCTGTATTCTCTTGGCAGGAGTTCATGAGGGGCGGGGAGCCCCTGGATGATCTGATCTCAGAGCTGTTGGAACACGGAGACAAGGAGGCTCTGCTGGAGCTGGTGGTGACCTGCATTCACAGATACTGACTCAAGACAGTGTGACGCCTTAGTTCTGGGAGCTAGCTAACATGACCCACTGCTGCAGCACTGACAGGAGAACAGTCGAGACTGGTGGAGTCAGAGCAGATATGGAAGCAGTGGCGCAAACACTGATCCTGGTTCAGTTTGTGAAAAGAATGGCGTGTGGGTGGAGAAAAGAGAGCCTGGCTGCAGACAACCCAGCTCTTTAACCAGTCTCAGACATATACCCAATTACACCCTAGCGTCTTAATAAAGTCCTAAAATGTTACTGAAAATAGTTGGCGATGAGCCCTGCTCCTATTGGGTGTGTCAGAGCTATGTTTCAGCCCAACACACACGCTCTAATCTCAAGCACCCAGGCGGTCTGGCAGCTGGCCAGCGATGGCATTAGTATCTCTCCTACACAGCCATAGCAATGAGCGTGTATTGGCACCAATGAAGGGTTGAATTACCTTCGAGGCTACTCAACCCCCTGTGAAATGTTTGAGTTGCTCTGACAGAAGTCTGCAAAATAAATCCATGGAAGACTATTGATTACTAAAGGCTGATGGAGGACTAAAGGCTGATGGACTAAAGGAAGAAGCATAGAGAAAATGTCCACACCAGCAGAATGTATATTCAACATTGTACTTTTTTTTTTATTGCGAGCAATCTTTAATCAATCATACTGTAGAAAACTTTCTTTGCGTTTTCTTTCTCGCATACTCCAACCATGTTGGGCTACGGTTCAGGGCTGGGTTTCCCCAAAGCAGCGTAGCACTAGGATCATGTTAATTCCATTGAAACTAAATAGACAAAAGATGACCTTAGTGCTAAGATGGTTTTGGGAGACCCAGGCCTGAGCAGGTACAGGTGGCGATGTGGTAAATGACCACCACCACAGTAAGGACATCACAGCGGTCCTTCACAAGCCATCCACAAATTATCCAGTTAAAAATACATCACTCATAAGAAAATATCTCTGGGAATGAGATTGTCTGTGTCTGTCACGGCTGTATGCTATTCAACTCAAATAAAAAAGCACGAGGGCATCAGGCATTGAAAAAGGAAATTGTAAAGAGTAACACTTCAAGTTAGGACAGATAAAGCCACTGATCCAGCTTGTTTCAGACGTCTGCTTGTCCTATCGTTCAACCCCAAAAGCTGCTGATATACTGTAGCTTGGGTGGTTGGATGGGTAAAATTCAACCTGAACAATTCTGAAATGATGGCATCTTGGTGAGTAGCTAACTCGGGTTCTCTGTAGCCTACAGGGACCTGACCTGCGGATCCAGGTATTGATATGATGTTGCTAGGATTGTCCCCTTACACAATAACAACAGTCTCCCAACAACATCCCCCAGTTTGTCAAGCCTTTGTCTGTTTAAAAAAGAGTTCATATCTGAGTTAGCCTGGGTATTAGTCATCATCCCCCCGTTGCCTCAGGCTCCTGGAGGATTTCCCGTTCTCCGCTTTCCTCTTCCTGAACGTGGCCCCGGCTCCCGACGCGGGGCCACCCTCGTCGCCCAGAGAGGTGATGATACGCTCCCTAAACTTGGGTTTGGGCTCAGGTGGCAGCTCCGCGGGGGCGCTAGCTGAACCTTCCACCTGTGGGAGCTGCAGGTCCACTTTCTCACTGGAGGAGAGAACATGGGGTATAGAGCAGATAGGTGAGTTATTAGTTTAGCATTTAATAAAGGCACACAATAACAAGTTGGCTAAAATAGAGACAGACTAGCACCAGGGTCCTGTTCATTAAGGCAAACTGTAACAAAATCTCAGTTAAATCCAAATGAAGACATTGACGGTATAACAGTCTCTTACTAAGGCTCTTCTTCCTGTATCTGCTCCCAGGCTCCGTAAGGGTTGGTCTTTCTGGGCTTCTTAACAGCGGGCCTCTCCTCTTTCTCCTCAGGCACAGCTGTCGGTGTGTCTTTGGCCACTTCGTCTCCCTTCCCCCCATCATCCTCACCATCTTTATCCTCTCCCTCCTTGTCTGAAGGCGGTGTATTCTTTTTGTGAGGAGAGCAAATGATTATTGAAATAATCGTCAGTCACCATGACTCAAATCCTAAACTAATGCCTACTATTGTTTGTGCCCATTCACTACCAATGGGGTTGTATTGAGAACTCAGTCTTGGTGACCTGTTTGGAATCCTCTCCTTCCCCAGCTCTGTTGGTACTGTTGGAGCTGTCCTCCTCAGAGAGGGGTTCTGGCTGCAGGGCAGATGGGTCATCTACCCCTGGGGTGCCCACTATCTCTCCACTGGGTTCAGACCCAGACTCACCACCGGCAGGGAGATCTCCAGGTCTTTCCCAGCAGGACTCTGTCAGAGTGGGGGAAGCATCAAAACTATGTCAAACATAATTATGTCAAACATCATTCTTGTCATCACCTGTCTTTATAGACTGACCTCCAGTCTCTGTGTTGTAGTAGTAGGTAAATCCATCAGGACTGACTGCCTCTATCCAGGCACTACCTAAGGAGATCTACAGGGAGAAGAAGTGTGTTCAAACCAGGACTTGAATGCATTACCTCGGTACATTACACTGACTCTAAACATATCAAATAGGTAATAACATACAAGAGACTTCCTGGTGAAAAGAAAGGTATTAAGAAAAATAAATTAAATAGTTGTGTGTACCTCAGTTTGACCAGGCTGTGGAGATGGTGTGCTCTTTCTCTGCAACCCATATGGTTTGTCCCACTGAAAATCTGAAAAGATATAAAAACACAATGCTTCAGGAGAAAGGTGAATGGTCCTAGGTGTATGTTCAAAACTGATTTATTAAAGTCACAGTCTGACTTTTAACCCGTCATCTCTGATATCTGCGGAGGTGTTGTGATCTTCAGCCTACCCATGGTTCGTACCCATGGTTCATACAGACAGTTGCAAACCAAATTCAAGGGCTTTCAAGTACTTTTTTAAGCACTAATATTTATTTCCAAGGACGAGCAATTTGTAATAGTTCCTATTATGCAATTGTTTCTATTCGCCACCAGATGGCAGTATATTCACCAAGACCTCATAAAAGAAACATACTATTCATTACTACCTTACAAGCTCTACTCAATAATACGTTTCTACTACATACATGAGGTAAATCAGTACTGATGATGTAATGTGAGTAGTGATGAGCAGAGTTTGGGACATGCCTACTTGTGAACACACATTTCTTATTCGCATTACTACACACCTCCAGCTTTATGACAGTATTGTAGTTTTAGTGGGAATCTACTACTCAATAGCTACGACAAAACGTCTTGCTTCTGACTGGCAGCTTTAGAGTTGCCGGTCGGGAGAAGGGCTGTGTGAGGAAAACAGCACGTGAACGACAACCAGAACAGCAGGAGCACGGCTGCCGCTTGATAAAGTGGAATATCGCAGGCGCCCCTTGAATGAGGAAAAATAAAAGCTTGAGATAAAGTCTCATAATGTAGAACTGGCACCAGCGCAGGATGCAGTGTTGTGCCTTTCCCCTCCAGGGCAGATTACACCATGTTGCCCAGCATTTTAGCTATCGATGTGATGTCTGGCAGTGCCTAATCAGTCGGTTCTGTACCTGCCTGGCTGAGTGGCAGTGTGGGTAGAATGAGAGAGCTCGCCTGGCAACCAGAGTGCGAAACACATGAAATAAAACTCTGTAGTGTACCTGGAAAGGAATTCGTAAGAGCAATATCTTTTTCTAATATTTTTCATATTAACATATTTGATCGTTTTCTGTTCTCCTCTCATTTTAATTCAAGTACTTTTCAAGTACCAACTTCAGATTTTCAAGGTATTTAAGTAATTGAATTTCAGAGTGCCAAATTCAATTACTTTAAGCACTTCAAGCATCTTGTTTGAACCTTGCCTACCTCCTGTCATAGAGTTGTAGTAGTATGTGAGTCCTTCGCCTGTCTTTCCCTCCACCCAGTTCTCTGATTCGTTTCTGGGCATCCTCTCCTTTCCAGGCTTTCGCTTCTTTTCTTGTTTTCGAGATGGAGATGGAGATTGAGATGGAACTGGGCTTGGAGTTTGGGCTTTGGTTTGAGATGGGGAACCTAAGCAAACACACAAAATCACATTGATATATTAGCCATTTGAGCAGACCCTCTTATCCAAAACAACTTACACTGAGTGTGTTCTAACAACTTTTTAAAAGCTTCAAGTTTCATTAGTCGCATGTACAGTATACGCATGGTGTACATCATCCGACAAAATGCTTACTTGACAGGTTCCTTCTCGACAATGCAACAACAATAAGAGATAAAATATTAGAATACAAAAACTATAAGAAACAATGGTAATAAGTTACACACTCATTAGACGGTACAAATAAAAACAGACTGGCAGGTTATTAAGTTAGTAAATCAATAAAACATTTAATTAAGAAGTTACCTGATGGTTTTATCCCCAACCTTTTCATATCCTCCTCATAAGCTTTCAGTGCAGCCGCCTCCATCGTTGCAAACTCTTTAGACTGACGATCCTCCTTCTTCGCCTTGTCAATGCTCTTCTTTTGCATCTGTACAGAAGAGGGGCCGGAGTATCAGTCAAGTCACCAATGAGATGACAGCATGGGGTGAGAGTGGCATATCTGGACCTTATCTCTGCTGAAATACACCACTAGGCCTGCCAGGAGGGCTATGCATGCCAAGCTGTGTTTACAACGCATCAATAGTTTCCCTTGCAACAGTGACCCCTGTTGATACCTCTGTGTAATAACGTTATCAGCAGACTACATAGAGCCCAGAGAGAAAACAGTATAGTCTCAGGTGATTGACAACATTTATGGCATCTGTATTTCTTATGCAGTATGTTAGCTACAACCCTGGCACTGACAGGCACCCATCTTTCTATGTTTCACAAGTGAAGGAAAAACACAATGATGACAACTCACCTCAGCAATTTTGGCAGCAACATTTTCTTTGTGATTCTTCCCTCGTTCATGAAATTCAACACTCTGCATGAGAAACAAACAAGCACAGGGGTGAATACATGATCAAATCTTGTCCTCAGCCACAACCCCTTGCAGTCATAACGTAACAGAATACTCTCTCTTTGACACAGATCACCAAGAACAAGTAAGCATTCATTCAACGTTAGCAACATGAGTAGGGTCTAGTCAAAGAGACTGAATAACTAGCATGATGATCATGTCTGAATGGGTAGCTGGTCAGCTAAGTACACCAACTTTACATACCGGTACAAATTACATGACAATTTACTCAACACTCACAGGTTTATTGTCGGCTATCCAGCACTTGCAGTACTGGCAGAATTTCTTTGGCTGGGACTTCCAATACTCCGACCTGAGTAATACAAACAAAATAAACAACTTCATAAACATGTGTTTGAAAGCTGATCAGAATAGCAATTTGGACAGTGAATAAAATGCAACCATGGTTGTACAAACTGAACTAGCTAGCTCGCTAGCTTATGAACAGATGCAACACTATGAAATCAAATGTTATTGGTCATATTATATAACAGGTGTGGACTTTACAGTGAAATGCTAATTTATGAGACAATTCCCAACAGTGCAGAGTTAAAAAGTAAGACATATGTCTACACTGTATGTTATTTTAATGGACAAAATGTTTTGCTTTATATATATATAGATATATATAGCATTTTTTTTTGTCCATTAAAATAACATACAGTGTAGACATATGTCTTACTTTTTTACTTGTTTTTGAAAGAAAAGCACATTTTTGTCCATTAAAATCACATCAAATTGACCAGAAATACAGTGTCACATTGTAAATGTTGTAAATGACTATTGTAGCTGGAAACTGCTGATTTTTAATGGAATATCTACATAGGCGTACAGAGGCCCATTATCAGCAACCTGTGTTCCCATGGCAACTTTGTTAGCTAATCCAAGTTTATCATTTTAAAAGGCTAATTGATCATTAGAAAACCCTTTTGCAATTATGTTAGCACAGCTGAAAACTGTTGTTCTGATTAAAGAAGCAATAAAACTGGCCTTCTTTAGACTAGTTGAGTATCTGGAGCATCAGCATTTGTGGGTTCGATTACAGGCTCAAATGGCCAGAAACAAAGAACTTTCTTCTGAAACTCATCAGTCTATTCTTCTTCTGAGAAATGAAGGCTATTCCATGCAAGAAATTGCCAAGAAACTGAAGATCTCGTACAACGCTGTGTACTACTCCCTTCACAGAACAGCGCAAACTGGCACTAACCAGAATAGAAAGAGGAGTGGGAGGCCCCGGTGCGCAACTGAGCAAGAGGACAAGTACATTAGAGTATCTAGTTTGAGAAACAGATGCCTCACAAGTCCTCAACTGGCAGCTTCATTAAATAGTACCCACAAAACACCAGTCTCAACGTCAACAGTGAGGAGGCGTTCTTTTGCCCATCTTAATCTTTTCTTTTTATTGGCCAGTCTGAGATATGGCTTTTTCTTTGCAACTCTGCCTAGAAGGCCAGCATCCCGGAGTCGTCTCTTCACTGTTGACGTTGAGACTGGTGTTTTTCGGGTACTATTTAATGAAGCTGTGTTCCAATGGCACTCCGTTGTCAGTTTAGCCTACATTTCACTGATCTTAGTAGCATTTTACTCCCTCTGTTTAATATAACACACATACATTCATTTCGGTTGGCTATCCTGATGTGAAGTTTGTTCTAGAGAAAGTATTTGACTCTAGTGACAAAATTAAGGAAATTAGAAGGGGGGGAGAATTTCGACAGGCAAGAAAATGGCTTTAGTAAATCTTAAACAAAATACTCACATTGTGTTTTCTGATCCAATATAACGTTAAAATAATTAAGGTTAAATAACCTAGCTAGCTACGCACAAAAGCCGAAAATGTTGAACATTCTCAACCATCAACAACACGGCGTCCGTTTCTTATGACGTATGTACGGATGTCTTTGAGGGTCAAAACTGTTTGTACTCGCTACTGTTATCGCTATTATTGGCTTTATTTTGACAACAAAGTCGTTTGAAAGTGTCGTTTTAATTGCAGTTTATTATAAAGAATATGAGAAGAATGGATTGAATGATGAAATTAAATATAAATATGTCATCCGTCTCGTGTAGACGGAACAAATAGTCTATAGTCCCTTCAGTGCTCAAGACTTCCCATATGGTCTAGCGGTTAGGATTCCTGGTTTTCACCCAGGCGGCCCGGGTTCGACTCCCGGTATGGGAACAACGCTTTTGTTTATTGAACATGATGTTCTCTATACCTAACCCTTCTCCTCCAATACATTGGTGGAAAAAGTACCCGATTGTCATACTTGAGTAAAAGTAAAGATACCTTAATAGAAAATGACTCAAGTAAAAGTGAAAGTCACCCACTAAAATACTACTTCATTAAAAGTCTGAAAGTATTTGGTTTTAAATGTACTTATGTATCAAAAAGTCTAATTGCTGAAATATACTTAAGTATCAAAGTTGCCACACTTTCGAGGGGCTGATGCGGTTTCTTCTCATAGTAATTATTTGTCCCGTTTTCAAGAAGACCCTCTCAGAGGGAACGGATGTGGCCACTATGATGTCTTCCTGTCATGACTTTAGTAAGCCGTGGGTATCTTCAAATCTTCAATGAAGTGACATGTAACCAACATGTAAGAAGTGGTTACTCTTGATGTCCAGCAGTCAGTGGTAAGGCAAACTTCAGTAGCTTTTTGGATTCTTTCCCGCACTGAAGCCTGTGTGATCTCGTAAAGTTGTGGAATACGTGATTTTTGAAAGGGTTTTCCTGATTGGAATTGTGTACATTGGATTTAGACTATTGCTATAATTGGCTGGAAATCGGTGGCAATCATTTTAGCCAATGCAATATCAATTTGGCCTTATTTTGCTACAGATTTGGCCTTGTTTGCTACTTTGGCACAAACTGGTCCATAGAGGACTGCGTAGTTGTGGGTCGCGGAGTAGGCCTACTTGACTGAGTGGATCCATCTCCACGTGTGGAGGTGCATGCTCCACCACTATCACTAGCAGGCCCGCTAGCTTCTCGAAGCTCCGCTACAGCTAGCTTCACAGTTGGGTGCACAGTCCGCATATGCCGGTGTAGGTTGTGCATAGAACCGGCTTTAAATGAGATTTTGTTTTGGCAAATTCAACACTGTGCTCAAACATTGTCTACATTATTAAAATGCATCCAAATGCTACTGTGCTTCCGACTAATTTTCCAGCTGTTGTTTTCACAGCTGTCCTTCCTCTCTCCTCGGCTGCTAAGTGTGTGACTGTGAGTTGGCTTGGCACTCCCTCACGCATCTTTGGTTCATTGGTTGACACTGCGTGTCTGATTGACAGGAACAACAGGTGAGAGGCTGTTAGTCTGAGCAGACAGTCAGAACGGATGTGTGTGCGCTTGAGCATTTAGGCCTATATTATTTTATTTCTTTTTTCGTTATTTGAATTAGTTAATTTTATTCATTTAAATATTTTGATTATTCATATCTTTTTCTTAAATTTTTTTGGGGGGTATAAATAGATTCGGCTCTTCTGATGTGCGAGCCGGCTCCCAACGTTCACCTACAAGAGCCGGCACCTAGAGCCAACTCGTTCGCGAACAACCCATCACTACAAACAAAAAAGCATTTGTGTTTAGTGAGTCTGCCAGGTCAGATGCAGTAGGGGTGACCAGGGATTTTCTCTTTAAGTGAGTGAATTGGACAATTGTCCTGCCCTGCTAAGCATGTAACGAGTACTTTTGCGTGTCAGGGAAAATGTTCGGAGTAGAACGTAAATTATTTTCTTTAGGAATGTAGTGAAGTAAACGTAAGAGTTGTCAAAAATATAAATAGTAAAGTACAGATACCCCAAAAAACTACTTAAGTAGTACTTTAAAGTATTTTTTACTTAAGTACTTTACATCACTTCTCGAATACCCCCAACAGCAAATATATTTTATTGTAACCCTGGACAAGCATACCTGATTCAACTAATCATCAAACCCTTACTACTACGTTTTCTGACCTCCCATATGGTCTAGCGGTTAGGATTCCTGGTTTTCACCCAGGCGGCCCGGGTTCGACTCCCGGTATGGGAACGACATTTTTATTAAAACCTTGAACATGTTATGCACAGTAGGCCTAAAGATACAGGTACGGTATATGCCTGCCTGTGGCTTTGCCTGTTAAAATATTGCGAACTGACAAAATAGAATACTCTATCCGATGTAGGCTACTCTAGTAATGCTGAAACTAGCGCTCACATTCTCACACCAGAATTACACGTTCATCCACGTTACTCAAACGTCAAATTTCTAAGTTTAAGGTTGTTTAGACATTAACTCCACATTTGAGGTTAGGCGTGAATGGTTAAGGTAAGGGTTAATGTTTGGGATAGGCTTAAAACAGAAAGCGTTACATGTCCTTTGATACGGAAACTGAATACAATCAATCTGACAAATTTATCGAAATTGTAAGAACTTCACCTGTGAAAATAATCAGTAGCCTACTAACTCTAGAGACAGAATTGAATATCAGGTTCAAATAATACTTTTTTTATAATTTGAAAATCTTTAATTTTAGTTTTTTTAAAACAACTACACTCATTCAATTAAATACAGTAAAAAAAAAAGAGATGGTGAGATGTGTGTCATGAAGACTAAATCTGCTTTTTGAAATACTGAAAAAATTATTAGAAACAGACAGAGAATGCTACATAAGTGATCTTTAAAAAGTAATCCTTCATCCCAAAAGACAAAACATCTACCCTGTGCTCTTCATCAACAAAATTATAATTAACCATAAAAGTGCAATATCACAAATAAAATGAACAAAAACAATTACATTTGAATTCACACTTGTACAATCAGTGCAACAATTACAAATATTTCATAGATATACCAGGGAATCTTTATAGTTTAAAAAGTGTCCAAAACACAACTTGAAGTCATTTCCCTGTCTTGGTGAGACATTTTGTAAACAGATTGAGACATTAGCTTTAATTTGGTTAATATGCTTCACATAAAAAAAATCATGAATATTGCATCAATACGATCAGCATCCCAACAATGCACACTGAAAGTTAACTTTAGTCTCTACACTAATCATAAGATAATAAATAATATAAGATTTATTTTAAATATACCTTGCCATGTAAAAATTTGACCAAATACACCCAGACAATAGGGAGTGATTTTGACTTTTTTTTAGCAGCATATTTGGTGCTCTCCATTGAGAAAATACACCTTTTATTAATCATAGTTCCAAAGTAAAAAAAACGAATTATGTGGCTTAATTAGCATAAAGTGGCAGCTCTTTCTTTAGTAGGTTAATGTAACCATAACGTGGTTAAAACTTGTTAGTGCATAAAAATATCAACAGGGGGATTCCCCTTGGCACAGACCAAATTGGACAGGTGGAGAATGCATGTTTGACTTTGAGTGCTGACCACACCTCACATACCCAATCATGAGGGCATTCTACACAAGGTTGTTATTCCCTATAGTTTGGTTGACCTGCCTTCTCAATTCTCCAAGAACACTTTGTGTGGCAGTGAGTGACCCCAACCAGCAGGGTCTCTACATTGCCAGCTCTTCTTCTTCTCCTCTCCATTCATCCCTCTCTCAGTAGCAGCCATCTCTCCAGCTCCCGTCTCGTAGGGCACTCAGGCTGGACAAGCTCTTAGGAGGCGTCAATAAACTGGGGAAAAGAAGATCAGATTGGGATGAAAAATAGGAAATTATGATCCCAGACAACAAGAACCTAGTTTTGATCTTGTTGGTGCTCCCCTAGAGCCTACAGTAGCCTACCTGCGTGTGGGTTGGGCGATCTTGCTTCGAGGGGTGGAGCTGGTCCCAATAAAGGAGGCGGGGCGGGGCAGGCTACTCCGGGGCGGCGTAGGAGTGCCCCCAACCCCCACGGCTGGTTTACTGGGGAGGGGGATCCCACTGATGCCGCTCAGGGACTGCAGACTGGTGGAGGTCGGCATGGTAACTGGCCCTTTCACAGTGGGGCTGACGTAGGCTGTGGCTTTGAGGGGTTGCCGTGACAACGACTGGAAGTTCCCCACACTCTGGACTCTGTTCTGCAACTGACCGGGTGAAGGGACTAGTGGGGAGAGGAACAGGGGGTTGACAATACATCATATACAGATTAATGGGTTATTAATGGTTTGATATAATATTCATGTTTTCCTCAGATCTACTGTATAATGTATGGACTACCTACTTAGAATGATCATTTTCAATTTGATGAATTCTGGCAAGTCAATCAAGCCCTGCAATTTTATCATATGTGTATGGTCAGAGCTAAAACAAAGAAGAGGGTATCTCACTGGAGGACTGTAGCCTGCTGGCCAGCCCATTGGACGAGTCGAAACTCAGACTGTTCCGAAGGGTGGAAGGAGAGCCGATGTGATTGGCTGGGCTCAGTGGGCTAGGCACGCTGGGAGCCCTGAACAGGTTGGGCATGCTCCTCCGCAGCTTATCTAAATATAATGCGCACACACACACACACACACACACAATATTCCTGTATGAATTCAAGGCCACAGATCTAGATGACTAAGACTTTATCATCTCAGATTCGACATAGAGCCCTCTTCAAGGGAATACATGTCACTCACTACTCTCTTTTGAAGAACACCAGTGTTGAGGCCCCAAAGATAAACATCTCCTGTAATCTCACCACCCTCTGTTCAGTGTCCCTCTCCAGGTTTAGCTCACAGAACAGAAACAGAATAGCCTCAAGAGCTTACGGAACAGTCAGTGTCTCAAGAGGCTTACAGTGAGCACATCCCTTGTAGTCTGCCAGTACAGTCAACAGGCTAGGGAAGTACCTATGGTACTGACTAACGAGTGGGTGACCTTAAAATGACCTGTTCCCCCATTAAACATAAACGATGACAAGTTGAACACAAACCTATAAATAGATTAGTATAACTATGTCATAAGAGGGCCATCATGTCGTGTGTCAGTTATTTTGTAACCCTACTAATATTGTACTTTGTTGTTATGCAAATGTTCCATCAAGACAACAAAAAGGCTTGTTTGAAAAATGTACTCGTATGCATCTACATTCCAAATGTGATCTCCAAAATACATAGCGAACATAAATATACAGAAAACATAAATACACAGCGAACATAAATACACAGAAAACATAAATACATAGCGAACATAAATACACAGAAAACATAAACATTATTAGAGGAGAGTCTTGCAAAGCAAGAATTCTTATTAGAAAGTGTGAGACTTCATAAATTTAAGCAGAGGGCCAGGGTTGAGTCCAATAGACACCGAACAGGAGAACACTTAAAAAAAAAAAATATATATATATATATATATATATAAAATGGAGGAGTCCAGTGCAACCTGGAGCTGTCCAATAAACATTTTCATTGTCATAAAAAAATCTCCCATTTTCTCTAATGAACGCAACCCAAGTACCTGCATGGGCCAGGCATGCTCACCTGATCCAGGCCTGAAGCCCTGTTGTTCGGGTGTGTAGGTGCTGAGTGTGGGGCTGGCCAGGGCCTGGGGTTGGGGAGGGGGCTGATAGGAGAATCCTCCAGAGGGGTACTGAGGGGTGGAGGGGCTGGAGAGGCTGGTTGTGCTCCTTCTCCAGTCCCGTATGCTGGAGAAGGTGTGGGAGTGGGAGAGGCCGCGCTGCAGGGTGGGTCCCACACGGGTCAGACGGGGCTGGGGAGGAGGTAGCTGCACGTACTCTTCCTCATCCTCTTCCTCCTCCAGGTCGGCCTCGCCGCTGTGCTGAAGGGAGAGGAAGGAGAAGCTGCCGCTGCGGCGGTTGATGGAGGTGGGGGTGGTGGCGTAGTCCTGACGAAGACCTGAAGGAGGGGGAAATACGGACAAGCGCAAACACACAAACACGCACGCACACACAATCAGTCGTCACCTTCTGCGCCTGAGGTTAAGGTTAATAAAGCCTGGATGAAGTCTGAGGTCTTGTATCACATGTTACAGTGTTAGAAGGGAGAGAAGGACAGAGGAAGATTAGGAGAGAGAGGAACAATAAAGGGCAAGAATATGGCCAGGAATTCAAGACCACTTGAACTGACCAGGAACAACTCTGGGCCATACTTTTAACCTTGGGGCCCAGAGTTATTCCCTTTCAGGTCACCTGCTCAATAGTTATTATTAATAGTTCTGATTTATAAAGCATTTTCCATACTTTTACATAGAAAGGGGGGAAAACTCACCTCTTACTATGTAAAACAATATATAGTCACAACTATGTGACAACACCAAAACAGTTTTTAATAAAGGGTGAGGGACTCACTGTCCTCCTGCAGACGAGCCATGACCTGGACGTCAACAAGGTCCTGCAGCTTGTATCCCTGCGTTATGGAGTCATCCTCCAGCTCAGAGGCACTGAGCTCACTGTCCATGGAAGACTGGGGGCTGAGGAGGAACCGCCGGAGGCTGCGGCCTTCAGCACACAACAACACAGTTCAGAGGTCAGATCACAGACAAATTACATGGCAGAGATTTTACATTAACAATGAACACAAAGAAAACTGACCAGATGAAAAGCAAGATTAGTTTAGATAGAGGCACACTGGCAGCAAAACAACATCACTCTCCCTTTAAGAAACATTGCCGAGTCACTGTTAGTAGGGAGGCCACGTCATGGAATTGTGCCTTTGGTGATAGAAGCACCACAAATCACAGACAAAGCTAGAAAAGGCCATATTGTGTTTATGGCCACTCCAAGCCCCCCATGGCCATTTTCCATTATGGCCGCCAAGCAGATCCCCCAGGCTCGACCTAGCTGTGTGACATGTGGCGCTTCCATCACCAACGGCACTATTCCACTCAAGTTTGTCCCCTCACCATCCCACTATGTTGAACTTCACATGGCAAACACCTGAAGCAGCAGAAACTGAACACACACTGAAACACTCCTCCTCTTGCCGTGACAAATGATGAATGATGACCTTGAGGGCTTCTCAATAGTCTATAGCGGCTTCCTCTCCTCTTGTGTCCACCTCTATTCTGATCTGACAATACAACCAGTAGGTGAAACTTAAGGTGTTTCACCAGTCCATATCTCTAACATCAGCAGGAATGAAGGAGAGGAGACAAGAAGAGGAAGCTCTGTCAAAAAGACTATTGAGATGCAAACCTTGACATGACAGAGACTGAGACAATGTGGGCCAGTGGGGGAGCGAGCGGCTTACTGCGATTAGCTGAGGAGTGATTGGCTGGGAGGAATGTGGGAATTCTCTCAGCCGTCCCTACAGGAGTCAGGGACAGGTGGAGGAGAGGATGGAGGGGTGAGGAGAATGAGGCTGACGGAGGGAGAAAGAAAGGGAGGGGAAGGAGACAGGATAAGGGGGAGAGAAAGAGAATCACGGAGAGTTGTTTTAATGGAGAAAAAAGAAAACTATTCCAATGAAGAGACTGTGGTATTTTTTTTCAATTGTGAAATACCATGTTTAAGAAGTAATCATGGATGGAGTAGCCCTTCGTGTCTAAGGACCAGGGGTTTTCCTCACCTGGTGAACTGATCAGGAGTGTTGAGTTTCTGCTCAACACGGCCCAGGATTTTTCTGCTCAATAGGGCCCTGACTCTGCTCAATAGGGTGCAGAGGTTTCCTGCTCAATAGGGACAAGAGTTTCTCCTGATCAGGTTGCAAGGTTGAAAAACCCCTAGTTCAACTAACGTCATATGGTAATATTATGGTAACATTATGTCACATAGTAATCTGTGTGTGTATTTACCAGGTCTGTCAGCGGGCGGAGGGGTGGAGCAGGACCTGGAGAACGAGGCACTGAGGGGGGACACTCCAGCTACACGTCTCAGGGGGAGGGCAGGGGAAGAGTGGCTGGAGAAGACCCCCCGCCACCTATGGACTACGCATGGGAGGTAGGAGGAGGGAGGGGAAAAGGCAATGTCATACTGTATCGGACCACCCCCAAAACACACACACAGAGCTGTCAGTGCTTTCCGGGCCCCTCACAAGGAACAGAGATCAGCAGTGTGAAGCGGTTGTTTACCTCACACCCAGCGCGTCACATTGCTGTGACAGTCACAGAACCCCTATTCAGAAGCAGCCAGGGAACACATCTGCTGTCCAATGCTCAGGAGACAAAGCTGCATTCACAACCCTCACACACACACACTGCTCAACACACCCATTCAGCACGGGCCAGGACCAGGGACGGAGCAGCATTCACAACCCTCACACACACACTGCTCAACACACCCATTCAGCACAGGCCAGGACCAGGGACGGAGCAGCATTCACAACCCTCACACACACACTGCTCAACACACCCATTCAGCACAGGCCAAGACCAGGGACGGAGCAGCGACCACACACACCTTCTGATATATATTCATAGAGGAGACCTACAGGAATGAACACTCGCTAAGCAAATTATCCCAGCAATCTATCTAGAGGAGATGTGGTGGATCAAAAGAACAAAGAGAGAGAAGAATGAATAATAAATGTTGCAGAGCTGAGAAAGCAAATCATCTCTCTCTTTCCCTCTGTGTGGTGGTTAGACTGTGAGCTGCTCAACACTGCGCTGCATATATCCCTGCACCACAGATAGAGTGGGGTTATGTTATACCTGTCACTGAGAATATAAACCACTTAGCAGCAGAGGCGAGATGCCTTTCATGTAAACACGGTAACCATGGTTACCCCTCTGGTTGCCGAGGGAGGCCCTGTGAACGTAGCAACAGGCAGATAGTAGGTCAAGTGTGAAAGCAGCGGAAGGCTTTTCCTGCAGTTACAGCTACTGTGGAATTAATATACAGGCTTCTAGTAGAGATCCTTACAGCAATATATTGTCGTAAAATGCAGGTAACTGCCAAAATAAAGGAAACATGAGTATATGAGGGATACAAGTATATTTTATAAGTATTACACTTTATGTTGTTCCCTTTATTTTGGCAGTTACCTGTAATTCACTGATGAAATGGTGGCAGGTAGCCTAGTGGTTAGAGCGTTGGACTAGTAACCGAAAGGTTGCTTGATCGAATCCCTGAGCTGACAAGGTAAAAATCTGTCATTCTGCCCCTGAACAAGGCAGCTAACCCACTGTTTCTAGGCCGTCATTGTAAATAAGAATTGTTCGTAACCGACTTGCCTAGTTAAATAAATACAAATAAAATAGCAGCTTCACTGATGCAACGATAAGCTGTTGCATGACAAGTATATAATATGAACGCCAAGTTAAATTGGACCTAATGTGCAAAAACAGATACTTTTCAAATATATAATAGTAAAAAGAAATGCAATTAAGCTGACGTGTGTGTTTACTCTAAGTTGTTGAAAGTGACGCACACACACAGACAGTTGCGGCCAGTGCTTCACCTCTCATTAAGAGCTTAGAGGACTAAAGCTGTATTAATACATTACCTTCAGCGAAGACCGTGGGAGACGTCACATCACATCTATTCACTCTTCCACTGTCCTGTTTCACACCACAGCTTCCTCTCAGACATTAACCCAAGGTCCACTCTCAGTGGTCATTAGACACCATGGAATGTATCAGGAGTAGAGGCATTAACCCTGACGTTACCGCTAAATTCCCAAAGTCGGCCACTCATACATTCACGTCATGGCCACCCATTCATTCTCATTCGACCCGGTCACCTCTCCACTGAAACCCTTCTTCAGGTAGATGCTGTGAATTAGAATGTGATCTCCATCACCTAACCAGGTGAAATGAATGCACTCACTGTCATAACCATGCTGCGAATGTGTGGGTCTGTAGGTTTGTATACGGCTGTCTTTTCAGGAGTGGCTCCGCTTGTGCGTGACCACCGTACGTAGTTTAATGTAGCCGGTGCTGTGCGTAGTTTAATGACGCCGGTCGTGTGCGTAGTTTAATGACGCCGGTCGTGTGCGTAGTTTAATGACGCCGGTCGTGTGCGTAGTTTAATGACGCCGGTCGTGTGCGTAGTTTAATGACGCCGGTCGTGTGCGTAGTTTAATGACGCCGGTCGTGTGCGTAGTTTAATGACGCCGGTGCTGTGCGTAGTTTAATGTAGCCGGTGCTGTGCGTAGTTTAATGTAGCCGGTGCTGTGCGTAGTTTAATGTAGCCGGTGCTGTGCGTAGTTTAATGTAGCCGGTGCTGTGCGTAGTTTAATGTAGCCGGTGCTGTGCGTAGTTTAATGTAGCCGGTACTGTGTTTAGTTTAATGTAGCCAGTGCTGTGTGTGACTAGTGACTGTCTGGCAAGGTGCTGTACTTTTACCTCAGAGTCCAAAATAGTCTGGAGTTGGCTGGTTACATAATCCTGAGAGACTTGAGGACCTGTTTCACACTGAGCTCAAGGCATCACAGTGCTAGCCGCCCCCCCCCACACAGTAAAGTAGAATCATAACCATCTGCTGAAAGAAAGTCTGAAAACAAAACGCTTCGGCAGGTTGATAGAAACCTATGGTCTATTATATAGCCATCCATCTATCAATCCATCCATCCACCCTTGTTGGTCCCTAGTTTCCACCCCTCCTCATACCTTGGTCCAACCTGAGGCACAGTGAGCGGGCAGACTCCACCTCTGTTCTGGGGCTGTCCAGGACCTGTCTGCTCCACTGGAGGGGGGTAACAGGGCTCTCCCCCCACAGCCGGGCCTTGGCTGACACATACAGCCTGCAGGGAACACAGGATGAGAGCCAGAAGAGGGGGAATGAAGAGGACTTTACTGCCGAGCAGACGGCCACTGTGCTCTGTGAAAATGTGCCTGTTGAAATGGAGGCTAGACCGCATCTGTCTGAGACATGTGGACTTGGGGGAGGACGACTGGACACACAAAGTGCTGTTATTTTAGTGGTAAAACGTATGCATAAGAATACCCGCTGATAAAAGGTGACATTCTACTTTTGACTCATTCTTTTATTATGTCAAATCCATTATAGTTCCCAAAACCAATTTTGGACTGCAGTCAGAATTGGCTGCTCCTCACTATGCGCCACGGTTTGCACTTGTTGGCTACAATCAATATGATTCTATTCTCAGGTCCTAAGTGAGGTTTTGGCTTGATGTACATTTTTGGGATCATAGTAAAACTGGAAAATGTATCCCTGGTCTGAAACCAGTCTTCCCTGTAGGCCCATAAGGGTTGATATGGGACTATAGGGCAGTAAAGTCCTCTTCAGGCTCTCATCCTGTCTTCCCTGCAGGCTGTATGTGTCACTTAGGACCTGAGAATAGAATCATATTGATTGTAGCCAACAAGTGCAAACCGTGGCGCATAGTGAGGAGCAGCCAATTCTGACTGCAGTCCAAAATTGGTTTTGGGAACTATAATGGATTTGACATAATAAAAGAATGAGTCAAAAGTAGAATGTCACCTTTTATCAGCGGGTATTCTTATGCATACGTTTTACCACTAAAATAACAGCACTTTGTGTGTCCAGTCGTCCACCCCCAAGTCGACATGTCTCAGACTGATGCGGTCTAGCCTCCATTTCAACAGGCACATTTTCACAGCGCGCAGTGGCCGTCTGCTCAATCATAATCATTGACTATGATAATTGCAACACATCGATATGTTGTGTTTGCTAAAGAAAAATCGAATGATATTGGAACAAGTGTCAGCTCCATGTTTCTGTCCAATTTGTTCCGAAGGTGTGGCTTTGTCGCCGTATATCATTCCTACTAGGATATGAGTCTCATTTGCAGGTACATCATTATATTCCATAGGCCTACCAGAGTAACAGTCACATATCCTAGAAAATGAACAGAACACTGCATCACCATCGTATATGACAGATGAATTGTCATATGCGAATAAGGACTGCAGGTTTCAAAGAAATCTGTCAGATTAAATTTGGCACCTCTCAGCTACATTATACAAACCATTGCACATTGTGAAATAGTTACCAGGTAGCTTCAGAGTCTTCATTAGAGAATATAGCATCTAGGTCCAGAATGTCCACCTCATCCAGAACCGTAGGTTCCATATAATCAGCCTCCGTCTCAAGAGCAGTATCAACATAAGGTGAATGTAAATATTCGAACGGTTCGTCCAACGGGAAAAATGACTCCAAGGAAGACTGGCACAGTAGCGTCGGTAACGGACTAGGTATGCAGTAGCTCCCCGCCATGTAGGCCGGGGAGGGAGGTAGAATGTGGGGGCTACCAGTGCAGCCGTTCGCCCGCGTCCTCAATTGCTCATTTTGCCGCTCCAATTTCCGAACCAGCTCTTGGAGTTTTTTCACCTCCAGTTCGGCGTTCGCGGCATTGCTGTTGCCGTTGACATCCGTCATTATCTGGGGGTTCATCACTGCTGCATCCATTGGATGGAAAAGTACAAATACCCGATATATTTTTTATTAAATGGTGGACGGGGTAAGCTACACTCAGTCTCAGCTCACCCGTTGCCCACACTGTGATTTGGGTATGGGTTGTATCTCGCTTGCTCTAGTGCCCATCAGGACTAGAGCATTCAGATGCCGCCCATGTCACCCAATGAGGGATGGTGGCGTGCTACAGACTGTCTCCACCCCCAAAGTGTTGAGTCCACCACGGGAACGGTTGCCTAATTAGTGATTACAGGACAGGTGCGTGCAAGCGTTCTCGCCTCAAACGTCACAGTTTCGACATTGATAAGTGACATTTGTTTGACCACAAAGACAATGCACAACACATTGCCTTTGTCTGTAACATCGAACATCAGAAGATGCAACATTTTTGCTTCAAATATGTTTATTAAAACAGAATGAGAGATTACGTCCAAAGTGAAAATTACATTCTTTTTTTCATAGCCTACCTTCTGATAACACAAGACATTGGCTAAACCATTTATATTTTATTGTCTACAAGCATACACAATTGACTTCATTGATATACACATAAATATCTATTGAATTTGAATGTAATAATAATTTCACCAGCCACAGTACATATTCTACAACCGCATGCTCAGAGCGCCCATGCATCTTGAACACTCCCCTGGCTTAACCAGGGCATTTTATGCGCATTGATCGCCATCCTGTGGTGTAAATTGAGACGGCACATGATGGAACTGTCGTGACCTTTTCCAATTTAACGCAGGAGTGAAAGTTCTGAAGGCAAGAAATATACAGAATCTGCTACCGCAGGTTTCATCACCATGGACAGCGACTAAGGCAGAATCCCTAATGTGGACTTTCAGCACCCCATGACCGTGGACAGCGCCTGGTTAAGGTGCAGCTGTAACGTTACTGGCCATTTACTTTTCTATGGAATAAAAACAGCATATTATAGCAAGGTATATGAAAAACAACATTTTATTTTCAATATACAGACAATGACAATGGACAGGTGTGTTACCAGAGATGGCCCTCTGGTGGCAGAAGAAAACATTACAGCCTATATGGAGTTGGTTGGGTATTCTGCCCTCACATGGACAGAACCCCTTTGAATTTGTACATGTATTTGAGTCATGTACTTGGTGGCCATTTCCAGATCTAAAACACCTTTAGGGGACATATAAAAAGCTACAACAGGGGTTGGATGAACAATTTGTCCACTTACTAATAACAGTTCTGATCTCAGAGGAAGATAATGATGAAGATGTTGCTGTGATTTCCCTGTGTCCAGTTCTATTCTGTCCTCCACCTCAGCGTTTCTTCCAGGTGAACTTCCTCCTCGCTCCCTCCTGGCCCGGCTTCTTCCTCTCCTTAATTATGGGGTCAGGGGTCAGCAGCCCAGCTGAGAGGGAGGCAGAGATGCAGGTCAAAGGTCAAACCAAAAATAGTACAATACATCAACGACAAAGCAACAGAGGAACAGCAGCCAATGTTGTTCATTTGATGTAAATTAAAACGGTCCTTCTCTCAACACATCAAAGCTGCAGGCTAAAGTTAAATCTAGACTTGGTTTCCTCTATCGTAAATCGCTCCTCTTTCACCCCAGCTGCCAGACTAACCCTGATTCAGATGACCATCCTACCCATGCTAGATTACGGAGACATAATTTATAGATTGGCAGGTAAGGGTACTCTCGAGAGGCTAGATGTTCTTTACCATTCGGTCATCAGATTTGCCACCAATGCTCCTTATAGGACACATCACTGCACTCTATACTCCTCTGTAAACTGGTCATCTCTGTATACCCGTCGCAAGACCCACTGGTTGATGCTTATTTATAAAACCCTCTTAGGCCTCACTGCCCCCTATCTGAGATATCTACTGCAGCCCTCATCCTCCACATACAACACCCATTCTGCCAGTCACATTCTGTTAAAGGTCCCCAAAGCACACACATCCCTGGGTCGCTCCTCTTTTCAGTTCGCTGCAGCTAGCGACTGGAACGAGCTGCAACAAACACTCGAACTGGACAGTTTTATCTCAATCTCTTCATTCAAAGACTCAATCATGGACACTTACTGGAAGTTGTGGCTGCTTTGCGTGAATTATTGTTGTCTTTACCTTCTTGCTGTTGTCTGTGCCCAATAATGTTTGTACCATGTTTTGTGCTGCTGCCATGCTGTTGTCATGTTGTGCTGCTGCCATGCTGTTGTCATGTTGTGCTGCTGCCATGCTGTTGTCATGTTGTGCTGCTGCCATGCTGTTGTCATGTTGTGCTGCTGCCATGTTGTTGTCATGTTGTGCTGCTGCCATGCTGTTGTCATGTTGTGCTGCTGCCATGCTGTTGTCATGTTGTGCTGCTGCCATGCTGTTGTCATGTTGTGCTGCTGCCATGCTGTTGTCATGTTGTGCTGCTGCCATGTTGTTGTCATGTTGTGCTGCTGCCATGCTGTTGTCATGTTGTGCTGCTGCCATGCTGTTGTCATGTTGTGCTGCTGCCATGCTGTTGTCATGTTGTGCTGCTGCCATGCTATGTTGATGTCTTAGGTCTCTCTTTATATAGTGTCGTCTCTCTTGTAGTGATGTGTGTTTTGTCCTAGATTATTATTATTTAATCGCAGCCCCCATCCCCGCAGGAGGCCTTTTGCCTCTAAGTAGGCCATCATTGTAAATAAGAATTTGTTCTTAACTGACTTGCCTAGTTGAATAAAGGTTAAATAAAAATAAAATAAAAAAATAGATAAAGCTTTCTGAATGATGTGTGTGTGTGTGTGTGTCTCGTTAGGTGTGTGTGTGTGTGTGTGTGTGTGTGTGTGTGTGTGTAGTACCACTACCAACCTTTTCTCATGGTCTCCACTTGTCCCTCAGACAGGAAGCTGTGCATGGCACGGGAGATGGCGAGGCGTAGCGCCCCCGCCTGGCTGAAATGGCCCCCGCCACTCACACTGCACTGCATGTCAAACCTCCCCAGCACCCCATGAAGTGGAGGGAG
This sequence comes from Salmo salar, assembly GCF_965601325.2. Taxonomy (NCBI): domain Eukaryota; kingdom Metazoa; phylum Chordata; class Actinopteri; order Salmoniformes; family Salmonidae; genus Salmo; species Salmo salar. Next base: position 16,235,129 of record NC_138307.1, read on the forward strand.
AACATCAACTGCTCCCTGTCAGGGGGAGAGGAGAGGGATGGAGAGAAGGGAGGAGAGGGATGGAGAGAAGGGAGAGGAGGAGAGGGATGGAGAGAAGGGAGGAGAGGGATGGAGAGAAGGGAGAGGAGGAGAGGGATGGAGAGAAGGGAGAGGAGGAGAGGGATGGAGAGAAGGGAGAGGAGAGATGGAGAGAAGGGAGAGGAGGGATGGAGAGAAGGGAGAGGAGAGATGGAGAGAAGGGAGAGGAGGGATGGAGAGAAGGGAGAGGAGGGATGGAGAGAAGGGAGGGGATGAGAGGGATGGAGAGGAGGGAGAGGAGGGATGGAGAGAAGGGAGAGGAGGGATGGAGAGAAGGGAGGAGAGGGATGGAGAGAAGGGAGGGGATGAGAGGGATGGAGAGAAGGGAGAGGATGAGAGGGATGGAGAGAAGGGAGGAGAGGGATGGAGAGAAGGGAGGGGATGAGAGGGATGGAGAGAAGGGAGGGGATGAGAGGGATGGAGAGAAGGGAGGAGAGGGATGGAGAGAAGGGAGGGGATGAGAGGGATGGAGAGAAGGGAGAGGAGGGATGGAGAGAAGGGAGAGGAGGGATGGAGAGAAGGGAGAGGAGGGATGGAGAGAAGGGAGGGATGAGAGGGATGGAGAGAAGGGAGAGGAGAGGGATGGAGAGAAGGGAGGAGGAGGGATGGAGAGAAGGGAGGAGAGGGATGGAGAGGAGGGAGAGGAGGGATGGAGAGAAGGGAGGGGATGAGAGGGATGGAGAGAAGGGAGGAGAGGGATGGAGAGAAGGGAGGAGAGGGATGGAGAGAAGGGAGGGGATGAGAGGGATGGAGAGAAGGGAGGAGAGAGATGGAGAGAAGGGAGGAGAGGGATGGAGAGAAGGGAGGAGAGGGATGGAGAGAAGGGAGAGGAGGGATGGAGAGAAGGGAGGGGATGAGAGGGATGGAGAGAAGGGAGAGGAGGGATGGAGAGAAGGGAGGAGAGGGATGGAGAGAAGGGAGGAGAGGGATGGAGAGAAGGGAGAGGAGGGATGGAGAGAAGGGATGAGAGGGATGGAGAGAAGGGAGGGGAGGAGAGGGATGAGAGAAGGGAGAGGAGGATGGAGAGAAGGAGGAGGAAGGGAGGAGAGGGATGGAGAGAAGGGAGAGGAGGGATGGAGAGAAGGGAGGAGGGGTGGAGAGAAGGAGGAGAGGGATGGAGAGAAGGGAGGGAGGGATGGTGAGGGGAGAGGGGATGGAGAGAGGGAGGAGAGGGTGGAGAGAAGGGAGGGAGGGATGGTGGGAGGGAGGAGGGGATGGAGAGAAGGGAGGAGAGGGATGGTGGGAAGGGAGGAGAGGGATGGTGGGAAGGGAGGAGAGGGATGGAGAGAAGGGAGGAGAGGGATGAGAGAAGGGAGGAGAGGGATGAGGAGAAGGGAGGGGATGAGAGTGATGGGGAGAAGGGAGGAGAGGGATGGAGAGAAGGGAGGAGAGGGATGGAGAGAAGGGAGGAGAGGGATGAGATGGAGAGGAGGGAGGAGAGGGATGGAGAGAAGGGAGGAGAGGGATGGAGATGGAGAGAAGGGAGGATAGGGATGAGATGGAGAGGAGGGAGGGAGGATAGGGATGAGATGGAGAGGAGGGAGGAGAAGAGAGACGAGGGATGGAGATGAGAGAAGGGAGGGATGGAGATGGAGGAGAAGGAGAGGGATGAGATGGAGAGAAGGGGAGGAGAGGGATGGAGAGAAGGGAAGGGATTGAGAGAAGGGAGGAGAGAGAGGAGAAAAGAAGGGTGAGGGGAGGGATAAAAAGATTGAGGGAGAGAGAGAGGTGGAAAGGAGGGAGGGAGAAAGAGGAGTTGGTTATGAGATAGAATGAGAGCGAGAGAGAGCGAGAGAGAAAGAGAATAAGAGAGATAACAGGATAAAGAGAGAGAGAGAAGGGTAAGTAAGTCAGTCAATGGAGTGGGCACTGGACACTGAGATACCAGTTATCAACAGCAGTGGTTGTCCAGAGGATTGTAAAGAGCAGCGGTGTGTGTATAGAGTCCTGTCAACCTCTGTTAGAGCCACACGGTCATATTTAGACACTACAGCAGTCACTCTTCTGTCTCAGCATGAAAAAGACAGATGAGGGGTGTGTGTGTCTGAATATGTATGTTCTGGCCCACATCCCAGCAGACTAAATGAAAGGCTTATTGCTGACACAGTCAAACCACCCTTCACGTCCTATTAGTCCTGTCTCAGTCTGTCCTCAGCCCAGGAGATCACCCACCCACCCACCTAACCCACTCAGTTGTGTAATTAACTCTGCTATATCCCAGATAAATAAAAGAGGCTATAACGCAGTGAAGTGCAACATAAAGCTACTTTTCAACAGTGTTTTGTTTGAGAGTGCACGTGGCGCGGCGTGCACGTTAAGGAAGGATGGGGAGAGGAGTGTGGAAAGAAGCAGGGGCTTGTGACTTCATTGGTGGGAGAGGAAGCACTAACGAGCCATGTCTCTCTGATTTGTCTCCTACTTCATCAGTACTGGTCTGAAAGCACATGCTATTTGAAAACATTACGGTGGATGTCTACTGGGAAGAAACACGGACCGGTCTTGCAGGACAGGGAAGAAGTGGACATAGTTTGTCCCGTTGATGCTGATGGAGCCTGAGCCGCTGTCTCTCAGTAGGACAATACCTGTAGCGGTCTTCCTCCTGCCTGGGAAACACACACACACACACACAACTTATTATCCTAGATCTCTCTCTTTTACCATGAAGCCCTGGCCAACCAATAGGTAGGTCATTCTTTGAAAGGGAAAGATCACTGAAACGGTGGTGAACTTTAGACCCGGGTTGCTGTCAACTGCTTTAAGACAAATGCAAATAAATGCTATTTTATTGATCCATTGATTGATAAAAGCCCAATGGTATTAATTGATTTGATTGCTGTTTACCATCTCCAGTGCTGTAAGCCACTGCGTGCTGGTCGTACTGTAGGGGCTGGACCTGCTGCTTGGAGGACTGGATCTCTAGCTGTCTGCAGTAGCGCTGGACAAAGTCCTCCTCCACAGAGCAGTAGGGCAGAGACAGCAACCTCTCCATCAGCAACCTCTCCAACATGGAAGAATAGGAGTTGCCCCTAGACGCTGATCTTGGGTCAGTTTAGCATTTCCCCGACTAATGGCAAAGGTTAGGATTGGGGGAGGGAAAGCTGATCCTGGATCTGTAGGGAAATGTCACCCTGGAGCGTAAGAACATAAGCACACACGCCTACTTTCTATTGGCGGTGTAGGACTCTGTTCAGTGTCTAAACAGCAACCTCTTGTGGTGACTAGGTGAACTGCATCATACCAGTAATACAGTGTCTAGCATGCCAACAACCAGGTTTCCAGCCAACCTTCTATCTGAGTAAAGTACATGTCAGATACAAATATTGGAAGGCATGATGGAAACAGCAAAGTTGTCGGTAAGCTTTCCAAATGTTGCAAATATTGATATAATAACCATCATGCTGAAGTAAAGTTTATTAGGCAACAGATGAAATAAATGATGATGAACATCACAGGGTGGTGAAAGTGCAAGGTTATGAGTTTGATGCTCCTTTCCAATAAATATTGAGGGTCTTATTCTGGTGACATGATGATTTATGCTTGGGTGCCTTTTGACAAATGAAACGAATCTCGCTCTTTAGTCCATAATAATCTCATCATGTAGGCTGCACCCGCAATGTATCTGCTAGCTGTCGGCTGGAGCGCACGTGCCAGTACCAAGGTGCACATTCGCTATATAATGCAACATTTGTGACAAAACCATCCGTAGAGTTGAAAATGTGAGAAATCCATTTAACATGTATTTGTTTTATTCGGTACATGGGAATTTAACCGCAAACTTGATTTCTATGTGGACGACCTAATCACACCCTTTTATCCGCAACAATTCAAGTTGATGGAATTGATTATTCTCTGGTGGGAAAATGCACATATTTAATTTATGCAGATTTTTGAATATTCCCATGAAAACCTGGTGCTAATTGGATGGAAACCTAGCTAGTGATATCTAAGATCTTTTTCCTCAGTAAATACTATCACAGCACAACTGTTGAACTGAGAAAGACCAAGGAAAAGGAGCAGCTATCTGGATGTGCTGGTATTAACAGAGTTCCTTCTTACATCGTGGTCTGAGATGGTCTCCACCAACAACTCCTCCAGCTCTTCTTTCAGCAACCACCGACTACCCACCGACTACCCACCGACTACCCACCGTCTACCCACCGTCTACCCACCGTCTACCCACCGTCTACCCACCGTCTACCCACCTACTACCCACCGTCTACCCACCGTCTACCCACCGTCTACCCACCGTCTACCCACCGACTACCCACCGACTACCCACCGACTACCCACCGACTAACCACCGACTAACCACCGACTAACCACCTACTAACCACCGACTACCCACCGACTACCCACCGTCTACCCACCGTCTACCCACCGACTACCCACCGACTAACCACCGACTACCCACCGACTACCCACCGACTAACCACCGACTACCCACCGACTACCCACCGACTAACCACCGACTAACCACCGACTACCCACCGACTACCCACCGACTACCCACCAGAGAACTGAACACAGACACAGTTACACACACACACACACACACACACACACACACACACACACACACACACACACACACACACACACACACACACACACACACACACACACACACACACACACACACACACACACACACACACACACACACACACACACACACACACGTGAACTTATTTCACTGCTCTGTGAAAACAACTATCCTCACATCTGCTTGGCATCCTGGATGAAGAGGCCCTTTCCTCTCAGATGGTCCTGGTGCTTCTCTACTGCCAGGGCTTTAGTGAAGGTGTCCTGAATGGGACAGGAGGACACGGACAACCAGATTAAACAACATGGAACACCCTATGGTCTATGAACCTTTCACTCAATATTAACAATGTGTATTTGTGTTGTATCAAGAAAAGACCAGTATGGAGTGCATTGTATATTCTGGCGCATGCGCGCGCGCACACACACAAGAGATAGAGGATTCTCCATTATGAAAACAGATCCCATATCTGTCCCCATCCTTGGCTGGATTTAATTGGGTGGGAAAATTGAATTGGGGAGCACTTGGGCTAAAGCTTACTCCCCCTTTCTCCCCAAGAAGCCGCCATGAGGAGCGAGAGGGCTTGCTACCCGCTGTCCGTGGGCACGCTTGTCTAAATTGGCATGGAGCCCACGAGCTTGGCGTTTGCCCATCAAGCGCGGCACAGTATGTTAAGGCTGGTGGTAGAGGGCCCAGACCCGACCCGGGCCAGCAGCCTGGCATTCTGGTCATGTCCCAAAGCAGCCTCACCCTCCCCTCCCCCTCCCCCACGCGACCGGCTGAGAACTCATTTCCCTGTCCATTATTCAGCAGATGTTTGTTTAATTCCTTCTTGATAGAGTGGAGTCTAATCCGCCGCCACTCCGCCACAGAGAGACAGACAGACAGACAGACGGGGGGAAAGCAAACATCAAGCAAAAACCAATTTGTGTCACAACAAAATAAGTAATAAAATAATCTTTATAAAAAGGGAGGTGGTGGTGTGAGGGGGTTTATAATCTTTATAAAAAGGGAGGTGGTGTTGTGAGGGGGTTTATAATCTTTAGAAAAAGGGAGGTGGTGTTGTGAGGGGGTTTATAATCTTTATAAAAAGGGAGGTGGTGTTGTGAGGGGGTTTATAATCTTTATAAAAAGGGAGGTGGTGGTGTGAGGGGGTTTATAATCTTTATAAAAAGGGAGGTGGTGGTGTGAGGGGGTTTATAATCTTTATAAAAAGGGAGGTGGTGGTGTGAGGGGGTTTATAATCTTTATAAAAAGGGAGGTGGTGTTGTGAGGGGGTTTATAATCTTTATAAAAAGGGAGGTGGTGTTGTGAGGGGGTTTATAATCTTTATAAAAAGGGAGGTGGTGGTGTGAGGGGGTTTATAATCTTTATAAAAAGGGAGGTGGTGGTGTGAGGGGGTTTATAATCTTTATAAAAAGGGAGGTGGTGGTGTGAGGGGGTTTATAATCTTTATAAAAAGGGAGGTGGTGGTGTGAGGGGGTTTATAATCTTTATAAAAAGGGAGGTGGTGGTGTGAGGGGGTTTATAATCTTTATAAAAAGGGAGGTGGTGTTGTGAGGGGGTTTATAATCTTTATAAAAAGGGAGGTGGTGGTGTGAGGGGGTTTATAATCTTTATAAAAAGGGAGGTGGTGGTGTGAGGGGGTTTATAATCTTTATAAAAAGGGAGGTGGTGGTGTGAGGGGGTTTATAATCTTTATAAAAAGGGAGTTTCCCCTCAGCAGTGGGTAGGTTAGGGGGTAGTCAGGTACCCCTGGTTCCCCTCAGCAGTGGGTAGGGTAGGGGTTAGTCAGGAACCCCTGGTTCCCCTCAGCAGTGGGTAGGGTAGGGGTTAGTCAGGAACCCCTGGTTCCCCTCAGCAGTGGGTAGGGTAGGGGTTAGTCAGGAACCCCTGGTTCCCCTCAGCAGTGGGTAGGGTAGGGGTTAGTCAGGAACCCCTGGTTCCCCTCAGCAGTGGGTAGGGTAGGGGTTAGTCAGGTACCACTGGTTCCCTCAGCAGTGGGTAGGTTAGGGGGTAGTCAGGTAGCCCTGGTTCCCCTCAGCAGTGGGTAGAGTAGGGGGTAGTCAGGAACCCCTGGTTCCCCTCAGCAGTGGGTAAGGGGTAGTCAGATACCCCTGGTTCCCCTCAGCAGCGGGTAGGGGGGAGTCAAGTACCCCAGGTTCTCCTCAGAAGTGGGGAGGGGGTAGTCAGGTACCCCTGGTTCCCCTCAGCAGTGGGTAGGGGGTAGTCAGGTATCCTGGTTCCCCTCAGCAGTGGGTAGGGTAGGGGGTAGTCAGGTACCCCTGGTTCCCCTCAGCAGTGGGTAGAGTAGGGGGTAGTCAGGAACCCCTGGTTCCCCTCAGCAGTGGGTAGGTTAGGGGGTAGTCAGGTACCCCTGGTTCCCCTCAGCAGTGGGTAGGGTAGGGGTTAGTCAGGAACCCCTGGTTCCCCTCAGCAGTGGGTAGGGTAGGGGTTAGTCAGGTACCCCTGGTTCCCTCAGCAGTGGGTAGGTTAGGGGGTAGTCAGGTACCCCTGGTTCCCTCAGCAGTGGGTAGGTTAGGGGGTAGTCAGGTACCCCTGGTTCCCCTCAGCAGTGGGTAGGTTAGTGGGTAGTCAGGTAGCCCTGGTTCCCCTCAGCAGTGGGTAGGTTAGGGGGTAGTCAGGTACCCCTGGTTCCCCTCAGCAGTGGGTAGGTTAGGGGGTAGTCAGGTAGCCCTGGTTCCCCTCAGCAGTGGGTAGGGGGTAGTCAGGAACCCCTGGTTCCCCTCAGCAGTGGGTAGAGTAGGGGGCAGTCAGGAACCCCTGGTTCCCCTCAGCAGTGGGTAGAGTAGGGGGTAGTCAGGAACCCTGGTTCCCCTCAGCAGTGGGTAGGTTAGGGGTTAGTCAGGTACCCCTGGTTCCCTCAGCAGTGGGTAGGTTAGGGGGTAGTCAGGTACCCCTGGTTCCCTCAGCAGTGGGTAGGTTAGGGGGTAGTCAGGTACCCCTGGTTCCCCTCAGCAGTGGGTAGGTTAGTGGGTAGTCAGGTAGCCCTGGTTCCCCTCAGCAGTGGGTAGGTTAGGGGGTAGTCAGGTACCCCTGGTTCCCCTCAGCAGTGGGTAGGTTAGGGGGTAGTCAGGTAGCCCTGGTTCCCCTCAGCAGTGGGTAGGTTAGGGGGTAGTCAGGTACCCCTGGTTCCCCTCAGCAGTGGGTAGGTTAGGGGGTAGTCAGGAACCCCTGGTTCCTCTCAGCAGTGGGTAGGTTAGGGGGTAGTCAGGTACCCCTGGTTCCCCTCAGCAGTGGGTAGGGGGTAGTCAGGAATGCCTGGTTCCCCTCAGCAGTGGGTAGGTTAGGGGGTAGTCAGGAACCCCTGGTTCCCCTCAGCAGTGGGTAGAGTAGGGGGCAGTAAGGAACCCCTGGTTCCCCTCAGCAGTGGGTAGAGTAGGGGGTAGTCAGGAACCCCTGGTTCCCCTCAGCAGTGGGTAGGTTAGGGGGTAGTCAGGTACCCCTGGTTCCCCTCAGCAGTGGGTAGGGTAGGGGGTAGTCAGGAACCCCTGGTTCCCCTCAGCAGTGGGTAGGGTAGGGGTTAGTCAGGAACCCCTGGTTCCCCTCAGCAGTGGGTAGGGTAGGGGTTAGTCAGGAACCCCTGGTTCCCCTCAGCAGTGGGTAGGGTAGGGGTTAGTCAGATACCCACTGCTGAGGGGAACCAGGGGTAAGGGGTAGTCAGATAGCCCTGGTTCCCCTCAGCAGTGGGTAGGTTAGGGGGTAGTCAGGTACCCCTGGTTCCCCTCAGCAGTGGGTAGGTTAGGGGGTAGTCAGGTACTCCTGGTTCCCCTCAGCAGTGGGTAGGTTAGGGGGTAGTCAGGTACCCCTGGTTCCCCTCAGCAGTGGGTAGGTTAGGGGGTAGTCAGGTACCCCTGCTTCCCCTCAGCAGTGGGTAGGGTAGGGGGTAGTCAGGTACCCCTGGTTCCCCTCAGCAGTGGGTAGGTTAGGGGGTAGTCAGGTACCCTGGTTCCCCTCAGCAGTGGGTAGGTTAGGGGGTAGTCAGGTACTCCTGGTTCCCCTCAGCAGTGGGTAGGTTAGGGGGTAGTCAGGTACCCCTGGTTCCCCTCAGCAGTGGGTAGGTTAGGGGGTAGTCAGGTACTCCTGGTTCCCCTCAGCAGTGGGTAGGTTAGGGGGTAGTCAGATACTCCTGGTTCCCCTCAGCAGTGGGTAGGTTAGGGGGTAGTCAGATACTCCTGGTTCCCCTCAGCAGTGGGTAGGTTAGGGGGTAGTCAGGTAGCCCTGGTTCCCCTCAGCAGTGGGTAGAGTAGGGGGTAGTCAGGAACCCCTGGTTCCCCTCAGCAGTGGGTAAGGGGTAGTCAGATACCCCTGGTTCCCCTCAGCAGCGGGTAGGGGGGAGTCAAGTACCCCAGGTTCTCCTCAGAAGTGGGGAGGGGGTAGTCAGGTACCCCTGGTTCCCCTCAGCAGTGGGTAGGGGGTAGTCAGGTATCCTGGTTCCCCTCAGCAGTGGGTAGGGTAGGGGGTAGTCAGGTACCCCTGGTTCCCCTCAGCAGTGGGTAGAGTAGGGGGTAGTCAGGAACCCCTGGTTCCCCTCAGCAGTGGGTAGGTTAGGGGGTAGTCAGGTACCCCTGGTTCCCCTCAGCAGTGGGTAGGGTAGGGGTTAGTCAGGAACCCCTGGTTCCCCTCAGCAGTGGGTAGGGTAGGGGTTAGTCAGGTACCCCTGGTTCCCTCAGCAGTGGGTAGGTTAGGGGGTAGTCAGGTACCCCTGGTTCCCTCAGCAGTGGGTAGGTTAGGGGGTAGTCAGGTACCCCTGGTTCCCCTCAGCAGTGGGTAGGTTAGTGGGTAGTCAGGTAGCCCTGGTTCCCCTCAGCAGTGGGTAGGTTAGGGGGTAGTCAGGTACCCCTGGTTCCCCTCAGCAGTGGGTAGGTTAGGGGGTAGTCAGGTAGCCCTGGTTCCCCTCAGCAGTGGGTAGGGGGTAGTCAGGAACCCCTGGTTCCCCTCAGCAGTGGGTAGAGTAGGGGGCAGTCAGGAACCCCTGGTTCCCCTCAGCAGTGGGTAGAGTAGGGGGTAGTCAGGAACCCTGGTTCCCCTCAGCAGTGGGTAGGTTAGGGGTTAGTCAGGTACCCCTGGTTCCCTCAGCAGTGGGTAGGTTAGGGGGTAGTCAGGTACCCCTGGTTCCCTCAGCAGTGGGTAGGTTAGGGGGTAGTCAGGTACCCCTGGTTCCCCTCAGCAGTGGGTAGGTTAGTGGGTAGTCAGGTAGCCCTGGTTCCCCTCAGCAGTGGGTAGGTTAGGGGGTAGTCAGGTACCCCTGGTTCCCCTCAGCAGTGGGTAGGTTAGGGGGTAGTCAGGTAGCCCTGGTTCCCCTCAGCAGTGGGTAGGTTAGGGGGTAGTCAGGTACCCCTGGTTCCCCTCAGCAGTGGGTAGGTTAGGGGGTAGTCAGGAACCCCTGGTTCCTCTCAGCAGTGGGTAGGTTAGGGGGTAGTCAGGTACCCCTGGTTCCCCTCAGCAGTGGGTAGGGGGTAGTCAGGAATGCCTGGTTCCCCTCAGCAGTGGGTAGGTTGGGGGTAGTCAGGAACCCCTGGTTCCCCTCAGCAGTGGGTAGAGTAGGGGGCAGTAAGGAACCCCTGGTTCCCCTCAGCAGTGGGTAGAGTAGGGGGTAGTCAGGAACCCCTGGTTCCCCTCAGCAGTGGGTAGGTTAGGGGGTAGTCAGGTACCCCTGGTTCCCCTCAGCAGTGGGTAGGGTAGGGGGTAGTCAGGAACCCCTGGTTCCCCTCAGGGGAACCAGGGCTATCTGACTACCCCTTACCCCTGGTTCCCCTCAGCAGTGGGTATCTGACTAACCCCTACCCTACCCACTGCTGAGGGGAACCAGGGGTAAGGGGTAGTCAGATAGCCCTGGTTCCCCTCAGCAGTGGGTAGGGTAGGGGGTAGTCAGGTACCCCTGGTTCCCCTCAGCAGTGGGTAGGTTAGGGGGTAGTCAGGTACTCCTGGTTCCCCTCAGCAGTGGGTAGGTTAGGGGGTAGTCAGATACTCCTGGTTCCCCTCAGCAGTGGGTAGGTTAGGGGGTAGTCAGATACCCCTGGTTCCCCTCAGCATTGGGTAAGGGGTAGTCAGATACCACTGGTTCCCCTCAGCAGCGGGTAGGGGGTAGTCAGGTACCCTGGTTCCCCTCAGCAATGGGTAGGGGGTAGTCAGGTACCCCTGGTTCCCCTCAGCAGTGGGTAGGTTAGGGGAGGGTCAGGTACCCCTGGTTCCCCTCAGCAGTGGGTAGGGTAGGGGATGGGTCAGGTACCCCTGGTTCCCCTCAGCAGTGGGTAGGGTAGGGGTTAGTCAGGAACCCCTGGTTCCCCTCAGCAGTGGGTAAGGGGTAGTCAGGAAGCCCTGGTTCCTCAGCAGCGGGTAGGGGGTAGTCAAGTACCCCAGGTTCCCCTCAGCAGTGGGTAGGGGGTAGTCAGGTACCCCTGGTTCCCCTCAGCAGTGGGTAGGGGGTAGTCAGGTACCCCTGGTTCCCCTCAGCAGTGGGTAGGTTAGGGGGTAGTCAGGTACCCCTGGTTCCCCTCAGCAGTGGGTAGGTTAGGGGGTAGTCAGGAACCCCTGGTTCCCCTCAGCAGTGGGTAGAGTAGGGGGCAGTCAGGAACCCCTGGTTCCCCTCAGCAGTGGGTAGAGTAGGGGGTAGTCAGGAACCCCTGGTTCCCCTCAGCAGTGGGTAGGTTAGGGGTTAGTCAGGTACCCCTGGTTCCCTCAGCAGTGGGTAGGTTAGGGGGTAGTCAGGTACCCCTGGTTCCCTCAGCAGTGGGTAGGTTAGGGGGTAGTCAGGTACCCCTGGTTCCCCTCAGCAGTGGGTAGGTTAGTGGGTAGTCAGGTAGCCCTGGTTCCCCTCAGCAGTGGGTAGGTTAGGGGGTAGTCAGGTACCCCTGGTTCCCCTCAGCAGTGGGTAGGTTAGGGGGTAGTCAGGTAGCCCTGGTTCCCCTCAGCAGTGGGTAGGTTAGGGGGTAGTCAGGTACCCCTGGTTCCCCTCAGCAGTGGGTAGGTTAGGGGGTAGTCAGGGACCCCTCAGCAGTGGGTAGGGTAGGGGATAGTCAGGTACCCCTGGTTCCCCTCAAGAGTGGGTAGGGGGTAGTCAGGTACCCCTGGTTCCCCTCAAGAGTGGGTAGGTTAGGGGGTAGTCAGGTACCCCTGGTTCCCCTCAGCAGTGGGTAGGTTAGGGGGTAGTCAGGAACCCCTGGTTCCTCTCAGCAGTGGGTAGGTTAGGGGGTAGTCAGGTACCCCTGGTTCCCCTCAGCAGTGGGTAGGGGGTAGTCAGGAATCCCTGGTTCCCCTCAGCAGTGGGTAGGTTAGGGGGTAGTCAGGAACCCCTGGTTCCCCTCAGCAGTGGGTAGAGTAGGGGGCAGTCAGGAACCCCTGGTTCCCCTCAGCAGTGGGTAGAGTAGGGGGTAGTCAGGAACCCCTGGTTCCCCTCAGCAGTGGGTAGGTTAGGGGGTAGTCAGGAACCCCTGGTTCCCCTCAGCAGTGGGTAGGTTAGGGGGTAGTCAGGTACCCCTGGTTCCCCTCAGCAGTGGGTAGGTTAGGGGGTAGTCAGGTACCCCTGGTTCCCCTCAGCAGTGGGTAGGGTAGGGGTTAGTCAGGAACCCCTGGTTCCCCTCAGCAGTGGGTAGGGGGTAGTCAGGAACCCCTGGTTCCCCTCAGCAGTGGGTAGGGTAGGGGTTAGTCAGGAACCCCTGGTTCCCCTCAGAAGTGGGTAGGGTAGGGGTTAGTCAGATACCCACTGCTGAGGGGAACCAGGGGTAAGGGGTAGTCAGATAGCCCTGGTTCCCCTCAGCAGTGGGTAGGTTAGGGGGTAGTCAGGTACCCCTGGTTCCCCTCAGCAGTGGGTAGGGGGTAGTCAGGAATCCCTGGTTCCCCTCAGCAGTGGGTAGGTTAGGGGGTAGTCAGGAACCCCTGGTTCCCCTCAGCAGTGGGTAGAGTAGGGGGCAGTCAGGAACCCCTGGTTCCCCTCAGCAGTGGGTAGAGTAGGGGGTAGTCAGGAACCCCTGGTTCCCCTCAGCAGTGGGTAGGTTAGGGGGTAGTCAGGAACCCCTGGTTCCCCTCAGCAGTGGGTAGGGTAGGGGTTAGTCAGGAACCCCTGCTTCCCCTCAGCAGTGGGTAGGTTAGGGGGTAGTCAGGTACCCCTGGTTCCCCTCAGCAGTGGGTAGGTTAGGGGGTAGTCAGGTACCCCTGGTTCCCCTCAGCAGTGGGTAGGGGGTAGTCAGGAATCCCTGGTTCCCCTCAGCAGTGGGTAGGTTAGGGGGTAGTCAGGAACCCCTGGTTCCCCTCAGCAGTGGGTAGAGTAGGGGGCAGTCAGGAACCCCTGGTTCCCCTCAGCAGTGGGTAGAGTAGGGGGTAGTCAGGAACCCCTGGTTCCCCTCAGCAGTGGGTAGGTTAGGGGGTAGTCAGGTACCCCTGGTTCCCCTCAGCAGTGGGTAGGGTAGGGGGTAGTCAGGAACCCCTGGTTCCCCTCAGCAGTGGGTAGGGTAGGGGGTAGTCAGGAACCCCTGGTTCCCCTCAGCAGTGGGTAGGGTAGGGGTTAGTCAGGAACCCCTGGTTCCCCTCAGCAGTGGGTAGGGTAGGGGGTAGTCAGATACCCCTGGTTCCCCTCAGCAGTGGGTAAGGGGTAGTCAGATAGCCCTGGTTCCCCTCAGCAGTGGGTAGGTTAGGGGGTAGTCAGGTACCCCTGGTTCCCCTCAGCAGTGGGTAGGTTAGGGGGTAGTCAGGTACCCCTGCTTCCCCTCAGCAGTGGGTAGGGTAGGGGGTAGTCAGGTACCCCTGGTTCCCTCAGCAGTGGGTAGGTTAGGGGGTAGTCAGGTACTCCTGGTTCCCCTCAGCAGTGGGTAGGTTAGGGGGTAGTCAGATACTCCTGGTTCCCCTCAGCAGTGGGTAGGTTAGGGGGTAGTCAGGTACTCCTGGTTCCCCTCAGCAGTGGGTAGGTTAGGGGGTAGTCAGGTACTCCTGGTTCCCCTCAGCAGTGGGTAGGTTAGGGGGTAGTCAGATACTCCTGGTTCCCCTCAGCAGTGGGTAGGTTAGGGGGTAGTCAGATACCACTGGTTCCCCTCAGCATTGGGTAAGGGGTAGTCAGATACCACTGGTTCCCCTCAGCAGCGGGTAGGGGGTAGTCAGGTACCCTGGTTCCCCTCAGCAATGGGTAGGGGGTAGTCAGGTACCCCTGGTTCCCCTCAGCAGTGGGTAGGTTAGGGGAGGGTCAGGTACCCCTGGTTCCCCTCAGCAGTGGGTAGGGTAGGGGAGGGTCAGGTACCCCTGGTTCCCCTCAGCAGTGGGTAGGGTAGGGGTTAGTCAGGAACCCCTGGTTCCCCTCAGCAGTGGGTAAGGGGTAGTCAGGAAGCCCTGGTTCCTCAGCAGCGGGTAGGGGGTAGTCAGGTACCCCTGGTTCCCCTCAGCAGTGGGTAGGGGGTAGTCAGGTACCCCTGGTTCCCCTCAGCAGTGGGTAGGTTAGGGGGTAGTGAGGTACCCCTGGTTCCCCTCAGCAGTGGGTAGGTTAGGGGGTAGTCAGGAACCCCTGGTTCCCCTCAGCAGTGGGTAGAGTAGGGGGCAGTCAGGAACCCCTGGTTCCCCTCAGCAGTGGGTAGAGTAGGGGGTAGTCAGGAACCCCTGGTTCCCCTCAGCAGTGGGTAGGTTAGGGGTTAGTCAGGTACCCCTGGTTCCCTCAGCAGTGGGTAGGTTAGGGGGTAGTCAGGTACCCCTGGTTCCCTCAGCAGTGGGTAGGTTAGGGGGTAGTCAGGTACCCCTGGTTCCCCTCAGCAGTGGGTAGGTTAGTGGGTAGTCAGGTAGCCCTGGTTCCCCTCAGCAGTGGGTAGGTTAGGGGGTAGTCAGGTACCCCTGGTTCCCCTCAGCAGTGGGTAGGTTAGGGGGTAGTCAGGTAGCCCTGGTTCCCCTCAGCAGTGGGTAGGTTAGGGGGTAGTCAGGTACCCCTGGTTCCCCTCAGCAGTGGGTAGGTTAGGGGGTAGTCAGGGACCCCTCAGCAGTGGGTAGGGTAGGGGATAGTCAGGTACCCCTGGTTCCCCTCAAGAGTGGGTAGGGGGTAGTCAGGTACCCCTGGTTCCCCTCAAGAGTGGGTAGGTTAGGGGGTAGTCAGGTACCCCTGGTTCCCCTCAGCAGTGGGTAGGTTAGGGGGTAGTCAGGAACCCCTGGTTCCTCTCAGCAGTGGGTAGGTTAGGGGGTAGTCAGGTACCCCTGGTTCCCCTCAGCAGTGGGTAGGGGGTAGTCAGGAATCCCTGGTTCCCCTCAGCAGTGGGTAGGTTAGGGGGTAGTCAGGAACCTCTGGTTCCCCTCAGCAGTGGGTAGAGTAGGGGGCAGTCAGGAACCCCTGGTTCCCCTCAGCAGTGGGTAGAGTAGGGGGTAGTCAGGAACCCCTGGTTCCCCTCAGCAGTGGGTAGGTTAGGGGGTAGTCAGGAACCCCTGGTTCCTCTCAGCAGTGGGTAGGTTAGGGGGTAGTCAGGTACCCCTGGTTCCCCTCAGCAGTGGGTAGGTTAGGGGGTAGTCAGGTACCCCTGGTTCCCCTCAGCAGTGGGTAGGGTAGGGGTTAGTCAGGAACCCCTGGTTCCCCTCAGCAGTGGGTAGGGGGTAGTCAGGAACCCCTGGTTCCCCTCAGCAGTGGGTAGGGTAGGGGTTAGTCAGGAACCCCTGGTTCCCCTCAGCAGTGGGTAGGGTAGGGGTTAGTCAGATACCCACTGCTGAGGGGAACCAGGGGTAAGGGGTAGTCAGATAGCCCTGGTTCCCCTCAGCAGTGGGTAGGTTAGGGGGTAGTCAGGTACCCCTGGTTCCCCTCAGCAGTGGGTAGGTTAGGGGGTAGTCAGGTACCCCTGCTTCCCCTCAGCAGTGGGTAGGTTAGGGGGTAGTCAGGTACCCCTGGTTCCCCTCAGCAGTGGGTAGGTTAGGGGGTAGTCAGGAACCCCTGGTTCCCCTCAGCAGTGGGTAGGGTAGGGGTTAGTCAGGAACCCCTGGTTCCCCTCAGCAGTGGGTAGGGTAGGGGTTAGTCAGGAACCCCTGGTTCCCCTCAGCAGTGGGTAGGGTAGGGGTTAGTCAGGAACCCCTGGTTCCCCTCAGCAGTGGGTAGGTTAGGGGGTAGTCAGATAGCCCTGGTTCCCCTCAGCAGTGGGTAGGTTAGGGGGTAGTCAGGTACCCCTGGTTCCCCTCAGCAGTGGGTAGGTTAGGGGGTAGTCAGGTACCCCTGGTTCCCCTCAGCAGTGGGTAGGGGGTAGTCAGGTACCCCTGGTTCCCCTCAGCAGTGGGTAGGTTAGGGGGTAGTCAGATACCCCTGGTTCCCCTCAGCAGTGGGTAGGTTAGGGGGTAGTCAGGTACCCCTGGTTCCCCTCAGCAGTGGGTAGGTTAGGGGGTAGTCAGATACCCCTGGTTCCCCTCAGCAGTGGGTAGGGGGTAGTCAGGTACCCCTGGTTCCCCTCAGCAGTGGGTAGGTTAGGGGGTAGTCAGGTACCCCTGGTTCCCCTCAGCAGTGGGTAGGTTAGGGGGTAGTCAGGTACCCCTGGTTCCACTCAGCAGTGGGTAGGTTAGGGGGTAGATAAGATGAAGAGGGCAGTGGAGCAGTGAGGGGGCTAAACCCAACAGAACCACAGAGCACTCAACCTGGAAGCCTCTTCCTCATACACACAGCCAGCTGTACACCCCAATGACTTGGCAGAGCTGTGTGTGATGTATTATGGTGGCAGGGGGAGGTGTTGTGGCTGTAAATACAGTACTGTGCACATGTAAGTAGATGTGTGTTTGCAGAGTTAATTAACACTCAAATGTTGGGATTGGGATTCTTCCAGAGGTATCAAACAATATGCTGTGTAGTGAGAGAGACGCATAGAAAGAGGGGGAAACAGAGAGAGTAGTGACCCGTCCCCCTTTTAATCTCAGACTCAGTTCTCCCCTGAAAGGCACACTGGGGTGTTTGTTGTACATGGTCGGGTTGCACTACAGGGGTCTGGGCTGAGGGGGGGGGGGGGGGAGAAAAGCCAAAAGAGTGGAGGGGGGTGAGTTCCCCGTCACGGAGAAGGGAAGAGAGAGAGAGCAATAGAGAGTGTAATGTTTACTGTTATTTTTTATTGGTTATTTCACTTTTGTTTATTATCTAATTAACATATGTTTCCCATGCCAATAAAGCCCTTAAATTGAATTGCGAGAAAGAGAGAGAGTAGTTTTCCCTCACAGGCAGCCCTCCTCCCTCACAGACAGCCCTCCTCCCTCACAGGCAGCCCCTTTCCCTCACAGGCAGCCCTTCTCCCTCACAGGCAGCCCTCCTCCCTCACAGACAGCCCTCCTCCCTCACAGACAGCCCTCCTCCCTCACAGACAGCCCTCCTCCCTCTCAGACAGCCCTCCTCCCTCTCAGACACGTCTGGTCTGACATCCCTATTTAAACTAACAGCAGGGAGTCAGGGCTTGCTGCAGGGCATGGGAAGGGGTGGGGGGGTTGATAAGAGGACAAAAATATTGCCAGGTTACAAACACTTCTTATCTACCGGAGAAACACACCTCTGTCCATGGTCAAATCAGCCATATAAACAAGAGGAAGGTAAAGAGGGAGAACGAGCAGGTGTGAAGGAAAAATACAGAAGATGGAGGGATGGAGGGTAAGCTGGGTGGGTAGAGGTGGGTAGCTAGCTAATCTACTGCACCGGTCTCCAGGGACCCTCTACCTCTCTGGTGAAATCCCCAGGGCAGAGCAGCTCTCATCCAGGCACAAAGCCTGACTATCAGCCATGGTCACCGAGCCAGGCCTGAAACACGATTTAGGACGGGGACAGAGGGGCCCGTCACAGACACAGTCACACCCCCTGCCTGTCTGCACCCCTCCCTACCTTCCACAACCCACCTCTCCCAAACACCCCCCCCCCCCCCATCCTCTCACACTGCTCCTACTCTCACAATCCCACCTCCATCCACATCTCTCTCCATACCTCCCCACCCTTCCCTCCCTCCCTCCCTCCCTCCCTCCCCCAGCCCGCCTGCTGTATTCAGCTGTAGCTCTGGCTGTGTGTGTGAAATGGGATGTGACAGGAGCACCTTTCCCTGGGGATCAGAAGCCTCTCTCTCCCATAAATAGGGCCCTGGAGGCTAAGACTGGGGGCTTTCTACCTCCAGAAAAACATCCCCCATCAGTCTTTCTCCTCCCGGTCTCTCTCACACCCAGTACTCACGCGCATTAGAGAGTAGTAGGACTGCTTTCCTGTGTAGAACAGAAAGTGGAATGGCCGTCCATCTGCGCCCCATTGGACAGCTAGAGGATATATGAGTGAGAGAGAGAGAGAGTTAGGCCATTGGTGTAAACCACTTTACTTTATCTAGCCCAATCACTGTTAGAGATTGAGCAAAAACTCAGAGGTCCCCCTGCTGGTGATGTTGTGAAAGTGCAGCTCTCACACAGAGTGAAAATGACCACAGGAGTAGAACAATCCATCTCAGTTGTAAATCTATTTAAAAAGGACCTACTCGCTGTTTTGGAAACACCTCTTCCGGATGCTGGAAGAAAAGATGAAGATTTTGAATCACTAATGAATATGAAGTTTCTGAGTTAATACACTTCTACATGAGACAGAAAAAGGAGACAGGGAGGAAGTCTAGTCTTACCTTCATCAGTGGTTTGGCTTTATTGTCAAACAGGCCGGAGGGGAACAGGTATGCAATGCTTCTCTGGAACAGAAACAAGAGAGAAGTCAAATATCATTAACTAATCCTAAAGATGGAGGGAGAACCTTTAGTTTAAACAGCCAGCTCTGAACAGGGAGAACCTTTAGTTTAAACAGCCAGCTCTGAACAAGGAGAACCTTTAGTTTAAACAGCCAGCTCTGAACAGGGAGAACCTTTAGTTTAAACAGCCAGCTCTGAACAAGGAGAACCTTTAGTTTAAACAGCCAGCTCTAAACAGGGAGAACGTTTAGTTTAAACAGCCAGCTCTGAACAGGGAGAACCTTTAGTTTAAACAGCCAGCTCTGAACAGGGAGAACCTTTAGTTTAAACAGCCAGCTCTGAACAAGGAGAACCTTTAGTTTAAACAGCCAGCTCTGAACAAGGAGAACCTTTAGTTTAAACAGCCAGCTCTGAACAAGGAAAAACCTTTAGTTTAAACAGCCAGCTCTGAACAGGGAGAACCTTTAGTTTAAACAGCCAGCTCTGAACAGGGAGAAACGTTTAGTTTAAACAGCCAGCTCTGAACAAGGAGAACCTTTAGTTTAAACAGCCAGCTCTGAACAGGGAGAACCTTTAGTTTAAACAGCCAGCTCTGAACAAGGAGAACCTTTAGTTTAAACAGCCAGCTCTGAACAGGGAGAACCTTTAGTTTAAACAGCCAGCTCTGAACAGGGAGAAACGTTTAGTTTAAACAGCCAGCTCTGAACAGGGATAAATGATAGTAGCAGCCAGGCTAGCTAACAGGTTAGAGAGGAGACACTCAAGTCTTGTAAGAGTTCAGATAAAGGCTAGAGGGAAGTTCCTAGAGAACAGCAGTGAAAGTTAGAGGGGAGAGAGAACAAACAAACAGCTATGTGACAGGAACCAGAGGACAGACTAGAGTCACCAGTTCACCCTAAGTTCACACACTCACAGCCAGTCTCCTTGTGAAGGCAGCAGAGTGGAGCCAGGTCATTAGTGTTGCTACAGATGGCACTACACTTGACAGGGTGTGTGTGTGTGGGAGGTAGGGGGGGGGCTGAAGGTGTGTGTGTGTGTGGGGGAGAGAGAGTCTGAAGGTGTGTGTGCGCGAGTCTCTGAAGGTGTGCATTTGTGTGTGTGTGTGGGAGGAGAGGGGGACAGACAGGTAGTGTCCACCCTGCCACTCTTCTCCAGCCAGTCTGTTCATCCCTCCTCTCCCTCATCTTTAACTTATTTTCCTCCTTCACTCTGTCTGCTCAATTAAGAGAGGGAACAGGTGCTAGAAGGAGAGAGCATGCTGCAGCCTTTTGGGCTGTCAAGATGAGGGGAATCAAAGAGAGAGAGAGGGAGGGAAGGAGAGTGAGAGGTAGAAGAGAGAGAGGCAGGTGAGGGGGAGGTAAAAAGAAGAAGACAGGAGGAGGAGAGTGGAACACTGTGCCAGATGAAGGCAGCACCTGTTCATTTCATACCCTAGGCTGCAGTATGGCAGAGTCCCCTAGGGAGAGACAGAGAGAGGGGAAAGGGAGAGACCACCTCCCTGCCACAGATTTCACTGTGTTGTTCACACCAATCTAGATTCCTCCACTCTGTCTAAACTCCATCGATGTCAATAAAACAACTTAAAGAGAGTACTGCTACACAATAGTTTCTGCACAGTGCCTAATTTAGAAACTAATTTTCACTTTTATTATCTCACCTGCTAACACTTGCATTGTTTGCACTAATAGGAATGTCACATCAACTGAACCAGAGTCAACTGAGCCAGAGTCAACAACAACACACAGGCGCAAGTCTCCCCTAATTCCCCCTCCCCATTACCCCTCCTTTTCCCCTAATTCCCCCTCCCCATTACCCATCCTTTCCCCCTAATTCCCCCTCCCCATTACCCCTCATTTTCCCCTAATTCCCCCACCCCATTACCCCTCATTTTCCCCTAATTCCCCCTCCTTTTCCCCTAATTCCCCCTCCAGTGGTCCCCCATTCCCTCTCCAGTCTCCCTCATTTCCCTCTCCCGCCTCCCTCATTTCCCTTACCCGTCTCCCTCATTCCCCGTCCAGTCTCCCCCAGTCCCCACATCTCTCCCTCTCCTCCACTCATCTGAGGACAGGACGCTCCATGTCACTTCCTGTTACATAGCCCACTGCTAACAGCTCTATTCATTAGATAGGATGAAGGTTAGAGACCGCCAGGAAGTGAAGAATCATGGGAAATCAAACTAAATGAGTGGGGCAAACGAAGCTAATGCATTCTTCCTTCGTAATGAATATAACATGGGATGTGTGTGTATCAGGCGTTGCTAATACAGTGGACACAGCACATTACACAGTGCTGGCCCCTGCTGAGTCTGTCTGTCTGTGTGATCAGATCCAGGTCTTATTGTATATTTTCATAATGACTATATGTGCACATCTTATGGATACCAGAATAGTAGAGGCACACAAGTTGTTTTGAAGTAGGTCACTCTGTAATGATTTGCACGACCACCGTGCGTCCCACACGTAATGGTAATGTAGGTGGGTGTTTTACAGTTTTGAACATAATATTCCCTTACTGCTGTCTAGGTTCCAACCCGGCCTGATTGTACATATGAATTTAATTATTGATGCCAACATGTACCTCTCTGATTATTGAATATGCATAAAGTGTTGTTTTTTGTATGGCCATGTTTTGTATAGCATCCACACCCACTATGCGTTGTATGTGTAATGACTATGTGGGGTAAAATGTGGATATATTAGGGGATGGGATAACGAGGTCTGCTTGACCTGATGAATATTCGTGTTGGATCAAAACGTTGTCATTAAAGGTGGTAATTGGCGGCAAATTCAGCATGCGGGCCTTTCTGTTCTTTTCAATTAAACTTCCTTACCCCATCACCTAGGTGTTTTAAGGACATGCATATGACCACAAACTGTTTTACACAGCCCACTGGTAAGTGCTAACAGTTCTGTTCATTATATAGAACGATGGTTAGAGACCGCCGGGAAGTGAAGAATCATGGGAAATCAAACTAAATGAGTGGGGCAAACGAAGCTAATGCATTCTTCCTTCGTAATGAATATAACATGGGATGTGTGTGTGTGTGTGTGTGTGTGTGTGTGTGTGTGTGTGTGTGTGTGTGTGTGTGTCAGGCGTTGCTAATACAGTGGACCCACCACATTACACAGTGCTGGCCCCTGCTGGTGACTGTTAGAGTGTGTCTGTGTGATCGGCTCCACCAGATGCTGCTGATGGCATGCGGAGACAGACCAGAGATGATTCTCAACTACTGTTGGGGAATTAAACTAATATGGCTGGAAAACCGCCTTAAATACATGTGACATCTCCAAATAAGGTGCCACCTTTCTAAACATAGCCTAGCCAAATCCATATCTCAATTGAGTTGAGGGTGGACACCATAGACATATTGAGGTATGAATCTGTCTCTGATTGTAGGGTATGGTCAAAAAACTGCATTACACTACATCCCTCTAGGGTTTACACTGCATCCCACTATCGAAAGACAGGAGTTATACACCCCTCGTTAGACATACGTGCAGTCTTCCTTACATCAATGTCCCCCTGAGTGAAGGTCTCAGGGTCCTCTCCCATCATGTTGGCTAGATGTCTCTTCCCGATGTTGAACTCCTCCACCTGCTTCTTGATGAACTCCTCTGAGAACTTCTCTGGGCCCACTGCAGCCAGGTTCTTCCTGTGGAGCACAGCACTCACACATAGCTGTCTGGACAGCACCTGAGGTGTGGGAGAGAGGAGGATCTTATGTTAGGATACATACTGTAGTATAGGACTGGTGCTTTTATAACCCAGGGCCTTGGTTTTCACAGGGATAGATGAATGTCAGTTATCTGG
Organism: Salmo salar; assembly: GCF_965601325.2. Taxonomy (NCBI): domain Eukaryota; kingdom Metazoa; phylum Chordata; class Actinopteri; order Salmoniformes; family Salmonidae; genus Salmo; species Salmo salar. The sequence goes on from NC_138307.1 coordinate 16,257,203, forward strand.
GCTAATAGACAGCTCGTCTCTGTAGGTGGCTATGGTCTTTAGGTGCATTAAATTAGTCCGAAACGGTGAGATTTGGCATTGACAAATAGACCAACTGATGTGCATTTGACAGCAAGGTATCCACTAGTAAATGGGACTAACGTAGTATAACGTTAGCTAGCTATGTAAACAAGCTCTGGAGGCTTAACTATGGTTCTATTAAACCAAAATATTGCGACTTGTATGTCCACTATGTTCATGTAGCTAGCTATGTCCATTATGGCATCATTGTTGAGACAAGAAGAACAATATCTAGAAAGTCAACTAGCTACTTAGCTAGCTGGCTGTCTTACTTCAATGACAGTTTACATGTGAGCTAGTTGACAAAGCAGTGCATTGCTACTAGCGCTTAGCTATTTCAGGGACGACTCAGCGCTTCTCTGCAGTGCATCCCCGTTGACATTACCGTGAAAAGATGCCGAATTAAACTCTTGGCTTTACCTGGCGAGTTAAATTTGACGAGACTGTGTAAAAATTGAAGCAGCAATTTCAGAATTTCCAGAGAAAATATCCCACGGTTCTTCCACTGGAGGCCGCCATGTTTGCTGAATGACGCTCTCGTGAAAACAGGAAGTACGTCGATAGCAAATACATTTGTATTACAATGTAACTGTTACAATGTTACTACATTTCGGCCGGAGGGAGTTTCCACCCATTGCTAGTTTCCAAATGTTAAAATACTGAACTTTTCCTTTAAGAAGTTATTCTCTCCACTGCGGCTTCCTGGTGTTTTGTAAAGTCCTCCGGAAAAGTTAACCGTAAAAAAACGATTTGTTGCACAGGATCTATTATGAGACGACAAAGTAGAATATCATCTTCAAAACGGAGATGACATAAAGTAAATATTTCCGAAATGAATCCACACGACAGAGCAGAGTGAGTGAATGGAGTAAGGGTTATATAGTATAAGGGAGAGTAGTATCGCCTGGACTGAGTAAGAGAACATTGACTTAATGGTATGTGTTAAGTCAGACGTGGATCAGTACAGACACTGTTAAAAGGAGGTAGTGCCTCACAATGTTTTTCTTTAAATTTACATTTTATCAAACCAGTTTGTTAGCTCTATATGAAGTGTTTGTGTAGTTAATAATTAACTTGTACTTGGTGGAGAGGAAGGGCTTACTGATGGACATGAGGAAATGGCTTGTGAACTGTGAGCAGTGGTGGAAAAAGTACCCAATTGTCATACTTGAGTAAAAGTAAAGATACCTTAATAGAAAATGACTCAAGTAAAAGTGAAAGTCACCCAGTAAAATACTACTTGAGTAAAAGTATTTGGTTTAAAATTAAGTATCAAATGTAAATGTAATTGCTAAAATATACCTAAGTATCAAATTTAAAAGTACAGGTATAAATCATTTAAAATTCCATATATTAATCAAACCAGACAGCATGATTTTCTTGTTTTACGGATAGCTAGGGACACACTTCAACACTGAGACATTTAAACTAAGCATTTGTGTTTAGTGAGTCTGCCAAATTGGAGGCAGTAGGGATGATCAGGGATGTTCTCTTGATAAGTGTGTGAATTGGACCATGTTCCTGTCCTGCTAAGCATTCAACATGTAACTAGTACTTTTGGGTGTCAGGGAAAATGTATGGAGTAAAAAGTACATCATTTTATTTAGGAATGTAGTGAAGTAAAAGTTGTCAACACTATAAGTAGTAAAGTACAGATACCCCAAAAAACAACTTAAGTAGTACTTTAAAGTATTTTTACTTAAGTACTTTCCACCACTGACTGTGAGTATATTTGGGTGTGTACACTTGAATTCTGTTTGATGTACCAACATATTCACCGTCATTCTTCTCTCTGTTACAACATGTTTAGGCTTACAGTGGTGATACAATGTTGGTGACCAACTGGTTCCTACACGGAGGAGGTGGATCAGTGAAACACTTTGTACCTTGACTCTCCCTTCAGTTCACCAGAATGAAGAGCAGAGCTTCACACAAAGGGGAGAAATAAATTAATGATCACTACTGTAAGTTGTTGGGTCGTGTGTTAGTGATACAGTGCATTTGGAAATTATTTAGACCCCTTGACTTTTTCCACATTTTGTTAGGTTACAGCCTTATCCTAAAATTGATTCAATTGTGTTTTCCCCTCATCAGTCTACATGCAATACCCCATAATAACAATGCAAAAACAGGTTTTTAGAAATGTTTGCTAATTTATACAAATAAAAAAAGTAATTATTACATTTACATAAGTATTTAGACCCTTTACTCAGTACTCGAGTCTTCTTGGGTACAAGCTTGGCACACCTGTATTTGGGCAGTTTCTCCCCTTCTTCTCTGCAGATCCTCTCAAGCTCTGCCAGGTTAGGTGGGGAGCGTCGCTGCACAGCTATTTTCAGGTCTCTCCAGAGATGTTTGATCGGGTTCAAGTCTGTGCTCTGGCTGGGCCACTCAAGGACATTCAGATACTTGTCCCGAAGCCACTTCTGCTTTGTCTTGGCAGTGTGCTTAGGTTTGTTGTCCTGTTGGAAGGTGAACCTTTGCCCCAGTCTGAGGTCCTGAGCGCTCTGGAGTAGGTTTTCATCAAGATCTCTCTGTACTTCTCTCCATTCATCTTTCCCTCGACAATTGTCCCAGTCCCTGCTTCTGAAAAACATCCCCACAGCATGATTCTGCCACCGCTATGCTTCACCGTAGGGATGGTGCCAGGTTTCCTCCAGACGTGACGCTTTGCATTCAGGCCAAAGAGTTCAATGTTGGTTTCATCAGACCAGAAAATGTTGTTTCTCATGGTCAGAGTCCTTTTGGTGCCTTTTGTCAAACTGCAAGCGGGCTGTAATGTTCCTTTTTTACTGAGGAGTGGCTTCCGTCTGGCCACTCTACCGTAAAGGCCTGATTGGTGGAGTGCTGCAGAGATTGTTGTCCTTCTGGAAGGTTCTCCCATCTCCACAGAGGAACTCTGGAGCTCTGTCAGAGTGACCATCAGGTTCTTGGTCACCTCCCTGACCAAGGCCCTTCTCCCCTGATTGGTCAGTTTGACCAGGGGACCAGCTCTAGGAAGAGTCTTGGTGGTTCCAAACTTCTTCCATTTAAGAATGATGGAGGCCACTGTGTTCTTGGGGACCTTCAATGCTGCAGACATTCCCCAGATCTGTTCCCCGACACAATCCTGTCTCGGAGCTCAAAGGACAATTCCTTCGACCTCATGGCTTGGTTTTTGCTCTGACATGCACTATCAACTGTGGGAGCTTATATAGACAGGTGTGTGCCATTCCAAATGATGTCCAATCAATTGACTTTACCACAGGTGGACTCAAGGATGATCAATGGAAACAGGATGCACCTGTACTCCATTTCGAGTCTCATAGCAATGTGTCTGAATACTTGCGTAAATAAGGTATTTTTGTTTTGGATTTGTAAAAAAAATTGCTAACATTTTAAAAACCTGTTTTCACTTTGTCATTATGGTGTAATGTGTGTAGATTGACGAGGAAAACATTGTATTTAATCCATTTTAGAATAAGGCTGTAAGGTAACTGTCACGTTCGTCATATGAAGGAAACCAAGGCACAGCGTGGGTATCGTTCCACATCTTTATTTATATGTGAAACTATGCAAGACAAACTATAAACAAAACAACAAACCGTGACGAAAAGGTGCAACATGCACTAACTCAAAATAATCTCCCACAAACACGAGTGGGAAAAACAACTACTTAAATATGATCCCCAATTAGAGACAACGATGACCAGCTGCCTCTAATTGGGAATCATACGAAAACCCCAACATAGAAAAATTAAACTAGACAACCCCCCCCCCCCCCCCCAGTCACGCCCTGACCTACTCTACCATAGAAAAATACGAGCTCTCTATGGTCAGGACGTGACAGTAACAAAATGTGGAAAAAGGGAAGGGGTATGAATACTTTCTGAATGCACTGCATATTCAAAGTGTTGTTTTTCACTTAGCCAGTAATGTCGGTTATAGACACTTTCTAGCTTGAGTCACAAGAAAATCCTGGTCCTGGAGAGCTAGGTGTGCAGGCTTTAGTTTCAGCCCAGTACTAATACACCTGACTAGTGTGGTGGCTAATTTCCGCATTACCAAATGAGGATTTACAAACACACCAGTCCGAGTTAAAACTACATCTTTAATACTTAAGATACTTTTGCAAAAGTTCTTGACCCCCAATAATGCATTCTCTCGAATGAATAATTTAATGAGGTGCTTACAGAATGGCAAAGGGATCTTTTATAGCAACGATACAGCCCCTTCAACATACATTGACAAACCACAGATACTTAGTAACAGTTCACAAAGGTTACGTTTTGTATGACAGATATCAATAAAACACATCAGACAGTAACTGCTATGTCAACAGGATTAATGGTATAGCCCAGTATCTGGTCTCCTTAGAACCGTCCCTCCCTGGTACGGTATTGAACAGAACTATTTCATCCAATGGCATATATCAATTGTCAACTCTAGATACTCCCATCTCAAGCAAACCCCCTCTTGACCCCACTCCTGGACAGGCTCACTGGAGGGAGTGAGCCTCTAGGCCATATATTATCGCAGGTTAAGTGTGAGATCTAAGAGAGGACATACAAGGGTCCATTTACTGCCATAATCCTCCCCACAATAAAGAAAAGGAGGGAGTGACTTGCTCACAGACATTGTGGAAACAAGTCATTGGTTCCCCATTAATCACGCCATCCATTCACATGGTTTAAGAAATAGGTAAAGACACATTCCCATGACGACAAATCTGACCTCTCCCCTCTCTGGGCCCCAAGTGTCTGAGCCCCAGCTAAGGTAGACATGCAACTGAAAAGACACCAGAGTCCAATGGACACTTTCTAATGACAAGTACCTCAAATAAGCATATTATACTAATAAAACATCTTAATTATCTATGTTACCCAACTAATTCTGATTCGTCCACGACACTAGCTACACCGGTGAGACTGTAATGATTTTCCCCAGTAGGGGGCTTGGCTTGGATGCATTCGACTTTTAAGAATGCTGCATGACTACCATGGCAGATTAGTCATGTGTATCTAAAGTCTATTGCAGATAACTTCCTCATGTCTTATCCTCAGTGATCCAAAATGCCTTCTGTTGCTGAGCTTCTGCTGGCCACTCTGGAGGACCTTGATAATGGAAATCTAAAGATGTTTAAATGGCACCTGACCCAGGACGTGCTGGAAGGCTTTCCTCACATTCCAGTGAGCCAGCTGGAGAATGCTGACAGACTGGACATTACAAACAAGATGGTGGAGACCTACAGTCCTGACGGAGCTGTGAAGATCTCACTGGAAATCCTGAGGAAGATGAATCTGAATCAACTGTCTGATAGGTTAAAGAACCAGTACAATGAGTTTAAGAAAACAGAAGCAGCAGGTTAGACAATTATTCAACTTTTAAGATTATTATCATTTTTACATAACAAGCAGCGAAACACGGCAGGCAGCAGAAAATCCCAGACGAAATTGATGTACTAAAAAAGCTTTCTTTCTCTCTCTCTCTCTCTCTCTCTCTCTCTCTCTCTCTCTCTCTCTCTCTCTCTTTCAGCCCCGAGTGCTCTAGTGGTTTTAGAAGTCAGAGGTAAGCTGTTTGAATCAACACAACAGCACCCAGCGGGCAGAATTTGAAACGTGCATATGCCGTGTTCACATACTATTGGAGTTATCGGACGGAAGGTAGCCTAGTGGTTAGAGAGTTGGGCTGGTAAACTAAAGGTTGCTGGACCAAATCCCCGAGCTGACAAGATAAAAATCTGTCATTCTGCCCCTGAACAAGGCAGTTAACCCACTGTTCCTAGGCCGTCATTGCAAATAACAATTTGTTCTTAACTGACTTGCCTAGTTAAATAAAAATCAGAAATGTCTCTTGATCCCATTCCTGGACAAGCTCACTGAGGGGAGTGACTTGCGCACAGACATTGTGGAGACAAATAATTAGTTCCCCATTAATCACGCCATCCCTTCACATGGTTTAAGAATAGGTAAAGACACATTCACATATGAAGACAATGTTCCATTCTGTCCTCTTCAGGGACATGTTTAAAAGACAAGCCTGACCTCTCCCCTCTCTGGGCCCCAAGTGACTGAGCCCCAGCTAAGGGAAAAGTGCAACTGGAAGACACCAGGGTCCAAAGGGATACTTTCTAATGACAAGTATCTCACATAAACATATTATGCTAATAAAACATCTTAATTATCTATGTTACCCAACTAATTCTGATTCATCCGCCACATTAGTTCCGACTGGGAAGTTTCACTTGAACGACCCTCGATGTTGCACTTACAAGTGGGAAACTCAGAGAAAATGTTGTGGTGATTGACCTTTGACCTTCTCAACCAAAAGATGACAATAAATCTATTTTTGACAACTACGACATCATCAATATGGATAATGTATCTAGTTTGACCATATTGTCAATGTTAAGCAAGCTTGCTAATTTTATTATTAGCATTGTTATCTATCTTATCAAGCTAGCTGTATCACAACCGGCCGTGATTGGGAGTCCCATAGGGCGGCGAACAAATGGCCGAACGTCGTCCGGGTTTGGCCAGTGTAGGCCGTCATTGTAAATAAGAATTTGTTCTTAACTGACGTGCCAAGTTAAATAAAGGTTAAATAAAAAAGCACAATAATGAAACCGTCGCATTTCCGACATCACAACTAGAAAATAGGAAGTCCCGACGAGCATGTGAACATGGTAATAGCAGCAGGATAATGTTTTGAGTTGGAGGTGCTGACCGGCGGGTGGGGGCGGCTTTAATTCATGCAATTCTACATCGTTTTACATGAAATCACAGCCTATACTCTGACACTGACAAACTGAGATCAATAACAATGACCTTGTCTTGAATGCAACCAATAGCCACATTTTTTAAGATAAGCTATTGCTCCTTGGTGGCTAGATTATGCTCTCTTGTGTAGCCTGGTATTTTGTTTATTTATTTCTGTACAGCCATAATTATATACATTTGCCAAATGTACTTAAATGTATTAGCTGCAGCACCTTCAGCACCGCTAATTCGCATGGCTATGGACAGGTGACTTCATTATGATGTTATATTCTAGTAGGAAACTGGTTCTGGTTGAGAAGACCGGATACAGTGCATTCTGAAAGTATTCAGATTAAATTGTTTTTCCACCCTCATCAATATTCATACAACACCCCGTAATGACAAAGCAAAAACAGGTTTTTAGATTGTTTTGCAAATGTATTAAACATTTTAAGCTGATATCACATTTACATAAGTATTTAGACCCTTTACTCAGAACTTTTGTTCAAGCACCTTTGGCAGCGATTACAGCCTCGAGTCTTCTTGGGTATGACGCTACAAACTTGGCACACTTGTATTTGGGGAGTTTCTCCCATTATTCTCTGCAGATCCTCTTAAGCTCTGTCAGGTTGGATGGGGAGCGCTGCTGAATATATTCTCTCCAAAAATGTTTGATCGGGTTTAAGTCCAGATTCTGGCTAGGCCACTCAAGGATATTCAGAGACGTCCTGGCCCTCCGCGTCGGCAACGGCCGACCGGACGGCGGTCTGGGGTCAGGGCCTGGCCCCAAGCGGGCGCAGGCCCCTGGGGCTTCCATCTGGTCACTCTACCATAAAGGCCTGATTGGTAGAGTGCTGGAGAGATGGTTGTCCTGCTGGAAGGTTCTCCCATCTCTACAGAGGAACTCTGGAACTCTGTCAGAGTGACCATCGGGTTCTTGTTCACCTCCCTGACCAAGGCTCTTCTCCCCCAATTGCTCAGTTTGGCAGGGCGGCCAGCTCTAGGAAGAGTCTTGATGCTTCCAAACTTCTTCCATTTAAGAATGATGGAAGCCACTGTGTTCTTGGGGACCTTCAATGCTGCAGATGTTTCGGTACCCTTCTCCAGATCTGTGCCTCGACACAATCCTGTCTCGGATCTCTACGGACAATTCCTTTGACCTCATGGCTTGGTTTTTGCTCTGACATGCACTGTTAACTGTGGGACCTTATATAGACAGGTGTGTGCCTTTCCAAATCATGTCCAATCAATTGAATTTACAACCGGTGGACTCCAGTCAAGTTGTATAAACATCTCAAGGATGATCAATGGAAACAGTCTCATAGCAAAGGGTCTGAATACTTATCTAAGGTTTTTATGTTTTTTATTTTTAATACATTTGCAAACATTTCTAAAAAAATGTTTTCGCTTTGTCATTATGAGCTATTGTGTGTAGATTGAGGAAATAGTTTAATTTAATACTTTTTAAAATAAGGCTGTAATGTAACAAAATGTGGAAAAAGGGAAAGGGTCTGAATACTTTCCGAATGCACTGTATACCAGATTATTTTTTAAATATAACCTTTATTTAACTAGGCAAGTCAGTTAAGAACAAATTCTTATTTACAATGACGGCCTAGACCGGCCAAACTCGGACGACACTGGGCCAATTTTGTGCCGCCCTATGGGACTCCCAATCACGGCCGGTTGAGATACAGTCTGAATTCGAACCAGGTTGTCTGTAGTGACGCCTCTAGCGCTGAGATGCAGTGTCTTAGATAACCAGATAACAACTTGGTAAAGACGTGTTCTTTCATGACGACATCGAGACATGTGAAATACGTCATATTTTGGTTGTTATCTGGTGTGAGAACCAGGTCATTTATGGTCTCTAAAAAGACGTTTGACAAAACAACCTGACCAAAACATGTCATAAGGACGTCAATACACACACACACATACCGTTACCATGGCAGTAATATAAAAAGTCAACTCACTGGATCTTTGTTTTTTCTTGCAGTCCAAGACAAACTGAAATCCTTCCTTAAGAATAAGTACGGCTGTATATATGAGGGGACGTCAAAGGAAGGTGATTCCATCTACCTAGACCAGATCTACACTGAGCTCCATGTGATCGAGGGGGCCTGGGGAGGGGTCAGAGATGAGCATGAGGTCATACATCTGGAATCCAGAACACCAGCCACAGGAGAGACCATTATTGAAGCCAACAACATTTTCAAACCCCGACCTGATCAAAAGAAGCCAATCAGAACAGGGCTTACACTGGGCATCGCTGGCGTGGGAAAGACTGTCTGCGTTCAGAAGTTTATTCACGACTGGGCAGAAGGAAAGGAGAACCAAGACATTGATTTCATCTTTCCACTTCCTTTTTGCCAAATTAATTCTAATATGGGGGGAAAGGACTGCAGTCTGATTGAACTGCTTCATCAATTCTTCAGTGTCATGGGACCGGTGAAGACCCTGGGGGAAGGTTCTAAAGTTCTGCTCATCTTTGATGGTCTGGACGAGAGTCGACTTCCTCTGAACTTCAACAGTAAGGTTCTGACAGACGACACAAAGCCAGCCTCGCTAGACCAACTGATCACAAACCTCATCACAGGAGAGCTCCTCCCCTCTGCACTCATCTGGATAACGTCCCGACCTGCTGCAGCCAATCAGATCCCTCGTCAACACATCCACCAGTGGACAGAGGTACAAGGGTTCAATGACCCACAGAAGGAGGAGTACTTCAAGAAGAAAATTAGTGATGAGAAACTGGCCAGCAGAATCATCAACCATGTCAAGTCATCAAGGAGCCTCCACATCATGTGCCACATACCAGCGTTCTGTTGGATTTTAGCCACTGTTCTAAAGAAGCTGTTGGATGAAGCAGGGAGTGGAGAGTTGCCCAAAACCCTGACTGAGACGTACTTACACTTCCTGATCTTTCAGACAGACAGGATAAGAGCAAAAAAGAACTCCGTAGAAAGTGACAACATAGTCCTCAAACTTGGCGAGCTGGCATTTCATCAGCTGGAGAAGGGATATCTCATCTTCTATGAGGAAGACCTGACAGAGTGTGGCATTGGAGTCATAAAAGCATCTGTGCACTCAGGTTTGTGCACCGAGATATTTAAGGTGGAGGGGAGGACCAGTCAGAAGAAAGTGTTCAGCTTTGTGCATCTGAGCATCCAGGAGTGTCTTGCTGCTGTTTATGTGTTTCTCACATTCATAAACTGCAATAAAAACCCACTGGTCCAACAGAACTCATTTTTGCGGATATTGCGGAAACACCAACCTATGATGAACTTAGTCAAGAGTGCAGTGGACAAGGCCCTAAAGAGTAAGAATGGACACCTGGACCTGTTCCTCCGTTTCCTTCTGGGCCTCTCACTGGAGTCCAATCAGACTCTCCTACAAGGCCTACTGACACAGACAGGAAGCAGCTCACAGACCAGTGAGGAAATAGTTGAGTACATCAAGATGAAGATCAGGAAGAATCCGTCTCCGGAGAGATGCATCAATCTGTTCCACTGTCTGAGTGAGCTGAGTGACCATTCTCTAGTGAAGGAGATCCAAAGTTACCTGAGCTCAGGAAGTCTCTCAGCAACCAAACTGTCACCTGCACTGTTTTCAGCTCTGGTGTTTGTGTTGCTGTCTTCAAAAGAAGAGCTGGATGTGTTTGACCTGAAGAAATACTTTAGATCAGATGAGGGTCTTCTGAGGATGCTGCCAGTAGTCAAAGCCTCCAGAACAGCCTTGTGAGTAACTGTTAGGACATTTTAAATACAGATCATCAGGAAGAAATATTTCAATGAATATATATATATATTTTTATACTGCTATGCTACTTCTCAAATAACATGCTGTAAAACCTCAAATTGTCCGTTTTAAACATCTAATTTAGGCTGAATCAATGTAACCTCTCAAACCGATGCTGCAAAGCTCTGGGCACAGCTCTCATCTCCTCACACTTGGAAGAGCTGGACCTGAGTGGCAACGACCTGCAGGATTTAGGAGTGAAGCTACTCTCTGCTGGACTGCAAAGTCCACAATGTAAACTGGTGACACTGAAGTGAGTATTCCTGTACTTCAACAAGTAATAATTATTCATTAGATCAACATGTGTTTAGAGGCCAATTTCAGTTTAATTAACTTTCAGATTCAATACTGCAAAACAAAAGTCCTGTAAAACAAACGTTTTAAATCCACATCATTTTCATTTTCTCCAATAATTAATTCAGCAATAATGTTTTAGCAATATTGTAGCCATGCTCGTTGTTTGTGAGCAACATGGTTTAGAAGTGTCTGAAATAGTTTAGTACTACGTACAGTACCTTATCATAATCCAGAAGTCAATGTGAACATCACATTTTAGACTGAAGTTTAAACCATATCAGCTTTGAGAGAAGAAGCAAAATGCATCTGTCATTTTTTATGTTCATGTGAAATCATGATGCAGGCTGTCAGGCTGTCAGGTCACAGAGGAAGGATGTGCTGCTCTGGCTTCAGCTCTGAGGTCAAACCCCTCCCACCTGAGAGAGCTGGACCTGAGCTACAATGACCCAGGAGACTCAGGAGTGAAGCTGCTCTATGCTATACGGGAGGATCCACACTGTAAACTGGAGAAACTCAAGTATGTAGAGGTTTTGAATCAATCAGTACTCAGTGTAACACAATGTATTCCCCAGTATGTCTCCTTCCTCTGTGTGTGTGTGTGTGTGTGTGTGTGTGTGTGTGTGTGTGTGTGTGTGTGTGTGTGTGTGTGTGTGTGTGTGTGTGTGTGTGTGTGTGTGTGTGAGAGACTAATTCACTGTCTATTCCACTGCTTTTCCTACAGTGTGGACCATGGTAGAGGGTGCAGGTTAAAATCAGGGCCCCAAAAATGTGAGTTTTTTGTTTAATTCATGAACATATGCTGTTTGTGTTGGACCTGGGTTTAAATACATGTGTTCGATTATGTGTTATTTAAATGCTTATTTTCTGTGTATTTTCACAAATAATGTGGCCCTCATCAACTTCTTCTAATGGAAGTACTTTAAAGTATATTTTTTTAATATTCCAGAATACATTATTTCAAATACCAAACAGACCTGGGTCAAATGCATGGGAGTATTTAAATGTTTGTGTAAATACTGTGTATGTTCAAATACATGTTTTCCAAGTGTTTTTTCCCAAATACAGTATATTTCAATCCTGGTCTCCCCCATTTAGATGCATGTGATCTCACACTGGACCCAAACACAGCACACAGAACCCTCTCTCTGTCTGAGGAGAACAGGAAGGTGGAATGGACCTGGAAGGAGCAGCCGTATTCAGATCACCCAGAGAGATTTGAGGACTATGAACAGGTGCTGTGTAGAGAGGGTCTGACTGGGTGCTGTTACTGGGAGGTAGAGTTGAGTGGGAGGGCTTGTATAGCAGTAACATATAAAGGAATCAGCAGGAGAGGAAAGGGTCCTGCCAGTCGGCTTGGAGCCAATGACAAGTCCTGGAATCTGAACAGATTTTATGACAGTTACTCTGCCAGGCACAATTATAAGAGAACTGACATACCTGTCCCCTCGTCCCGCTCCAGCAGAGTAGGAGTGTATCTGGACTGGCCGTCCGGCACTCTGTCCTTCTACAGCGTCTCCTCTGACACACTGACCCACTTGCACACATTCCACTCTACATTCACTGAGCCCGTCTACCCAGGGTTTTATGTAAGGGGTGACACAGGGACTGTGACCCTGTGTCAGGTAAAATAACCTCCTATGTCCTAGAGGAACACCTGAGTCTTCAGAAAAGTCATACTCCTGTTCAATCACATCTGGGTGATCTGATGGGATATGTTTCACTCTAGTCATGACATGAATGAGTAAGTAAACATGAATATACCGTACATCTCTAAAGTTGACTGACCTTGTAACTAGAATCACCGCACTGCTGTAAAAATCTCCTATTTAAAATCTCTAGTTGTTATTGCTTTTCCTTATTGTTTGTAATAAAATGTTTCTAGAATGTTCTTTTTTTTTTTTACGTTCTACTTTTAGATACAATAAGCATAGGTGCTGTTGGCGTCTTTCAATATTTGACTAAAGTAGGATACATAGTACATACCACAGGAGGTTGGTGGCACCTTAACTGGGGAGGACGGGCTCGTGGTAATGACTGGAGAGGAATCAGTTGAATGGTATCAATTAAACTGAATGCCATTCCGTTTACTCCATTCCAGACGTTATTATCAGCCGTCCTCCCCTCAACAGCCTCCACTTGTACATAGACTTATTTGATATTATTGAGAGACTGAGGCACAAGGCAGTGAGCAGCAATAGGTTTGTGAATGGACTGTAAGGTGCTAGCATTACAGTACATGAATGGGCAAGGGTAAACATCACTTCATAGGCCTATTAAGTAGTATGCAAGTCCAGATCCTTTGTGCATCTAGAAGAAGAGGTAAGAAGTACACTGCAGACCTGGTGTGTGTGTGTGTGTGTGTGTGTGTGTGTGTGTGTGTGTGTGTGTGTGTGGTGTGTGTGTGTGTGTGTGTGTGTGTGTGTGTGTGTGTGTGTGTGTGTGTGTGTGTGTGTGTGTGTGTGTGTGTGTGTGTGTGTGTGTGTGTGTGTGTGTGTGTGTGTGTGTGGTGTTTAGAGATCAATGCTGTTTCTTCACTGAGATTACTTCGATAGAGTTGGAATGGGAATTCTGGGAGATGAATCAAAGTGAAGGGGCGCAGACTCCCGGCCCGTGCCAGTCGATATGGTGGCGTGGTTAATTCGCCTAAGGAATGTTATCGTCAAGCTAATGATAAACGGTGTTTGCCCTGGTTTTAGCCACGAGCATGCTCCTGCTCACAAAGAAAAATAGTGTTCGACCCGTGGTCTCTAATTCACAGTGGGGGGTGAGGGGTGCCACATAAATCAAACCTCTGCCTCAGTCCCACTCTGACAGGACAGGGGAGCCTCAGCAGATTGTGTTGTGGAGATATTCGTGTGTGCGTGCGCGCCGAGGAGAGAGTTCTTCATGTGTAAACTGTGAAACATGACACTAGGTTGTAATTACTTCAAACAAGACACTGTTCGTTTTTGTTTTTGTAATGTGTTTTATTAAATGACAGCATTTTATTAATCTGGATTTCTGCGCTTTGTTCAAAATATATCTAAATAGATAACAAATACCTTGCCAACTGTTAGACTGAAAGAGATATACGGTATAAGGAGAAGTACATTCATATATTGGGCCTATATTATGGATGCATGGTTGCTTGTTGGCACATCTATGATAGGCTACCTCGCTCACTCACAGTCATTAGGAAATTGGCTTCCATCCAATCCAGTCATTGTTCCATATGGATTACCAAGGCATTCCAGCAGACATTCATCCTGAAAGACACTGCCACAACAGACAACGATGACCTCCAGTCACTATGATGGCAGATTGAGTGACACTTATTAATTGTTGGCTTTGGCCCACAAAATGAACCACACAACAAGTAATGGGGATATGAACACACAATATGGCTGTGTGCCAAGTCTTCTTGCTTCATCGTCTCCACCACGTACGTTTCCAGGCTGGTCTGGCTGGCGAGGGAGGAGGAAGAGGGCTTACCAGCGAGCCAAGGCTTTATTCCTGTCGTCGTCTCCTCTGCGCTTTACGCTGATTCCCTAATATCCTTTGTGCCCTGTGCCGTGGATAAGCCCATCCCGCTGAAACATGGCTGTCATGCCTATAAGCCATTCATCGCTTTAAGAATCCATTATGGTCCATCCACAAACATGGACTCAGAGGGCCAGTCTGCACAAGCTCATTTTCCCTGGTATTTACCCCACTGATATGTAACAGAGAACCTCCTATAGATCACAATGGACTACAGGGGCTGTTGCAACACATTTGTGCATGGCCGGTAAATGATCAATGAATATCCTTGGAGTATACCTTGTAGTAACTATATTTTTACCATTCATGTGTATGTATCTACAGTATGTATATTAGTAAAGTTTCCACCAAGTTAGACATAGAACGTTAGAGGTAGTCATACAGTGTTGTGGGAATGAGAACATGTCCAAGGGCATCCTCCCTCAGCCTTTACTGATGTCCTCTAAGATAAGCTGGGTGATGCCCCTCTCCTCTCCTCTAACCAAAGCCTAACACGCTGCAGCAGTAGACAGCATCAATACATCAAAGACATGATCTCCCTCTCTATATGTCTACTTATATACCTACCTGCCTACCTCCCTATCCACCTACCTACCTATCCGCCTACCTACCTACCTACCTACCTACCACCTGCCTATCTACCTACCTACCTACCTACCTCCCTATCCACCTACCTACCTACCCGCCTACCTACCTACCTATCCGCCTACCTACCTACCTACCTACCTACCTACCTACCTACCTACCTACCTACCTACCTACCTACCTACCTACCTACCTACCCACCTATCTACCCACCTGCCTATCTACCTACCTACCTACCTACCTACCTACCTACCTACCTACCTACCTACCTACCTACCTACCTACCTACCTACACACCTGCCTACCTACCTACCTACCTACACACCTGCCTACCGACCTACCAACCAACCTACCTACCTACCTACCTACCTACCTACCTACCTCCCTATCCACTTACCTACCTACCCGCCTACCTACCTACCTATCCGCCTACCTACCTGCCTACCTACCCGCCTACCTACCTACCTACCTATCTACCTGCCTACCTACCTACCTACCTACCTACCCGCCTACCTACCTACCTACCTACCTACCTACCTATCCGCCTACCTACCTACCTACCTACCTACCTACCTACCTACCTACCTACCTACCCATCTACCTACCCACCTGCCTATCTACCTACCTACCTGCCTACCTCCCTATCCACCTACCTACCTATCCGCTTACCTACCTACCTACCTACCTACCTACCTACCTACCTACCTACCTACCTACCTACCTACCTACCTACCTACCTACCTACCTACCTACCTACCTACCTACCTACCTACCTACCCACCTGCCTATCTACCTACCTACCTTCCTCCCTATCCACCTACCTACCTATCCGCCTACCTACCTGCCTACCTACCCGCCTACCTACCTACCTACCTATCTACCCGCCTACCTACCTATCTACCCGCCTACCTACCTACCTACCTACCCGCCTACCTACCTACCTATCCGCCTACCTACCTACCTACCCACCTACCTACCCACCTGCCTATCTACCTACCTACCTGCCTACCTCCCTATCACCTACCTACCTACCTCCCTATCCGCCTACCCACCTACCTACCTACCTACCTGCCTACCCACCTACTCACCTACGTACCTACCTGCCTACCTACCTACCTACCTACCCACCTACCCGCCTTACTACCTAACTGCCTGCCTGACTACCTGCCTGCCTGCCTACCTAACTGCCTGCCTGGCTGACTACCTGCCTGCCTGCCTACCTGCCTATCTACCTACCTACCTACCTACCTACCTACCTACCTACCTACCTACCCACCTGCCTATCTACCTACCTACCTACCTTCCTCCCTATCCACCTACCTACCTATCCGCCTACCTACCTGCCTACCTACCCGCCTACCTACCTACCTACCTATCTACCCGCCTACCTACCTATCTACCCGCCTACCTACCTACCTACCTACCCGCCTACCTACCTACCTATCCGCCTACCTACCTACCTACCCACCTACCTACCCACCTGCCTATCTACCTACCTACCTGCCTACCTCCCTATCACCTACCTACCTACCTCCCTATCCGCCTACCCACCTACCTACCTACCTACCTGCCTACCCACCTACTCACCTACGTACCTACCTGCCTACCTACCTACCTACCTACCCACCTACCCGCCTTACTACCTAACTGCCTGCCTGACTACCTGCCTGCCTGCCTACCTAACTGCCTGCCTGGCTGACTACCTGCCTGCCTGCCTACCTGCCTATCTACCTCCCTACCTGCCTGCCGACCTACCCTCCTGCCTGTCTACCTGCCTACCTGCCTGCCTGCCTGCCTACCTGCCTACCTACCTACCTACCTACCTACCTACCTACCTACCTACCCTACCTACCTACCCGACTGCCTGCCTGCCTGCCTGCCTGCCTGCCTGCCTGCCTGCCTGCCTACCTACCTACCCGACTGCCTGCCTACCTACCTGCCTGCCTGCCTGCCTACCTGCCTGCCTGCCTGCCTGCCTACCTACCTGCCTACCTACCTGCCTGCCTGCCTACCTGCCGGCCGTATTTATTAATAGTGTTTCCTATTCCTCTCCTTGGCTCTCTCGTTCCTCTGGTACTCCTTCTTGACAAACAGGCTCGCAACCACCTACATTAATTCAAGACCCTGCTATTCTCTGTCAAGAGTTCCCCCAACTCATCCTTCATAGAGAATGCTTTGCATAGTGTAAACCGCTTGTCTCCTCTTAGTGTGTGTGTGTATGTGTGTGAGGGTGTGTGTATCCCCCAAATTGCTTAATAACTAATCTCAGAGGAGAGGCAGGCGTGAGGTGAGTAGAGAGTGAGAGAGTTGCTCTCCCCCCTCCCCCCTTGTGGAAACAGGCGTATGCTTTTGTCATGGATGCCAGCGCACCATACATATCCCCAGGCCTTCTTCAACAACCCCCACCTCCTCCCTCATTCAGGAACAAGCATGTGTACCCAAGCCAACACTGATTGGCCTCTTATCTGTTGTGAGCGGAGGGAGGGAGGGAGGGAGGGAGAGAGAGAGGCAGGCACTGATTGGAAAAGGCAGCCTGGGGATATGAGGCGACCACATGGTGTCGCGGAGCCAGTCCAGCGAGCAGCCTTCAAAACACACACACATTCAGAACAACACACACACAGATGCACACACTGTGCCACACCTGAACAACTAGTATATTAGTACACGCATACTAAAAGTTCAAAAGGGCTGTATAGGAGATTTTCTTTATTTGGGCTGTTGACCATTTTGTCCAATATAAGTTTTCATACAGTATTAACACATAGGCCGGCATGGAGTTACCTTGTTGTGATAAACAGGCTGTGTGTGCATGAGTGCGTGTGTTTGTGTGTAAAATCCCATAGTACCATTTGAGCCCAGAGAGCAGCCGTCCCGGTCCTGGCCCCAACATGGCCCCTCACTGAGGGCCTCGGTTAGCAGCTGGGGTGCAGGACAGTTTAGGCTCTGACCTAATGCATCTCTAATGTGGCCAGGCACTAATGGGCTAGCTTGGCCTGAGGCCAGTCAGACTGCAGCCAGCTTGTCTTGACCAAAACGCTAAAGAGACGAGCTGAGGTAATTGTTGTCATTCTATAATGCCTGGGGTCAAAAAGCCTATTTCGCCCACCACCACCTTAGCCAGCCTCAGGGTATAGGCAGCAGTGCCAAGATGAGGAGGGTGGTGGTGGGTGGCATTGGTGGCCAGAGGGTTATAGTGGTTCTAATAATGGATGTCTATTCCACTCCTAACCAACACTTCTCTTCAGCCCTTTGTCTCCTTATTCATTCTCTCATGGCAAAATGGTTTTCTATCAACCCTGTAGTACAGTGGAGGCTGGTGAGGGTAGGACGGCTCATAATAATGGCTGGAACGTCGCAAATGGAATGGCATCAAGCACATGTGTTTGATGTATTTGATACCATTCCACTGATTCTGCTCCAGCCATTACCAAGAGTCCATCCTCCCCAATTAAGGTTCCACCAGCCTCCTGTGTTAAAGAACCTTCAAGCTCAACTCTGGACCTCGAAGCCAGTTCCAGAGCCTGTTTTCATTGTTCCCCTCTAATCAGGGACTGATTTAGACCTGGGACACCAGGTGTGTGCAATTAAACCAGCAGAAAACCAGCAAGCTCCGGACCTCGTAGGGTAAGAGTGGAGTACCCCTGCTATAGTGGATATTATTCATTTAAATGTTTTTATTTAACCTTTATTTAACTAGACAAGTCAGTTAAAAACAAATTCTTATTTTACAATGAAGACCTACCCCGGCCAAACCCTCTAACCCGGAAGACGCTGGGCCAGTTGTGCACCGCCCTATAGGACTCCCGATTACGGCCGGTTGTGATACAGCCCGTGATTGAAACAGGGTCTGTAGTGACGCCTCTGCACTGAGATGCAGTGCCTTAGACCACTGCGTCCAGACTACTCTGCAGTAAACCTCTGGTTTACTATTAGACCTTCCATCAACAGTATTGGTATTCCTATCAGTGTGTCTGTGGTCTTTGACTAATCCCCCAAACTGATCATCAGTGATCACTGATTCCCACAGTGAATCTAGTATGAGATCAGATATCCCCGATCACTCTGCTGTGTCTTCGGCCATTTTCCCCACCCGTCCCGCTGAGCCACACAGTCTCCTACCGTGAAGACTGTTTAGCTAGATATCCTATCTCTGATGGCCATGAAATCCCCCCTCACAGCTGATCAAAGAGCAAAAGCATGAAGTGGAAATTAATTCACACTCGTGAAACCTTTTAATGAATAGAGACATTCTGCGGTGCGGAGACATAAAGCTGAACTGTCAGCGATTACCTGCTGGAATCAGCCTTCATCAATATCAGGCTAATTACAAAACACTCCTGGCAGGCCGTGAAACGAATCGACAACTGAGACAGATTGGACCGCGGCAGCTATAGATGTCCACAGATATTAGTCTTTTTTAGCAAGGGCCCATAGGGAGACGGGGAGCCTGGCTGTCCTGCTGAGGAGAGGAGAGCTGGCTGGGAGAGCTACATTAAGCTAGCCACCCTCAGACTGAACACAGGGATTCACATCTAATGTCTTATTGGGGCTTCAGCCCTGGAGGTTTCTCTAGAGATCTTGACAATGAAATAGTAAACATGATTTAGTATGACAAGATATAACAAGCTATGATATAATGTAATAAAATAAGCTACTATATAAAACAGTATAACATCACACGGTTTACCATTTTCTAAGATAACACATGATATTTGTCAGTCCTTTCAGCCCCTATGCTTCTCTTTTTCTGTTGGACTTTCTGTCTTAGTTATGGGATGTCTCTGTCTGTATGGGTCTGGGTGTGACCATCAGGTGTCTGTGTCCCTGGAGTGGCCCAGTGGCTCCCAGACCAAGCTTGGCTTCCGTCTATCATATGGAACCACTTTGGAGACCCCTCTTGCTCTCTCTCTCTCTCTCTCTCTCTCTCTCTCTCTCTCTCTCTCTCTCTCTCTCTCTCTCTCTGTATTGGGTTTCCCCCCTGAAACAAACTGAAGGGTTACTTCAGTCCTTTCCCAGGATAAAATAAAGAAGTAGTCTCTTTTCCCTGCTCCCTTTTTTCATTTCAGGTGAGTGTCGAGGTGGAGACAGAGGCAGGGAGTCCCTGCACCGGAGAGCGGGAGCAGCAGGAAGGAAGTCATTACAGCGTTGTGTGGAGAGGGGCGGTGGGGGGCCCTGGGAGCCAGCTGGCGGTGGTTTGGGAGGAAGAGGTGCGCGGGAGGGGGGACCCAGACGGGACAGGGGAAACCTGAGCCCCTGGAAATAGCTGAGAATGCCCTAAGAAAAACTTCGGCCCGCCTCGTCCCACCAACATTTCCCATAATGGTCTCAGCCTGCAAATAGGATGAGTAGGGGTCTCCCCACAGGTTTCCCCATACCCTACACCAGAGACACTGAGAGAGACAGGACTCATACACATACATGTACGTACACACTAAAATCACTAATAAAGCAGTTGGGTAACTTTATTTTCTTTTTCAAGTTGGAACAACTTGTTTTCACAGTGAGCTTATCTTACTTACTGTAACACCTGAAGGATTTCACAATCAAATCAAAAGCATGCATACTTTATGCCCGTGCTGAATCAGACTGGTGCTAGTTGGAATGAAGACCTATCTGGGCAAATAAATATTCAGATATTTGAACATGGAAGTTGAAAGTCAGGGAAATTCCAGTCTGTGCAATGTGGTTGTGTGAGCATTTTGCGACTATATTCATATTGTTTTCATTTTGCCTGCGGTTGGATGGAGGTTTGGAGAGAAATATAGCATGTAGTCGCAAATCAATCATAGTTTATTACAAAAAAAGATTTGTCTGAAAATAATGCTTTTATCTGACTGCGTGACAGGAGTTTGACTCTAAATTCTCCTCAAGTAATCTGTGGCTGCATGGAATATTACACCAATGACAGTCAGTGGAAATGAGTTGTTTTCTTCAGTCTTCATGGATCCTTCAACACGATGCGACCAGTTGGTAACCACTCTTTCATCACATAAGGGATTTGGTTGTTGTATTGTCAATAACTAAAATTTGACATTTTTAAGTCTTTCATGTAGACTAGAGCTCTCAGAGAGAGAAACCTTTGAGTTGTCCTTGGTTGAACCATTACAACTTTTCCTTTTTTCATTAGGGGAAATGGTTGCAATTAACACAATTAAAAGGAATAATGTTAACTATTAGAGTTAACAATATTGTAGGCCTATGTTGAATAGAGTCTTAGGATTGAAATTTGAATTCAATAGATAGATTGACCACTTTTAAACTCTGTTCTCATTGATTGATGAGTTGACAATCTTTCCTTTGATCGATCCCCCTCCCTCTCTCTCCCTCTATAATTACAGTGATTGCACAGACACAAAATGACACGCCACGCTTACAACCTCAAATCACAGCCAGGGTAGGTAGTCCTAGAGACAGGAGTAGTGAAATCATTTTGGGGGAAATCACTGTAAAGAAATCAGCCGTCTGACTGAAAGGCTGCGGCGGCAAATTGAGACTATAGTCAAGGGTCCAATCTGGGAGGCATTTTCTCTGTTGATCAGAGGGACCTGGGAACTACTGCTGGGCTCCATAGACATCTGCTCTGGCAATTTCACCACACTGTAGCCTGCAAAGGTTAAACCACTAAAATGTAATATTTGCCTAGAGGGGGTCAAGGCAGAGCAATTACAAGGTACAATCGGCAGGGCTAATCAGCTACTGCGGCATACAGGGGGGCTGGGCAAATAAGCCCTGATCAGAAGCACTGTTCTCCTTTTCTCCTGTGTCTCTGTTTACTTATTAAACCCTGTTCTCATGTTCAAGGGCCTGAATTGCGCCCCCCCCATCAGCCCAGCAGGTACGTTTAGCTCCTGACACTTTTAAATGGGACCACACTTCACTGAAAGTCCTGTTAATCAGTATTGGTGCCCTTTGTGGTAGACAGGGGTCTTAAATTACTCTTTTCCAATCTGGCTGGCATTAACACCTATGGTGGAGGATGGGTATTGAGCCTAAGGACTGGAAACAAAGACATGTGGACCAGGAGTAGATCCGTATGTGTATGTACTACATGTATGTAGGGGAGACCGGGGCACAGAGTAACAACGAAATAACTCAAATTAGAAACCAGTTAGAAAGCTGTTACTCAACGTGAAAATGATTGGTTAGTGTATCTACATGCCTATTACATTATTATATTTTGTTGTATTGACAACAAGAAGTTTTGTATTTGTTTTATTATTGACATGTGGAACATCCCCTATGTTTCTAATCATATAGGATTTTTATCAGTAAGAATAAGTATTTTCATTGGTGTAGTTGATTACAATTATTCTTGTATTTTCTCACAAGACTCAGATTAGACTCAAATTGTAACATTTGTTACTATTAAACCCCTTACCTAAAATTAAATGGTATTTTATATGGTATTTAGACACATTCACATAGTGATATAACATTTCACTTCTTTACATCAAGTTTCCCAATACAACTAAGATAATACCTTAAAAAATAAACATATTCATACTTTTGAATGCTAAAAGTATCTTATATAAAATATATAGATTTTTTACCAAAAAGATGAAATTAAAATATTTTTGGTCAATTTTGGGTATTTTCATATATCAGTTTCAAATATCAGTTTCAAATCATAAAATTGTTCAATTGCCCCTAATTTTTACAATTGAAGACAGTGTTCCATTTAACCCTGCAGCCTGTTACAATTAACCCCGCCTACATTTTGACTGCCGCTACTTGTAAACGACTGGTATGTCCTATAAATGTAGTTAGTGTGCAATGGTAGCTGAGATATGTGATGTTTGTATAAACATATTATGAATCTAACTCAAATAATGTTTTCATAAATAAGCAAAAGACCAAAACTGTTAGTTTGTGCCCCGGTCTCCCCTACATGTCAGCTCATTATCACATCACTGAAGGGGGTGGGGGCAATAATCTTTCACTGTTGTTTTCATGCCTACTCTTTGACACCAACATGGTAATGAGTGTGTATCAGCACCAGGATTAATGTATAATACAGTACCACTGTCTGGTGTACAACACTTTTCAACAAGGCTCGGGAACAATTACTGGTAATTAAATATGTGCCAGTTACTGAAAAAGATAATTATGTCCTTGGTGTATAACATCAATTAATTACTTTTATTTCAGCGAGTAGCAAAGCTCTTTAAACAACGGTGCGTGCTGATTCATATAGAGCACATACTTAAAAACTGGCATATTTTGTTAGTTAGTTAGTTAGTATCTATGTGATAGAAATGTGCTCCTAACAGAGAAGAGTAGACCAGAGGCAAATCTTTAACATTATGTAGATTCATTGTAATATTTTCTTAACCATTTTTTGTTTGCCAAAAAAGTTACAAGTAGTTAATTTGTGATGTGTCACATTAGAATGACGTCACTAGTCTAAATGTATTTTTATTTATTTAACAATTTCTTTTTTTTCATGACGGCCTACCCCGGCCAAACCCTAACGACACTAGGCCAATTGTGTGACGCCCTATGGGACTCCCAATCACGGCCGGTTGTGATACAGCCCGGAATCAAACCAGTGTCTGTAGTGATGCCTCTAGCACTGAGATGCAGTGCTTTACACCGCTGCGCCACTCGGGAGTCAAAGACAATACCTTGTCATCTTATGATCTTGCATACTTATTTGGTCCTTTATTGACCAATCCTCTCCTGGCTTCTCCAGGTGTACTGCACACTACTTGTCATGTGAGTTCCCCATTCATTCCTCTCTATACAGATGACACATTCTACGCTGCAGACTGCCATCCTCTGGTGCTGCCAAGCTGGCAGAGACACAGGACTAACACTGGTCCTATTCACACTCTAACCTCTCCCTCCCTCTCTCCTTCCCCCGTTCCCTTCTTCCCTCCGTCCCACTGTACAGTGGCTGAAGGACCAGTGTGGTTGCTATTTACCAATCACTGAAAAGGATGGTAAAAATGTCTCTCCATCATGAAGAGTGCGTTGTGCTCCTACCTCATGTCTTTCAGAGGCTTGGTCATTGAATACGTACTGTATAAATCCAGGGCATAGGCCATGACCTGAAGCCAGCGTATAAACATTATAGACGTAAGCTAGCACGGCAACACGATTTCAAACTCCATTTCCTCTCTGGTGTGGAGTTGAAACTACATGTGAGTAATGTCCCTCAAAGTTCCCCATACCTACGCAACCAGGAACTCACATTCTTCTGCAAATATTCCATTTGGATTTCGTAGAACAGAACTAAAGAACCAAAGAGAGGTGAGAATGCATGAATTAACCACAATCTATCTTTGGGCCTGAGGCCTTAATACCTAACTTGAAAATACCTGTGTCCAACCATTAGTAATCTATTCAATCCCCAACCTATAAATGGTTACACAGCAACCCCTCTGAGGCAAAACCCACCAGATTCTCTCTGCTTTCAATCAAACTCTGGTTAATGAGATACAGAGTCACATTCCCTCTCTCCTCATCTCTCTCTCTCCCTTTCACATTTTGTCTCTCTGTCTCACTCTCTCTCCCTTACATTTTCTCTCTCCCTTTTGCATTTTTTTCTCTCTCTCCCTTTCACATTTTCTCTCTTTCTCTCCCTCTCTCCATTTCACATTTTCTCTTTCTTCCCTTTCACATTTTTCTCTCTCACTCTCACTCTCTCTCCCTTTTGCATTTTCTCTCTCTCCCCCTTTCACATTTTCTCTCTCTTTCTCCCTTTCACATTTTCTCTCTCTCTCTCTCTCTCTCCCTTTCACATTTTCTCTCTCTAAATGTGAACATCTCTCTCTCACTCTCTCCCTTTCACATTTCTCTCTCTCTCTCTCTCTCTACCTTTCACATTTCTCTCTCTCTACCTTTCACATTTCTCTCTCTCTCTCTCTCCCTTTCACATTTTCTTTCTCTCTCTCTCTCTCTCTCTCTCTCTCTCTCCTCTCTCTCTCTCTCGCTCTCTCCTTTACATTTTCTTTCTCTCTCTCTCTCTCTACCTTTCACATTTTCTTTCTCTCTCTCTCTCTCTCTTCTCTCTCTCTCTCTCTCTCTCTCTCTCCGCTCTCTACCTTTTACATTTTCTTTCTCTCTCTCTCTCTCTACCTTTCACATTTTCTCTCTCTCTCTGTTTCCTTTGGGTCTCAGAGTATACAGTAATTCTATCTGCCAGCTTGCTCTAGCCTCCTGCTCCCATGGTTTAATCCATGCATGTATGCAAATGCACATGTCTCCTCAAACAATCAGCATGTCACTAGTGCATGTGTGAGGCTGCGTTCTTGTGAAGGGTGTGTGTGTGTGAGTGAATGTGTGTGTGTGTTTGAGTCTGTGCATATAGTATGCGCCTGTTTTGGCATGTTTGTATGTGTTTGCGTGTGTGTTGAGGATGGACAGTTCTTCATCTGTGTGTGTGTGTGTGTGTGTGTGTGTGTGTGTGTGTGTGTGTGTGTGTGTGTGTGTGTGTGTGTGTGTGTGTGTGTGTGTGTGTGTGTGTGTGTGTGTGTGTGTGTGTGTGTGTGTGTGTGTGTGTGTCACGCGAGGCCTCGCTCCTTGCGGTCTAAGTATTATTGACAAATCCATCACAGGCAGTGATGCATCGGCTCCTGGCTCGCCCCGCAGGACTCAGGGGCCGTCGCTGACATGCTGTCACCTTGGTAACTGCTGCCCAAGTGAACGGCCTGCTGGGATAGCTGACCTCTGTTGGCGGGCCACTGTGAGGCCACGGCAGGCGGCGTGTGGCAGGAGATGTCACCGCGACCAGACCCCCTGAGGACGGGCCCTTCATGGTCCCAGCCATCGATCCATCAGCCCAGCCGCCTCCATGTCCCCGTCACTGGCTAGACCAAACCAGACCCTCTCTGGGTACATTTATTCCAGTCAAACGTGAGAGAGGGAGGGAGCTGTTTAGCATTTTGGGGCCAGACAGACAGGCAATGGTGGTAGGCTTATAGATTTCAATGATTAATTTGAAACTTTGTTGTGCCCAGTTCAGGGATCCTTAAATTGAGATTGAAGTATTAGGGGTTTTATTTGTTGTGAATTGATTTGGTTTGGTCTGAAGAGTTATCCTATAACATTTTGATTATTAACCAATAACCACACAGTGAGATCAGATGTCTGTTTATGTATGATGGAAACTTTTTATTCTCTTGTCTATGTGAAATTGCTGTTGAAAAAAGTTTTTTTTTGTAAACACTTTTTAAAGAATGCATTTAAAAATATATATATATTTGTTTGGCCCTAGGCAGGCATCTGGATTAGTTCTCATTGTAAAGTATGAACAATATTCTCGAAGGGCGATTTGAAGCGTTATTCATTGGCACTGGCCTGCTGTGGTTGTGGGCGTCAGTTGTTTGGAATGCTCTGTTTTGTGTGGAGCAGCCATCGGACACAAGGTCTGAGGCCGTAGATCGCCTGAACAGCCTCTCTCTGCTGCGTATTGATATGTGAGAACCAAACCACATGTGGTGGTGAGCCTGGCTGAATACGCTACGGTTACTAGTTAAATGACAGCATACCTTGGTTCAAATACTATTTCAAATATCGCAATTACTTTCACATACATTCGAAGTAAGTTTTGACATATTTTTTATTTTAAAAGACAAGTTGTTTAATATTTTAATGTATTTGGAAATACACTTGGAAAGTATTTGAAATGCTCAAATACACTGACCCAAATAGCCTACACGACCATGCATTTAACCCAGGTATATGAAAGTCCTGTCAAATACAATTTAGCAGACTTTTTTATTTTTCAATTTTTTTTATATAACCACTCAAATACTCAAATAAAAGTACTTGTTTTGGGCTGTGTATTTGAAAATACTCAAATACACAGAAAAACTTTTTTAAATACCAGATACTCAAATACACATGTATTTGAACCCAGGTCTGATTGACAGAATAAACATTAAGAACATCTAGAAAGAGATACTAGATGTGATCAACAATCTATTAACTCAGAGCAATAATTCATCAAGTTATATGTTGAAATATGCAGTGGTTTAGTTTGCTTGAGGACCAAAGTGTGCACTGTGGACTTAGT
The DNA here is from genome assembly GCF_965601325.2 of Salmo salar. NCBI lineage: Eukaryota > Metazoa > Chordata > Actinopteri > Salmoniformes > Salmonidae > Salmo > Salmo salar. The sequence continues at coordinate 16,284,224 of NC_138307.1, forward strand.
GAGTTATCATATTGTGGTTTGAAAATACTAAACACACAATGTCAAGAGATAATCTACTTGTCATTACTATAACTGTCTGGGTTCTTTCCCTTGGTGGACATAGTTAGTTTACACACAGTGAAGTCATCTTATGTGTACCCTATACCTTACAATGCCATCAGACATCCTCTCACCCCCATTAAATCATTTTCCTGAAAAGGAGATGACATCATCAGAGCTATGATGTCATCCAGATGACTCAGGTCTTTTAGGACTGTGTCACCCTCAACTGTCCCCCTCCCTCCTTAGTGGAGATGTCCAACTCTCTGGAGAGGTTTGGTAAGGAGAGGAGAGAAGTGGGCAGAGAGGAGAGTAGGCGAATGACTGGTCAACAGCTGACTTTTATGATAAAGCGCAGAGAACACAGAGAAAGAAAGGAGAGATGGAGCTATACAGTAGTTTGGTCTATTGTCGTTTTACTGTATCTTACGATGCTGGTTGAAACTGTAATGGTAAAACTCTGTCTAGGGGAGTGGGTATGAGACACACTAAGGCCCCTCCAGACATAGGGGATTTAACTGTGTTGTGCAGAAAGAAGTGAATGAGAGGGTCACCCCACTCTAGCGCAGGCTATCTAACAATAACATCAGGTTGGTCAAACATGCATGTGATTTCAAGTCCTCTGGATTGAAAATATTCCTTAAAAAATCCCCCAAAATCTATTTTTTTGTATTTTGTGGAAGATAAGAATATACAAAGTCAAATTGAATCAAATGTATAGGCCTACTTTAAATACAATAATAATTTGCACGGGAAAGACTTCCAAAATTGAACGTAATCTCCAGTCTTGAACGAAATCAAATGTACATTAAAAAAAACTAGCCTAAAAATTACATTTAAGGGGAAAACATTGAGATAAGATCAACTCACGCATCATGACAAACAATTAGGCTCAATTTGCGTATACCTGTTGCAATTTTCAAACAAATTAAAAGTCAGAGAAAGTACATGTTTAAAATGCTGTTGTTATTAATGTCTCGTGCACAGCAGAAGCGCTGTTTTCCCGAAGCGTTCAGGGCAAGAGGTCTGTCTATACGTAGGCTACTGTAACTCTCAGCTAACATTGTGATACATTTAAAATCAGGATTCGCTACATACGAATCCTCACATATGATTTTTTTTTTAAATGTGTTATCAACGTAGCTTATATGATAAATATAATTTATGTTTAAACAATGACGAAAACAGTTGACTTTCATTGATTAAAACAGTTTACATATTTGAATATAATGCGCACATAAAGCACACAAAGACATTCAGAGTTGCCTAATTTGTAAATAATGTTCCCACTTGAAATTCTTGTTTTTATCGTGGTCTTTCCAATATCATCATTATTATTTGTATGCAATACAGGTTTTTTTTTAATTGCAGGAAAGAAAATAAAAAGCATCTTCATTTTACAGAATATTAGACCCAGGTATTAATTCCAGCAGATGGCGCTGTAATGTCATAGAAGCTTGGAGAGCCACATTTACCCCAAAATCCATTTCATACATCAAAGAGATGAATAAAAAAAGAATACATATTTTAAATTATTTTCATAACATAACGATATTTTCTACTGCAAGAAATTTGACATGAGACAAAACAATCCATAGCAAATACGTGGCTTTGCTGTAGTTTCATGGCTGTATATGAAGTGCATCTTGGAAAAGTGATACACGTCGGTATAATCTTTAGGGAAAACCTGAAGCCTGCACATGATCTAAAGTTGGATTCGCATGTGAATATTTGAAGCTTTACGTGTTTCCTTGTATCAAGTAAAGCACCAGCTTAATAATAATAATAATACAGCTACTGTTGAACGCATTATAAAGATGAATTTACTATTAATCATTATAATGGTAGGCCTAAGGCAAAACGGATTTAGGCAAAGTTTTTTCTTGACTTAAACGAAACAAATTGAAGCCATCTTTTATCACATTTAAAATGACATTCCATTAATATTCCTGCTAAAGCTTGATAAAGTTTTGTATTTAAACCCACCCGATAGATGTATCCAAAGTTTACTGATAAATCTCAATATGTCAAAAACAGATGCATGCAACAGACCTGATGAGGAAGAGAGTGAGGCGAGTGTCCATTCAAAACCCCAAAAATTCTGTACGCTCGAATATATCAAATCTTACCTCTGTGCAGATGACGTCCTGAATGCCCATACATCAGATGTATAGATGCTGTGGGAGGTTGGCGAGGTTGGTGAATGAAGCCATGCGTGCGTGACTGCGGGTGTGTTTGTAATGTAGCAGGATCTCACGCACGGCTCTTCATGGGCTGAAAGTGGGCTACCATAAACCCCGCGGTTCAACTTGGGTGAGAGACCTTTGCAGGGCATACCAACGCCGAGTCCTCCTTGATTATTTCACAATGGTCAAGTTGTCTTATAGGAGTATGAAGGGATGGAGTATGAAGGGATGAGTGTGACTGGGTGATGTGCACTTTGTCTTCTTTACGGTGCCTGACTTGCAACTGACAAGAGTTGTCAACTGTTCGGCCAGTTACATCTAGCCACTGTATTTTCAGGTTGTTGGATATGTCAACCTATTTCTTTAAACGTGAATCAATACAGCGTCTTCAAACGGAAGAAGGACGCGGACAATACGTTTATAGATCAGCGTCTATTTCATTGTCTTTATGTGTTGATTATTCGTTCATTTTTGTGGGTCACACATGTTTAGCTGCATGTGTTTAGTAGGCCTACATTTTAATGGCATGTCAAATTTAAAAAATAAAACATTACATTTGAAGTAATTTTTTTGTTGTTGACAGGCGGATCAGATACTGAATCATGTTAGTTTAGAGTACTTAGTTAAACAGACTCTATTCTACCCATCCGCTGTGACCACGAAACCCTGACCTTCACGATTTATAGAAAGGAAACCCCAAGAGTCGCGTCACCGCCATACATATTTTAAAGCGTCCTCCTCCATTCTTGCGCGTGAGAATGTCAGGTCGGGTAGGCACGAGGCAGTCGGAATTAGGAACAGGCACCCCGCGTGCAGCACATCATGCCAATCCGTGGAATTCAATCTGTGCTTTGTACGGTCCAATCTCCGGACCCTGGCTGTCAGAAGGCCGAGTGACACATGATATATAGTAGGCCTATATTCTGTTTATGTGCTTATTATCGTGCTCACCTTTTCCCTTTTCATTTGGATCTAAATACCTGTAAGTGAAGTCCAATAACGTACATGTTATAGGCAGGGATGAGGCCATAAGAAGTTGCAACGTTTATAGAGAGCACGCACTATATTAACTATTTCTACACCTTCATGGCTTTGAATCAGTCACACATTTAACTGACCCTGTATATAGGTTACTTACGTCTCATGTTCTTCTAATTTCTTATTTTAATTTCTCGTGTGTTTTTGTTCTACCTTATGTTATTTTTAGTACTACATTGATATTGAATACGGCATCGTTGGTTTTAGAGCTGGCAAGAAAGGCATTTCACTGTACTTGTGCACGTGACATTAACTTGAAACGAATACAAAATTATAATAAAAATATGCTACTGATTAGCATATTTTATAATACATGTATAATATCATATTTTAGATATTTACAACGCAATGCCTTTGTGCTCAAGTTACTCTTCAAAACAAATTAAATCATAAAATCAATCATCACAATTGTGAACGTTTTTGTTATAATATCATTGGTTACATCATTTTAAGTTGATTAAAGGTTTTATCTTTCACTTTCTGGAGAATAGGATGGTTACCTGCAGGCAATGAAATGCATACAAGGAATATCAATCCAAACCGTTTTAGAGGGAGACACTGGAATCTGTGCCCGCAGAAGGAGAAACAGGAAGTTTCTGATGAAATGGAGCTTCATGTGGAAGTATTGACATAATATAACATAACCATGGGAAGTACCCTATTACAACGCCCATTAGACTTGGCCTACTGAAAAAGAGCTGGGCTAAGGGATTTAATATATATATATTAGCAATAGAACAAAAGGCCTAAGAAGAAGTTCAGTTTGGAAGGAGACGCATGTGTCATGACTCGTAAGAGATTAGGAATATATCAAATAAATATACATTCGATTTTATCATCACATCAGTCAAGAGCAGAACATGAGGGGGCTTAGATTTTTTGGTGGGGGAATCTATATCACCGACAGAAGTCTACAATTTTCGCAACAGGATATGAACTATAGGCCATCGAGGAAGCCTCCCCATGGAAAACAACGCCGGTTTAATGCAAATTCATGTGGACGGCACGTGGGAGAAGTAGAATATGCGGGAAACGATTGTGGGGGTCACATTTTGACTGGGATATTACACTTTCAAGGAATTCAAAACACTATACGTGCATGCATAATATAACCGATGTTGTGAGAAATAAGCCTAAACTAAACCATATTAAACACTTTAGCATAGTATACTATCACGTAATAACAATGTTGAGATCCTGTAAATGTGTACGGTGTGCACACAGGCCTACATTATAACATATTAGTCCTATACGTCTAATCGAGTCTAAGAGCACAATCTGAAGAATCAGGCTATTTCTCAATTTGTTGTGTTAGGTTGTTGTTTTTCGTCGTTGTTGTTGATATGTGTCACCCAAATCCTCCTATCAGCAGTCCATAATGTTGCCATTCGTTATGCTAGGCCCATTGTTGCGCCGTGACTGAACGGATTTATTCTGAAGTGCAGAGAAAGTGTTGATATTTGAATAATGAATCCAAAAACACTCAACGTTAATCTGCCACATACTGTAGGCCTAAACTGGGCGCAGAGATGGACTTGCAGACATCTAACCAAATCATAAACGTCGATGAGCATTTCTGCTACCACTGAATGGCTTGGTGTGGTGGCGAAACAAATATTCTCTATGAAAACGGCCTTATGTTGAACCCCATTGTGTTGAGAGAATGTCCGAACTGCAGGGCTTTGGGGTGACGGGGGGCCTCCCCTTTAACCCGGGTAACAATTGTTCACGATTTAAAAGAGAAAGTTACGCTGCCATACAGATTCCACAACGAGAAATATCCTTATGCGTTATGGAGACAAAGGACTAGGCCAGGGTATTGCCCACCAGGTTTTGAAGACCCATGAAATGCTGAGCGAACAGGCTGGCTGGGCGAGAGAGAGTTTGTGCATAAAGCAAATCAAATCCAGTTATGTTATTTTGGAAGTCTTTACACGTCACGCTGTAAAAGAGAAATATTATAATTTTCTATAAATGTGGATACTTTTGAACGCTTCACACAGACAGATAATACTGCACAAGCACTTTTCGCATGCATGAATGGTAAACGCACAATGCACTAAGTTTGCATAATGGTTATAATTAATGTACTATTAAACAATGCAGGTAATAATCCCTATACTAGACCCATAACGCAGAAACATCGATTCAGATCAAAATAATTTTGCAGACGTGGAAAACATATCACACACGTCATGTGACATATTATCACATTTCGAAGGTGGGCAATAAGCCCCAGATGATCAAATATTAAGAATATGGAAAATAATATAGGTTTCCTGGACCTATTATATATTGTGTTATATCATAGGATTGAAATTATTGACAACTCATTTTAGTCAATGGGTTATCCCTCTTTACAAATACCAATTCGATTATATTGGGTGCGTTGGTGACGTATATGGATGGACGCGTGTGCTCACAATTATCTTGGCTATTTGAAATATCCAAACGAAACATATTCTTACTTTTTATATGCATGTCTTAAATTATCCTACTTTTCTTTATAGGCATTTATGGAAATTGCATATTGCAAGTGGCAGCTATCTAATACTACAAAAATATTTTTGTATTATTCAGTTCGAACCAAACTGCATGCGTCTATAATCAGAACGTTGGCTATAGCCACCCATTTCTCTGGGATTTCATGGATTCGAATGACCAAATCTACCCGCGTGTCTGACTGGCACTTTTATTAATGAGGACAAAGGAAAGTGATGCATACTTCTTCTATAACGTTGAATTCAGTTGCTAAGCAACTAGTGTATGGGAAATCATCCGCGAAATTTAAATCTTCGAGCGTGGATAGTGCATTTAGCTGAATAGTCAACTTGCGAAAAGTTGGAGAGCCGAGTGCATTTCCAAGCTATAGGTTTCGTCCTAATTTCAGTCTTAAGAAATCGAAATAGTTTATATAGGCTACACTGTAGCATAATTTATGGCGTGGCATGCACTATTATGCAAATAGAGATGTAGCCTATCCACAGGCCTATAGGCCTAAGCTGGACCAAAGTCACACAACATAAAACAAACATGCGCAAACCTTGTAGGTACTGCATTCTCGACGCTAATGTCAATTTTACACAACGAAAGCTAATTCAAACATATTAAAACGCCATTATTGTATCTACTTGTATTCGTTGGCTCCAATGTCCAATTTGATAGGCCTAATCAATGTCCAACTCATTGCCCCAAAGCCTGGTGTCAATGTGAAATCGCAGTTATCTTAAGTATTATTTTAAACCATGAAACATCTGTCTACGCCAAGACTACCATACTTTGAGGGTAACATGATATATTTAGACTCGCTATACATTAGGTCAGCATCATGCTTGTTGTGTTGTTTTCAAACTAATGACATTTATGTTTCATTTAAATCATCGCAAAAGGATGTTTACAATAATGGGAATTCGGGAAGCATTAGGCTATAGTCACTGAAAAACGAGTTGTCCATGCACCCTGCACCATCCCATGCAAGAGCATATTTACACCATAGGCCTACAAGGAAAACCTAAACAGTGTAGGATACGGTCACCACTTTGCAACTAAAAAGTAGAATATCCAACGCCAAAACTCTAATAACGTAATGACAACAGTGGATAGTGTACAGTGTGTTCACATGCGCATGCATGTGAGTGTGTCGGGATGAAGAATCTTGACCTTTGTGCATATTTGCAAAATAACAATACTGTTTCTCAAAACATAAATAAGGTCCATGAGATGTAACTTCCACTCTGAACATATGAATACACTGGCGCATGAAAACAATAACACTAAAATATATAGACTATACTGCTTTCAATCGGATCGTCTTACTCCTATACTGACGTAGGGCGAATGATTCAATATTTGACAAACAATATCAGTAGCAACATCTACCTTTATGTTTGTCTGTAAAACATGACGCACAACTCCGGTGAGATAGGCCTACAGCATTAACCAGAGCTCTGGAATAAGATCGGCAAGATCCCCCATATTGGGCCTACTGCGGAAGTGTCACGCGGTGGATGTAAACAAACGCATAGACCGTACTTTGAAGTGACTAGTCGTCTACGGACTAATTATAGGGCTAGATGATGCAAACGCTACATAATCAATAAAGTTATCGGATGCTGCTGCGATGATGAAGGTGAAGAAGCGAATTAGTTCAAGATAAATATGAATGGTGAATAAATCAAATATACCCTGGTGAAATTGTGAAATATAATTCCCTATGGTGCACCAGTAACATTGACAGTGGAGATGCACAGAGGTTCAGCATTTCATATAACATAGGCCTATTTTTTCCTAAATTATAGTCTTTTTTTGTAAACTTATGTTATGCAAATCTGTGACAAAAGTAGTCGGAACAAGAACAATCGGCAATTCCTCTGCGTTAACCTTTCTCACATCAAATAATATCACGAATGCACGCCTTGTTTCATAAACAAACGTAGCTGAATATTCAATTCAAATATAAATCTCAAAACACACAATGACGTAATTTCATTCTAACAAATTTATTGGTCTCAATCAGCTCGTAAGGAATCACTACTGAAATTAAATTACAATCAAATTATCACATCAAAATATACCCTTATTACCTAACAACTGTCAATGTCAGTTTATGTTGATTTGTGCTCCTTTTAGAAACGAGAATACAAAAATTAAACATAACAAATGAAGTCAACAATGAAAACAGGAAAGCAAAACATCTTACACAAAGTTCTGGGGGGAAATAAATTACCGTTTGGAATAATTGATATGTATTCCGAATAGAATATTAAAACAAGTCATTTTGATGAAAAATATAAAGTAAATAAGTCAGATCAGCATCTGATCTAATGAATCTATATTGCCGGCTTTACAGAGTCTGTTGTTTATTAAAACCTACCAAAGAATACTGCTTAGAAATGGCAGCATGTATAGTTACATCCACAGCACCCATTCAGTCACACTTGGCAACGGAGAGGAGAAGAATTTCAAATAAGTGCAGCTGAAGATAGTCTTTTCAAATGTCTATTTCTATTTCTTCATTCACGGTGTTCAAGTCCCATGAAGAAAAAAATCCATTTGAAAAAAAGAGGTGATCTTTTAGATCAGATGGCGAGGACAGTCCTGGTGAGTATATATTTTATCATTAGGCGTGGAGGGCCTCAAAATCCCAATTCCTCTTTGTGAAAATTTAAACCATGCAGTCCTCCCCGCAAAAAATATGTTGGAAGCTTCGTGGATGCCACTCTTCTTCGTATTGATGCTGTTGCAGTTTTTGTTCCTTTGTTAAAGTAGGGGTTTAAAATGTCCCATTTTTAAATATACAAATGCCTGCCTCTTTTGTCTTTCGCAAATCAGATACAGGGTACAGGGGGAATCTTTTTCAAATTCTAATAGGACTACTTGCTTTGAAATTTCCAGTTGGTGTTGTTAATGCGCCAAAATTACCTGATGGAACGAACTTGTAGTCACCCTCTGGTCGGTCGGTTCACTCGGCCCAGTTAAACTTGCGTCTTTTAAGTAATCTACTAAAAAATGTCCCTGAAAGAAAGAGCAGAAGGAACCTTTTAGGTTAAGACATTTCAGGGCTTGGAAGAAGGTTATCGGTGCGTTTTGGGGTTGGGTGGAAAAGGGGGGTTTGTTTTGTTCTGGTGAAAAATATATAACACATTTGCAGTCTTATTCCTATTCCATCACAATCACAGTATCAAAAATGTTTTGGCTATCTTGACGATAGTCTGTGTTTTTATCAGTTTTAATTTTATATAAAATATTTTTTAGTCTTGTGTTCTGCTCTATGTCTCACTGAACATTCGTTTGCAGTCCATGGAGGGGGGCGGTGTATCTGCACTCACATTGCCGACCTGCGAGTACACATCCTCCGGCGTCTGTGGCACTCCTGGGGGCGTCATCCGTTTTTCCTTCTGTCTCCTATTGCAAAACCACACTCTAACCACTTCTTTCTCCAGCTGCAAGTTGTCCGCTAGTGAGGTTATCTCTTGGGCCGAGGGTTTGGGGCATTTCAGGAAGTGGCTCTCCAAAGCTCCCTTCACGCTTACTTCGATGGACGTGCGCTTCTTTCGCTTCCTACCTTGTGCCGCTATCTTGTCGATGCTGGTCGGGCTGCCAGTGGTAGAATCCGCCTCCTCCAGCCATTTGTTTAGCAATGGCTTCAGCTTGCACATGTTTTTGAAGCTGAGCTGGAGAGCTTCAAACCGACAAATGGTGGTCTGAGAGAAGACGTTCCCGTACAGGGTGCCCAGGGCCAAGCCCACGTCCGCCTGCGTAAAGCCTAGTTTGATCCGGCGCTGTTTGAACTGCTTGGCGAACTGCTCCAAGTCGTCCGAGGTCGGTGTGTCCTCGTCCGAGTGCTGGTCGTGGCTGTTCACCCCTCCGTGGTGTTGCTGCTGGTGATGCGGATGCTGGTGGTGATGGTGGTGATGGTGGCTGCCGTGGTCCAGCTCTGGGGTGTCCCCCCTTACCAGACCCGGGTGCACCAGGCTCTGGCTCCCTGGTTGACTGAGCATTCCATTCACCGTGAAGCCCCCGGGGTTGGAGTAGATCAGCGACTGCTGCTGCTGCTGCCCCCCGGATATCGAGTTGAGGTGAGCCGCAGTTGTGCTCCCCCAAGCCCCTGCGTGAGTCTGATGAGGACCTAAGTGTGGGGGCCTGTGGTGCAACGCGGTGCCCGTGTGTAGATCGTCTCTGCCCGAGTTGTTTTTCACGTCCTGCTGCTGAGGGCTGCCTGTCATACCGACGGGACTCGACGACCAATGCGATCCGGCTTCGGCTGCTGCTACAGCGGCTGCAGCTGCCGCTGCGGCGGCGTGCGGCAGGGATGTCACCCACTGATGAGCATGGCTCAACATATGTCCTCCGTTGCTCGCTGCCATAGCTCCCTGCATGAAGTCACTCTGTACCATCTTTACTGTGGGGTCTCCCCTGTACCCACCAGACACCGAGGTAACCGCAGCACTGCCCGGCTGCATACCACCGCCTCCAGAGTCAGAATGCACGATCGAGCCGGACGAGAGGATACTATTGCTGGACAGATAGGGGTTGGAAGCCGCGGTGGCCATTCCGTTAACCCTTATGAATATGTTTGTTGATTACCCCCCTCCCTTTTTCAGTTACTTTTTTCGAGCAGGCAAATTGTATCTCATGAATTATTCAAACTTTAAAAGTCTGGGTTGTATTTTGACAAATACCATTGACTTGTTCTGCAAACGCCAGAAGAATAAAAAGGATAGCAAAAATGATTTTAAATCCGTATTTGTTGTGTTTAGAGCATTTATGTATTTCAAATAGAAATGGATAAAATAGCGATGAATAAAAATCCAGGTTCTCAAAAGCAGTTTGAAACCATGTGCAGTCCGTCAAGAAAGTTTTGTCGTATTTAGAACGTCTGAGAGTTAAAATTAAAATACACAGAAAAAATATATTTGCCCCAACAAACTTCTAGTGGTCGAAGAAATTTAACAATTTCTCCACGAAATACAAAGTCCCAGTTTATGTTCCTATTGCAGGGGAGAAAAACACAAGCACTGGCTCCTTGGTTCTTTTGAAATTTAGCCGCTGAGATTTCTCCCTTGTTGCTTTATTCTTTTCTTTCGCTGTTCCTTTTATAGTACTGTAGAGTCTTTCTCTTTGTTCTGTTTTGATGTGTATAAACCTGCCAAACCGCTAACTCCCGCTGAAGTACAATCCAGTATTACAGTGCACCGCGATGGTTGCAAGCCTCTTCTCCCATTCGCTTGTTCGGTCTCTCTCTCTCCCTCTCTTTCTCTTTCTGACAGTTCGCTCAGTCCCTCCCTCAAAGCTCGAGGACACACGAATGTTTACCCTGTGCCAAGCGTGCGCACATCGTCCACGTCTCGCCCCCTTCAAATACGAGGAAGTCGAGTGCAAGACTCCCGTTGATTGGATACCCGGGGTATGATTGACAGGTCTCGCCAGCCTCGCTTGAGGCGCGTAACCTCCTTCCGGCCGTTGCAATTGGCTGGTTTTTAATTCAATCCAAATAAATAAATAAATGAGCAAATTAATACAAAATAAAGGAATGAAATAAACAAAAAAATATCTGATGAATGTGTTCGTGAGCAATATGGAGCTATACATGAAGTATTGTTTATGTGGGTTCTAAACATATTATAACTTTCATATAAATCAGAATAGATTCAACCTTGTCAAAAACCAGAAAGTGTTTTAAAACTGTTATTTGTGGAAATAGACCTAATGATATATTGGATTTATCTGCATAAAATATGTTTATATTAGCCTAATATGCATAACAGCGATCACCTAAAATAAACTATTGTAATAGGCTTGGTGGAGATGGGGCCTTTTGTACGTTTTGGATGTTGGTGTAGGCCTACAAACGTCATTGTCAATGTGCTTTAGGACAGTAATGCTCTTAGTACCTTCACGTAACCAGACCATTTATTGTGTGCCCTTGAGAATGTTTTGGACAATATGACTAGTTGTGTGATGCCATTTCTGTGCCATTTATCCCAAAAACACCATCATATTCAATATTCCTCACGTCTTGCTTGATGGCTGGGCTTTGGTTCCTCGGGAGTTAATGGACAAAGGTTGTGGGGATGCTTCCATGCGGAAACAGAACGCATAGGCAACCTCACTGAACCACAGGGAAAGAGAAAGTGGCAACCAAAACAAGGGTAAATTGAGCAGCCCTTGGGGGATTTGCAGGGGGAAAAGTCTGCCTTATAAATCTGACTACCACAACCAACTAGTCTACGTTTGGGCCCTATAAAATGCACCTTCTTTTTAGATCACTCCATAACGCAGAAATGAATGAGCCTATGTTAAGTGGACCCCCTCAGCATATGGATTCACCCAGCAGTGTTAATGAATAAATACCATATGTAATATATTGCATCCACTGGCTGAGACGAAGTCACGTTCACGTGAGGCACTAGCAAGGACGCACAAGATTTCAGAGCTACTGCTTGCTTACAGTGTTGGCTACTGTAGAGCAGCTATTGCCAGTATTATTGGCTATTCTTAAAGTTTAGGATAAACCATAACCCTGAACCATGACCTTATGTTCGTGATAGGGTCAGAAAGCAGGAAAAAGTATTACGATGATCCTAACCATCTCAAGTTGTTTCCTAATAAAACCCACCGTGCCAAAGACTGAGCAGAGATTTTATTGCATATGAGCAAAGATAATAGACTGGTGTAGTTTAGCACATAGTGGATGCCAGAGTTCCTTCATTCCCAGTAGATTTCATTTGGACCCGGCTCAAAACCGAGGAAGCCTCGTGGAGTTGTTTACATTGAATACAGGATAGGGCCGGTGCCATGGGGCCGTCCTTTTATTAATATACAGTGAGGATTTCTGTCTAAATTACTGCTATACATTTCAGGTTGCACACTTTCAAAGGGCGGCTAGCGCGGCGATGAGAAACGTGACACCGGGTAATGGGAAGGAAAAACGTTAACTTCCAAAAGATCACCGAAAAGAGTAAAAAAAATACATTTCTTAAAAAAATGTCCCGGAGTTCAATGCATGCCGCTAAATTCAGTCTCTTTGAAATATGGTGTGCTTATTATTTATTTGTTTATTTTATAAGGTCCCCAAGTTCCCTGCTGGGGAGTTCATTTGTTTTCTATGCAAAAAAGAAAGGGGAAAAAAATCCCCAAGTATAACAAGAGACGAACAGTTAGTGCTGATTTTCATTTGCATAAATTTTCATATATTTTAGTGAAAATAATAGCGGAGCCGAGGAGTGCTCTGCTCAGTTGAGGCAGAGGAAAGAAATCTTAGGGAGCACCGACTCGTAGGAAAGGAGATGGCCATTAATAGATTACAAATATACATGTAAAGCATTTTTCGACTATTCTTGGATATAAGGTAAGTCAAATAATATTTGAATTTCCTATACTATCCATACTGGAAGGAAAAGCAATGTAATGTGAACTAGCCTATACCATACTAAACGTATAGCTTAGCGAATTTCTAAACACGTATTTTAACGCATTTGATGTCATTTTAGCCCATATGTTATGTCACACTGCCGACATAAACATTTCCCACCTCTAACTCTCATAAAAAACATATATGTTGTTTTTCCCTTTTTGAAACAAAAAATCGATACATGCTTTGTGTTGGCTTTCGCTCCCATGCCTCGCTTTTATAAATAGTGAGCAGACGGTTAAGCGGTGCTGTTTTGTAGTGAATGTCCACTGGAGAAAGTGCAATCAATCAAATTTAAGCAGGATACCCCTTGGTGGAATTCTCTGGAGGAGTCGCATAGGCACCAGTGAATATCAAATCGTTTACATAAATCGATCGCGTGCAGCTGTAGAAAAGTTTGTTTAAAGTTGAGCAACAATAATGACATAACCCACGACTTTAAGTTTAATCAACGGACTAGAATGCGTAGGAAAACTGATCGAATGAGAGGCTATAGTCTATAGTTTTCTATAGGCTAAGGCTATGAACAAATAGACTATTTAGTTATGGCTTGAGAAATCATGGAGCTATTCCGAAAGCATATGTAGCCTATAGGCAATCCTTAAGATAACTGAAATTAAAACGAGTATATGCAGATGCAGAGATGGACAACAATATTCAGGTTTTCATAAGTCCGCCTGGAATGGTCCTCAAGCAAGTTTGCTTCGAACACAATTGCACGGACATTTTAAAACTAATAGCAGTTGCATAACATGCACTATTTTTCTGACTTCATACTTTTTGTGGTCAGCGTCGAATTTCTTCACTTTCCTGGGGTTTTCTCACGGGTTAACAGTGTGTGCCCTCGCTGTTAAAGATGCCGTCTCGCGCAGCCCCGCTAAGACCGTTTGTTTCATTGATGGGGAGGCATTTCTGAACCCAGCCTTTCGGTTGTCATGGTGAGCTGAATAAAAGAGGAACACTAGTCGCATTAAGCTATATGTTTGTGCACTGGACTCGAGATGAAAGAGCTGTTGAAGCCAGTACCATCTAGCATGCCTATAGCAGAGCCAACAACCCTAACTCCCCTTGTTCTCGGCACCACGGCCATACATGTACAACCATCTTTACATTGCCAACACTCTAGAATGTGACAGACGCTCCCCTCACCTGTGAGCTATTGTTGCTTTAGATGTGGAAATTAAATTGAGGTCATTGTTGACTTTTGGTTCGATAAATATTATCTACCAGCAGGTGTCGCGCTTACTCATGATGGCAGGCCAGCCTTGGTGAGTAATAGTCACATTATTGTTTTGTTGACTGCGACGCAATTTAAAAAAATACAGATCTGACTTGATAGAATAGAGAAGTTGAATGACACGATATAGGACAATAAAACACAATTATAATAGGGAAGAGAATGAAATCGACTGTCTAATTAAGTAACTGGACTCCAAAGGCTTAACACAAAAATATTGTGCAATTACTAATTTGTCAATTTGTCAATTATATTGAATTACAATAGGCTATACACCTATGTGATGTTCCCATTGATATACATGTCTGATATTAATGTACATATTTGAAGTGTCGTGATAATGCTGGGATAGGGAACATATACCCAGTGTTTTTCCTCAAGCAGTAAGCCGATGTGAAACAAAACTAAACCCACATGGCAATCTACTTTTTCCTCAAGCGCTTTTCAGTGCATCACTAGAAGTTTAGAGAAGGAAGAACCCTGGACTACCTTTTATCTCGCTTCCTGCTCCACCAATAGCTGTTGTTTCACATTATGAGTATGCTTTGAATAAACAACATCCTTTTTTACATAATGGCAGAAATTATGTTATATTTAGAAAATCATTATATTATCTTTGAATTATCGCAAACATTATTTTAAGTCACATATAAATAAATACATACACAATCAGCATGATATAGGCATACGGGTAATGACACTCATGAACAACGTGGCTTTTATTTACAGAAATCATTTGACGTTAATCAAGTAAAACACATTAGTTATTCACATTATACTAAATATAATATCCAAATGTAGGTCTATATTCAGGACTAGGCCTAGCTATGCAAAAAAAGGGCTAATATGGGGTTATTATTTCGTATAAGCTTGATTCTGCGGGTCATATAGGCCCATAGGTTTGCAGCCAAGCATAAATTAGAATAAACAAGTATTTCAGTGTACCTCGTCGCTAATCGTTGACATTTAATGGAATTGTTACTGTACTCAATCAGAAACCACAACAAATAACAAATGAGAACAAGGTCCTCGAGAAGCTGTCTGGGGAATTAAGCTCCTGTGGGTTCCATGCATGCTTGACCAGCCATTTAACTAGTCTGTATCAACCTCAGAGTATCATCATCATCATCATCATCATACACTATAGAAATAAAACCACGAGGCAATATTAATAACACCAACGTAATATCATTATTCATTATTTATAATAATACATTATGATAATGATAATAATAGGTTAATAACGATGATAATAATATGAATGCAGCTACTTCTATTGATGAGCTATATCGGTCTTCACCACTGGTTTACGTTCAACACCAAATCCGAAGATATTAGACTGTACAAATTCTCATAGGCCATTTGCGTATAAACTAGACCCATGTTTTGGTGCATATGCATTTATTTGACCAATGTTTTTAGAGAGGACAGCATATTCTCCATTTCGGTTGGCTCATCTCCTCATCTGAGACAACACTTTTACCTTTGAATTAAGGACATTTAATTACCGACGTCACGAGCTTTCTGTCCAATCCATGCTTTCTGTTAGAAGTAGAAACCTTGTCCATGCACAGTAAGTGTACCTAAGAAGAAAAAAACAACTGTAAGTGGCAATTAAATTCATATGACAGTCTATTACGGTCAACAATGTATTGGTACAATGGCCATTTTAATTAAAGGCCTACTTAAGGTATACATCATGCATTTGCTTCACTTTGTCCATGCACTGACTAATCAGAAAACACGTTAATAACAGACGTTTAGTGTTCGTGTCAAGCCTAATGTTGATTTAAAGCTAAATCCAACATGGAGTAGGCTAGGCCTAGCACTTTAATGATAACACTTCCAGTTCATTAAACCAGGTGCACAGTGAATAACAGCAAGCAGATACAAATAATCTCAATTTGCGACATGGTTGCATTACAGGCTATTAAAACACAATTTGAAGCCTCGAAGTAAACTACACAGGGATTCTATTTCAATTAATATGTACCTATTATGTACTTATTATGACTGTGATATGTGGTTGTCTCACCTACCTTAAGATGAATACACTAACTCTAAGTCGCTAAGGATAAGAACCTCTGCTAAGTGACTTAAATGTATAACGTAAAGTGTAGTTATTGTAGTCTGATTGTATCTGTTCCCTGTGCATCCCTGACCTGTACAGTGAGCCTCTCCTCTCAGCCTGGTGTTTAGAGGGATTGGCTTGGCTTGGTCTTCTTCCATGGATCTGTGATGTGCTCTCTCTCTCTCTCTCTCTCTCTCTCTCTCTCTCTCTCTCTCTCTCTCTCTCTCTCTCTCTCTCTCTCTTCCTCCCTCCCTATCTCATCTGCCTACTACTCATTATTCATAAATATATCAGCTGGCCCTTATTGATTGTGTCTTGTGGATCGGAAATCAATGTAAATGTCATAATTTGCTTTAAATGGGTGTCTAGGTAGCTTCCCAGGGAGAATATTAGAGAATACTGTATAAAGCATGTATGGTGGCTTGTCTAGTCATCAATGAATTATTCAATGAGAGGGTTTGTTTGTATCGTCCTATAATGGCTGTGCTTTTGTTTTCCACTCTAGAGTTGGCCATTGAGATTGCTGTATTGATCAGTGATAGCAGCAGCATTTTGACATCACCGAAGTGTGTAGTTATAGTATGAAATATTGATTGTGTATCTATTCGACGTGATTGGCCCAGACGTGTCGGTATGGAAAAGGGAACCTTCAGATGTTTCCAGGATGATATTTGATCATTTCAAGTGCAGTTGGGGATCCTCACCACCTGGAGCTGGTGGTAATAGGTAAACGCTTATACACAAGTTGACTTCATGAGGTCTTGAATGTATACCACAGGATAGGGCTGCCTGGAGAAAGATGGGTTTGGTATGGGGCCTGGTCTGGTCTCTGAACACATTCAGGCAGGTGTTGGGGCCTACAAAGCCCTCTAGACTGGAGATTGACAGAGGGATGGATTGGATAAAGTGTTACTCTCAGAAGATGGGAAAGAGGGGTGTGTGGGACATGCACACACACATGCAAGCATGGACGCACGCACGCACGCACGCACGCACGCACACACACACATAGGATTGAAGAGAGAAAGGTGTGTGTGGGTGTGTGTTTTGTGTAGGAGGGCCTTTGTCTCCTAGACTCACTCCACAGAGCCCAGGGATGGAAAGAGAGAGCTCTGTCAGCACTGCCCTGGGCTCCTCACCTTCCTGCCTGCAGTCCTTCCTGATCTCTCTGACAGCCACACACACACACACACACACACACACACACACACACACACACACACACACACACACACACACACACACACACACACACACACACACACACACACACACACACACACACACACAATCTTCCTGACAGTACTCGCAGGTCAACAAGGATAACACACTGAAACATCCAGACCTTCAGACGCCCACCAATGTTGATGCTAAGCTGCATTCCACAAGCCAATATTCACTGGAATATATTGTGTAGGCAATAAGTATACAAATCTTCTGTTGTTTGCATTCTATTAGACGGCATTATGCATGCTAATCAAGACTGATATCATATTATTAACTTCAGTAATTAATAAATATACCAACTAATTCCACATGAAGTCAAATCCCTTTAAAGGGAAGGTAGGAGAAAGAGAGAGAGAGTACTGCCAGGAGCAGCAGACTGCTACAGTATGTAAAGTTACCATGCGAGTTCAGATTCAGATTTACCATAGTGGCGGCTTTGTTTTTGTTTGTCAAACAGGAACGTTCCCTCAGGAGAGGGGTTTGTGACACCTCTCTGCCCGCCCAGGATTGCATTAATCAAACTCTTTATTTCCCTGGGGGATGCCACCACAAATCACTCCTAAACC